>NW_028145180.1:0-507622 GCF_050947405.1 Trichoderma evansii
TTATTATTATTATTATTATTATTATTATTATTATTATTATTATTATTATTATTATTATTATTATTATTATTATTATTATTATTATTATTATTATTTATTCTGCTTGCCCAGGCACCCTGCATGCCAAGCAATTGCTTGTCGATCCAGGGTCAGTTCAGGGCGAAACGCGAAATGGAGGGTGGAGAGATGATGTTGAAAAAGAGTTCAGGTGAATGACGGCGACAATTGAACCACACAGCAGACGCTACTCCGGTATATACTTCAGTGCTACTATCACGAATGCCGCATTGGGTAAATAAAAGTATCCATGTACCTACCGTCTACCTAGTCTTTTGCGATAGTCTGCTACAAGCAAGCCTCGTTTTGCAACCCACCGTATTATATTGTGAGAAAAAATGGAAAGCTACCTGTCATCAAGCGCCCGTTTCACAGAAGTATCCGCGATTTGACTTCTCATCGATCGTAAACAACACGCAACAACAACCACCCGTCATCATCACCACCCACCGCCAATGGTGCCTTGCCAGACTTCACCGGACTGGGCCTCGCCTAAGCGCCATCGCTTTTAGCATCATGCCAGGCGCTCCTTCGTGTCGTGTCATGCTAGTCGCGGGCTCCCAATGAGATAAGCTGATGTGCGACGAGACAAAGCGGTTGGTAGTAGTGAGTTAGTATGCAGCAGAGTTTTGATATAGAGATCTAGCAGGTTTCCCCGCCCACTTGTCTCTTTGCCCGACCATAATAGCGCCCTTTGCTCAATTCCGCTTGGATACAAGACTACATTCAAATAAACATTAGACTTGCCCCTCTTTTATTTTTTATTTTTTTATTTTTTTTTGCATGTGGTTGGCGCTGCGGTGGCGGTAAATGGCGTCGAAGTCTCTTCAACCCGCCTGGGTCTGACGTTTGGGACAAAGTCAATCGGGCGGTGGCATGCAGGTCCAGTAGCCGGCCGAGCTACTTGGGGTGCCGCTGGTGGCTGCATTCCAGCCGACGTACCATCAAGGTATCCGCTACTGGCGTGGAGGGCGTCAAAGGCTTGAGGCCGTGACTAAACGTTGGCTGTTAGCTCTTACGCTCTATTCTCAGTCTCTTCTTCTCTCTTCTCTCATTCGGTATTCGGTGTCTCGCCTATCTCAAGTCATGTGCTTGCTTGGACGGAATTGGAATCTCTCTCCTCTATCTCGCCATCGTTCTAGGCACTTCCGAAAAAAAGTCTGATACTATTTTGTGTTGTGTGGCAAAGGATTGGAGAGCTGAAAGGGCGAAGGCACCGTTTTGTGACGTACAAATCTCGACATGATGGGCCAATCTTTCTTATCGCTTACGCCGAAGGAGTCAACTTGGCTCTTTCTTCCCAAGTCGTTTATTTTAGCTTCTGCGTATACCAGTAGGAATCGAAGGCGAAACGCGAGCCATGCTATAGTCTGCGGGGAGCTCGTACGAGTTCTCGTCCATGTCTCTTAGCGGTGCGACTCCCCTCTTCTGCATGTCGGCAGATGAAATGGTAAGGTGTCTTCTATCTTGAGGCTCGTTCTTGATAGGCGCTTCTTGCGTCACGAATTATAGACTAGTTGTCTATCTGGTGCCATTGTAACGGTCGCTGCCCTTGAAAGTGTTTTGGCTTTTGCAGCGATTGTTGCTATATCACAGTATTTCCACTCACGGCATTTAACCTTTCAACACTGTATTTCCCGTCTCAAGTTTACTTCAATTCTAATTCCAGAGGTGGTTGACTATTACACGATTATTACATGTTGCTATGTAAGTATTTGGCCCCGTGCCTCGACTTGTGCTACTAGCACTAACTCTCAAGCGGTTGTGTCAAGTCCCTGCATACTAAGTCTCGTTTTGCATTAAGGGAAAAAAAAGACAAGAGAGATGGCCTAGCAGGGAACCGGGATCCTGTCTAGACAAAGCCCGATGCATGCAAGGCACTTTGCTAGGAGCTCGCACTCGCTACAACCCCGACCGCCTCACGGACTTGAGTTAGCCTCCGACCTGGATGCCTAATTCCTTTGAATCTCTGTGTCAATTTATTGTTGACGGCTTTTGCTTGACAAGTGACGGACGGACCACGGAGTAACTGTTGTGGCTAGTGGGAGTAGCCGTTTGTTGAAGGATGAGTATGAGCCACATTTGGTTACGATGCACAAACAACCCTTTCAGCACCCCTATCAATAGCCTACTAACGTCTAGGTGTTTAGAGCCCGGTGACTCAGGATAGAGTCGTAGTCCGAGTACAGGGTCTTGGTTCGCTGCTCCTCCTGCTCATGCAGTCTCTTGTCTGACGGCTGCATGAGCCTGGGCGAGAGCAAGACTGCGGAAGTCCGTCATGGCACACCATCTTGTCCGACACCCGTTATAGCCGACCCCGATCGGATATCTTGCTGCCGGCATTTTGACCCAATTAGAGGCTATCGTCGCATGTCATCTTTGGGAGCGGACCGCAATACCCGCCAATAGCGACAACCGAGCTTGAGCTCAGAGCAGGTGATGTAGCTCTTTGGCTAGCTAGAGTGCAGGTTAGGCTATTGTTGTAGACGATTTGTCTGAGTCGCCTTCTTTTGCCGCCTCCGCTTACTGAGCTTGAATTCCCTAAGCGGAATACGTCTAAGAGCAACTTGAAAATATACAATAAAATAAAATTAAATTAAATTAAATAAAATTAAATTAATCACGTCAACTCAGTCTCGTGCTGTAATCATCAAAACAGATTAATGTTACTACTAGTAATCAATTACCCCATGCTTACCCCAGCTTCTCCAATTCTGATACAAGCAACAGCTACACTAGAGCGGCAAGCTCTGATGATGTCATTGACGCTTCGGCTCAGTTCCTCGTATGAAAGGTTTTGGCATTGATTAATCAAGCTCCAAAAACTCTCTTTAAGCGCGCGCCCAGGAATTATGAATTGCAAAAATAGGAAGAGCGCGAGGGGAAAAACAAAAGGATGAGAAGCATAATTGCCTAGCTTCTGGTTGCCCCAGATGGCATAATTGCCTGTTGTGGCGTTTTTGGAGCTGAACTTGTCACAACACTCACTACTTGCCATGTATATATTCGCATTCCAAAGCAAAAAGGCAATGATGACTATTCATTTCACCGCGGTACCGCCACGCCGTATAAATAGTATAAAACCGGGGATTTATTTTTTTTAAGGTAAGACGTCTGGCCTTAATTACGGGTAACTGGTACGCAGAAAAAAGCTTCTTAGTAGAGTTTGTTTTGGCTACTTATTGCCCATTCATTCCCGTCTCATCTTTTTTTCGTCTCAGCTCAGCTCAAGTAATACGCCTGCCGCAACTTAAATGGGAGTCATCGCGGGACCTCATTTGTCAACGGGCTACCAATGAGAAGGCTATTTGAAGATTGGAATTGGTTTACTGTTTATTCCTCGAATTATATGTCTTGGAAGGGTGAATGTTGTGTTGTGTTGCTCAGCCACATTGTAAAGGTAGTTTTTCTCATTGTCGACGTTGAAGATGATGCTATCCTATGGAGATTACGAGTAAATTACGCACTTAGATGATCAGATGATAGGGCCAAATGATCGACATCATGGACTCTATACGAAAATAGTAAGGCAACAAAATAATATTAAAAAATAATTAAATGTGAATTTACATGATTCAAGTCAACACGCCCCTACCTCCTATCAAACTGCATTCTGCAAGGCGGAATCTTCCGGCATTTGATATCGACGGGAAGGCGTCTGAATGGCTTTGGGGACGAGGGGGGAACTTGTGAGCTGTCTCTTTTCGCAGATAGATTGCTTGCCACAATTGTGGACATGTTTACAGCCTTGAGACGAAAAGGAATACGCTCATTGCTTTTCCCCTGTTGTCATGCCCAGCAGAAGCGATTTGTATATGTGTGCGTGCTTTGTTCATGCCGTCATGCGCCAGCCACCATTGTTTCCCCCCAGCCACTATCGTCGTCGTACGAGACCCCTGGATCGCGAATTCCTTTCCCTTTTCTCTTATTTATTTATTTATTTATTTATTATTTTTTTAATTAATTAATTATAGTTGATACACACACACAGCGACTACTGCAAGGATCAGGGCCTCGTGGTTAATCGGCGCAGGCAGTCGGCGCCGAAAGACGTGGAAACCAAAAAACAACCTCCGATTCCCGATCAGCTTCGTTTATTGGGGGGGCGGCTAGCTCTTCCTTTTGCGGGCTTTGTGCGCAATGACATTCGTCCACAGGCGCTTCTTTTTTTTTGGGGGGGGGGGGGGGGTAAAAGTGCCTGGTGGGGTTCCGAGTCCGAGTCCGCTTACTCACCTCGGTAAGGAAATGCTTATAAGTGCTATAGAGCAAAACGTGCTTGACATACAGTCAGAAGTAGTACAGTACAGTAATCCTCCGTAAAGCCAATGTTGGTGCAAATACAGGTACTTTGTATGAGCGATTAGGTAGGGCGGGTCTCACTCGCTCATAGCTGCTGTACTTGGATAGCTGTACTTGGATGTGTAATACTGTAGGATGGAGTCCGCTGCCTCAGCTTGCTGTCTTGGCTCTATACACAAAGGGTTCACGACGGGGAGATGACTCGCGCTGTCAGGGTCTAGACAAGGGAAAATCGTTCTAGAAAACTTTCTTTTTTCATTCTTTTCTTCCTTGTGTGGTCTTGTGCTCCCCTCCCCTTCATTTCCCCCCACCCCAGACCAGCGACTCCATTTACTCAAAAGGGAATCAACTGAAGAGTTGCTTTGCAAGCATTTGTGCATACTAGTAGGTAGCAGTACTACTCCTTCTGCTAGCAGTACATTGCATACACATACATGTACATGATAACCAAACGACGAACTACTTACTGCTTCAGTGCTGCGGGATGGAGTCGTCGGCGGAATATGCCGCAACCCAAAACCATATGCTAATTCATGCGAAATAAGGCTGTTCTGTTTGATTTTTACCCAATCCTGAGTGCTGAGTTCCGAGGCTAAGTGTTTAATAAACCTGCCAAAATCTCCACAGTAAAATCCATTGTTTATGTGAACGCCGCGGAACGAATTAGTGATTACCAATCGCGAATAGCCGCGTCTAGGCCTTTTTACCTATTTGCGACTATGTGCGCTTCACTTTTGTTAATACACCAGCTTTTTGGCTTACATATAGAATGGAATCAATTATACTAGTAGCACTATAATCACAATAGGAAAACAGTATGCAGTACGGGATATGCCCCTCAGCAGCCCCTGTTCTCAGCGTTTATGGAATCAAAAAAAAGGCCGCAAAATCGCAATCGCATCTCAATCGCATCACGTCGGCTGCAGCTTGAGCTTGTTAGGCTGAAGCCCAAGTCCCATGATCCTGATCCCCGTACTCCATGCAAGTGGGTTTTGTACGACTTTTGTGTGATTCACACTGCATGCACTGCGCTCTGTTGTTAAAATGCACGCCCTCGTGCACGGGAGGCGAAAAAAAAGGACGCAAAAAGGGAAAAGGCGAAGGCGAGACGGAGACATTGCGCTTCGATCCATCGTTCTAGAAAGAATCGAAAGCAACCCTTAATTTGTTCCCCACAGCGGACGCTTATTCGGTACCTGCTCGGCTGAAGCAAGCCACATCAAAAGTCTCGTTGAAAATTGCCTTGCGTGGATAAGTTTTGCTGCACGGGCAACAGACATGACTGTTTTTTTGCGATTCCGCTAAGGCCGTTTTTGCCGCCCGCAAGAGATGATATCATGGTGTCATTTACAGGGCCTCGCTTAAGTTGTCAATTGTCAAGTCTGTAATATTGCAGCACTACCGGTGCTATTATTAATTTGAAAGCAAATAATTACCTTGCAGGCCATGTGTTACAGAGCTCTGCATGCGCGAATTCTGCTGTAACTCGTACGTTGAGTACATGTTAGTGTCTGCTAGCAGCATTACACATCTCCGAGCGCCCTGGCAACTATTGCCGTAGAGCTATCCCGTGCCTTGAGCTTCGCATGAGACAAGACGGAACAGAGCCCCATATACAAGCATGGAAACTGGAGACGATACATGTATACATGCATACATCGTCGATATTCTCCTATTACCGGCGCCGAGGATTTACGACTTCCGCGGGGGAGTGAATGGGAAAACGCAGCAAGAAAATCCAGGGCGAGCGATACCCGCGCAAGGCTAGCCTGTTGCGAGATTTACAGGCTTGCGGCCTTGGTCAAGGGGGGGCGTGTCTGACTTGATTGTTTTTTCATCGATACATCTTACACAAAACAAAATAAAATAAAAAATGAATAAAACAATAAAATAAAAATGGATTAATCATGGACATCCATATCCAGAACCGATCGCAAACTAGTCATTTTGTTTCTCCAATTTGGAGCTAATAAGGGGGTCGGACACCCTCTCATGGACCCCTTGGAACCTCGCGCTCAGGGCTTCTAGCCTCTCCGATGGGACGGGAGATCGGTCGCCGACCCGGGTATGCTGCTGGTACGTACCTGTGTGTATTAGTTAGACGCCAGCTGCTGGCTTTGCCGAGGGCAAATACCACAATTGGACTGATGTGAGTGGTCAGAAGAGACAGCCCAGTGTGAAGAAACACAGAGTCAGTCGTGCTTAAGTATGGGAGAGTCAGAAAAGCAACGGAAAGCTCCGGTGCTAGGCCCAGACAGCGCGGACATGGCTTTGCAGACCTACGTCACCGAGCCAGACCTCGCGGTTGGTAATCCTGTCATCTGCTTCGAGGTTCCGTTTTTTCTTCATTCTCATGACCTTTTTTTTTTGGGTTTCTCTGGGGTAATAGAGGTTTGAAACAGGCCTTCTAGATCGCGAGGCTAGGCAATCTTCCGGGTTGAATAACTCTTTTTTTTTTAGACTCGTACGTGTGTAAGTTGCTTGTGTGGGCTTCATTACCATTCGTTCGTTAATTCCGAATTTCTGGAGTATAGGAATAAAATATTAAAAAGTGAAACAATGGGAACTTTTATGGTTGTAAATCAGATTTTTTGCCATGATGATGAGATTTCCTGGGGATGATGGTGGACGATCGAATCAGCGTGACGCCTTATCCCCGAAACATCTCCATATGGGTAAGGCAAGGCATGAGGCGATCTGGGCGAGTGTGAGACAAATCTATTTACAGACATAACAGCTGGAATCAATGTTTCTGATGTAGTTACTGGACACAATCACTTTCAATAATTCTTCACAATTCCTTGATTCTCATTTGTCAATAATCACAAATCACAACCGGCGCCAATTGGATATTTTCACAACTAAGAAACAATAAAATAAAAAATAAAAACTATTCATATCCATCTTTCCATCTTGCACACACCCCCTCCACTCTCCTTTCGTCCAGGCCACCCTTCACATCATGGATTTCTGATCGTCGATCGTGGCTCACATCGCTCTTCCCACCCCTTCGGCCCCCTTGCTCTTCAACTCCGGCGCGGCTTCAAGAAGCACTCCGTCGAACGGTCGCCTGCTTCGCTTCAGGCACCATCCACCATCCCTAGAAGCCACACTTTAGAAGGAGGTCCGGCTGTGGGGAGCGTCCCTTGAAGAGAAACCTCGCGCCTTCGAGCTTCCTCCGTCTCCACTATGCCGACGGGTTCCCGATTCTGCCATGGTCCCCGTCCTTGTCTCTCTTTCAATTTTTTTTAAGTTCTTTTTTTTAATTGGTAAATTGACTGCTCCACTTTTGGCCGATTCCTGTCCCGGAATGGCGTTCTGGAAGTAAACCTCGATGCTGACTGGTCAATTCGGCTTCCTAAGCGGAATCTCCGCGGAAACTTGCCAAATTGCCCTCGCGTGACATATCTGCGACTCTTGTGCTCTGGCCAGGAAGAGCAGCTGCCCAGCCCTCCAATCAGCCTCTGCGATTGAGATCCCTCACCCTTTGCTCCGATGAGAGCTCCCTGAAGGAGGACAACGCCCGCGGGTTTACGCCCTTGATTCAGCAGAGCTCTCGTGAGCCCTTTTCATTGTTTACTTGTATTTGCGTCCTTTTCCGGGGCTGTCGTTTCTCATGTGCATTGAACAAACAGCAAACCCCTCTCAGCTTCTCCTATCTCCGCTCTCTCAGCTTTCAGGCTCTGTACAGTAACGCGCCGCTTCGGCACCGACCACCGGCTGCATCCTGCATAAATTGATGGTGTTTCTATTTTTCAGATGCCAGGGTACGTATCGGCGATTGATTGGCTGCCAGGGTCCTTATGCAGGCGAATACGCCATCCCTCTCTCTCTCTGTGTCTGTGTGTCTTGTCTCATCATGCTTGCTTTGCCGAGTTAGATGCGTCCTTCAGCCGACAGCCTTGCCGTGCCCGGTTTACAAATCTGGATGTGGGTCTGATACGACTTTCACATCAAAGACCCCTTGCCATTCTCAAGTGCCGATGTCAGTTCTTAGCCTAGTGACTTTTTGGGCTAAAGTAGCATCAGCCCTGCCTTAGTAGGATGAATTCTGCCATGACGACATACGTCTCGTCTTCCATTTCGTACAGTAGCATAGCACCGTTTTGAACTGTTGCAATAAGCACAAGCCAAGCCTTTCGCCGTAAACAGAAGGGCAACTAGTTGTAGATGGAAATTGAAGTAACAATCGCTCCAAAATCCTTCGGCCACCACTAGTGACCTGCGATCTTTCCATCAGCCGTGTGGATCTCCGAAACTTGGGCGTCGTCTTGCCGAGCCGGCATCTCGCAATGTTCACGGCGTGTGGGTCCCCGCGGGAAAGGCAAGGCAAGGCAACGGAGCCACCGACGCCCAGTGTTTAGACACAAAAACTTAGTTTGACAGTCGTCTTAGTTCCATGCAGGTTGCCCATGGAACAAATCTTAGATTATCAGAATTGGAAAGCGGTTGTCGGCAATGGCTCGGCAAAGAGCAGATCATGGATGGCAGCTTCATTGGACGAGCCACGGGTAACGGCATCAAGAATGCCATTGGTGACATCATGTTGCCTGTAACCGACGTTCGAGGCCGGAAATAAACAAACAAGGAAGGATATAGAAACATTCGATACGCGTGTAGTCCACGATTGGGCGTGCACATCAATTGTTCTCGAAGCTATCGATGCATGTAATATCATCCACAGGTCCACTATATCTTAGTATTTATTTATTATTTTTCATTTTATTTAATTATTTTGCTTTGCCCGGCTACTCTGTAGTGGTTCTCACCTACATACACACCTCTCCTTGAAGAACTTTCCATGCAAGATGGCGTCAAAGGGCGTTGAGAATTTTGGTAAGATTTGGTTGGGCAGATTCAGCCAGAGATCGGCTACCTTCATCGGGCGATTGGAGTCAAGCGGCTACTTTTGCGGCTACTTGGCGGCTGCTGGATAGGAATTAGGAAAGAAACGGGAGAACATTAAAAACTTTCTTGCTCGCAATTATGGAGACGTGTTGGGTTAGATTATGGCTTTTTCATGTGAACTCGATACGTTTTCATGTGAACAGACCGTTGTGCGATTCTTGACCATATATCCTACGAGGTTGTCGGCAAATGTACGTCATTCTTGCTCATGTTATATCGTAGGAACGTAAATGCCCCGGGAATAATAAAAAAAGAATGTTGAGATAGCCGCCTTAGCGAAACCATACTCCTTCGTAATAATCCACACATATGTCCATCAGGGTACCTATTGCCTATGCGAAGCCACACTACGCGCGTCGGTTCCCCAAAGCCTTAAATAAAGTAAATTTCTCGCGATAGAGACCAAGATTCCTACCAGCTTATCGCCAACTATATACTCCAAATAATACTCCACCGTTGAATCAAAGATGTACGGTTTGCTATGTAAATATTATGAACTGCAGTGCATGTGGCTTATCGTAGCAGATAACCAGCCACGGCAAATACATTCAGCCTCCATGGCAAAAATTCTCAAGGTCTGCTAGGAATTAATAAAGTCAAAGTGCATCGACATTCTCAACAAATCATTAACACGTGAAATACATCGAAGGTATAAGAAAATGCGATGCAAATACTAACACAAGAGCGAAGAAACATCAAAAGCTGACATCGCGAAGAACTTCGTCTATAGCGATGCTAAATATAGCACATGCCCCTCTGGCCATAATGGTGCACAACAAAAAAGTAAAATTAAGTCTCATATAAAGTAAATAGTAGGCTCGAGACTTGGTCGTTTACTTTCCAACTAATCAATATATCCCCCAGCATCAAATGTCTGTCTGGATGAGCATTAGGGGATCCTCATGTTCACACATTGCCCAAGTCCAAGCCGCGCTGGAGTGGTACTTGAACGTGATTGTTGTGTCCTGGCCGTAGTCTGTGCGCTTGAAAATTCCTGGCTCGAGTCACTTGGCTTCTTCAATGGCTTCAACCGTCGCCAGAGAGAGGAAGTGCTCTCTGCGCGGTCCACGAGGTAGAGCCCTATTGAAAGATTAGTATAAAACTACTTAGAAGAGGACAAAGAATACCAACAGTGCATTTCCCAAGATGCCGTGGCAGAGACTGGGCTCCTTTTTGATCAATCCATATTTCCAGATAGCCTCTTGCGCGTTGGCTATGGCAGCATCGATTTGCCCTTGCATATCAGGAAAGCAAGGCCGTATAGCTTTGAGAGAGAAGACAAATCCCGGGGCGCCATGGCACCATTGCATTAAGAATAGATTGTCATCGCCAGCAGGTGCAAAATTTCTGAGCCAGTTCCCATCCACCTGGAGATCGAGTATAGCACGAAGCTTGGTCTTTAGCCTCGGTGCTAGAGAAGGCGTAGTCACTACTAGCTGCGTGATGATTCCAATAGTACCATGGCCAGCGCCGTTCGTTTCCAAATCATAAAACATCCACCCCCTCTCGTCCTGGTCGATGCTATCCGAGAGAATCCTTTCAGATACCTGAGCAATGGGGCCTTCGAGAAGAGCGGCGCTCTGTGGGATATAGTGGCGCATCAGCCTCAAAAAGTAGAGCGTACTGGCTCTGCCCTCCCAGAATTCTGACCCATACGGATGCTTTTCCGAGTCTGGATAAGGGCCAAGTACAGTCGGCATGTTGGACAAGAAGGCCTTTACATCATTCTCGTCTTTGCTCAAGCAGGCCATGAGTGCGTCACGGGCCAATTTCTCGCAGCTGATTCCCACTCGGGTGGTGATCTTGACCTCGCCTCTGTCCCCTTCCAGATACTGCTTTGTCCAGTACATAAGAGGCTGGCCTGCGACCTGAACATCTGGATAGAGGTCCGCTAGTCGAAAAAAGAGGTAGGCAAGGCCAGTCGGTCCTCCAGTGTATCCACCAAACTACTGGTGAACTTCATAAGTAGGCTGAGGAGGCGTCGTCTTGAGAACGTGCTCCAGAGACGCCTTCATCAAATCCAGAGGCTCATACCCCAAAGACCGCAGTGGTAGATCATTTGGCATGTGCTCTTGCGCCATGATTTCTGCAATCTGGGGTCTAGGCTCAGTGCTGGAGCATCTTCATGCGGTCAATGGAATGCACAACAGCCACCTGAGTTTTAAAGCTAGAGACGGCAGCTATTGATTTGCTAATCTTGCTTGTTAATCAGGACATGTACCCTGGAGGTGGAGATTGATTTACCTTGGTAGCCTGACTCTTGCCGCGCGTGGCACCTCGGCCGCATCCTGAGTTGGCGCCGCGCGATTTGGATTCCTTGTCAGCCTGGGAGGGCATATCTGCTGCTGGCCATTGGTGCGAGCTAAATTGCTGGCAAGAATCTTAGCCAGCGGTTGGATGTAAGTGGTTGAATTGGTGTAAGAAGAGGGAAGACAGTTTGGGAAATAGCTTCATATTGCTAGTTTAAGAAAGAGTTGAGGTCTGGCGGAGGGCCCCACGTGCACATGCCAATGACGACACTATTGCATTTTGGGAATATTACCTCAGCCAAAGCAAGCTCCCCACCTAAACAAGCTTTGAAGCTGTGAGACTGCACGCCGACGAGATAATCTGCGTTTAGGCTATACAGCATTAGAATTCCATTGCATCTCCAGTTTTCATTTGAAATCAGGCTCTTGAGCTTTTTACAAAGCATCTCCTAAAACGGGATATCCTGGCGCTAGCGTGACAACCCAATGTCTGAATCTGAGCACAAGCTGCGCAATCGCGTCGTCGATTCCATCAGCAGGAGGGCCGAAAATGCTCTGTGAGTGCTCAGGACCATCATTAGAGTAATTAATTGGGATACTGATGCCTACTAGCACAGAAGATTATGGCAAGGCGAGGGCAATGGCCACTGATGCCGTCCAGAGCAGGGCATATCTCTATCCCATAAAGGTGCAATAGCGACATCATATCCAGTAGCCATTAGTCTAACCATCAACATGATAGGGGATTTTCTACTTCATTGGCCACCGGAGCTTGTGGCAGCCATTGCTCGACCGAGTTGTTCCTTATGGCACGCTCACGGCCTCTGTGATTGGGGCCATGTTTGTTATTACCTATCTCCCTCAGCTCGCCGTCATGGCACTTTTCAATGGCCCATTGGCAGTGTATTCGACAGTCCTCCTCACGCTTAATGAAAGTTCCATCATCATTCACATGATATCTCGCACCTGGCTACTCCAAGAATCTCTCATGGACACCTTTGATGGCACACTAGTTGCCAGACACGCAACGGCCGTCGTCCAGCAAGGCCGAGAGGTTCATGCTGGTAGCGACCCTATGAAGAAGCTGGGCAAAGTATTCAAGAAGCGATTCGAGAAACTGAGTCTCACGGCAATGGTTCGATACATCATGTATCTACCACTAAACTTCATCCCTGTCGTGGGCACCGCAACTTTTATCTTTCTCCATGGTTCGTGAGCCAATATCTTGAATTCATGACAACTTCTTTATTAACACCTGAAGCAGGAAAACATAGAGGAAACATTGTGCACAGCCGAGTACGTCTTCTCTCCAGTAATACTACCTAGCATAGTATATGCACTAACAAACTCAAAGTATTTTCAGCTTAAGAGCTGGTCTGAATCGCAAAGAAAGGAGTGGATCAATACCCATAGCGGTGCCTATGCATCGTACGTTTTTATAAGTTGTTCCTTTTCTCGCCCGATACGCAACTCTAATGATTAAATTGTCGCAGCTTTGGTGTTGTTGCAACTCTTCTAGAGATGATTCCGGTCGTGTCCGTCTTTTTCTCATATACAAACACAGGTACGAATACGTCGCTAACTAATTTGCTTCATTACTGATTTATCTAGTTGGTGCTGCTCTTTGGGCTGCTGATATCGAGTCTCAAAATAACCCCATGGTTAAAGAGACTGCCCCAAAGCTAAGACAGGCCGCAGCCGATAGCTTTGAGTGAGCTATGTTTCATCTCCCAGCCGATTAGGACCTTGCCAAACACGATGCCAATGAACGACCAAGGACACGGAACAGGGATCATTACAATGTTTGCTGCCAGGCAATCAGTTAATTTTGTATATTGTCCAGCCACTATTGAAACGCGTCTGGGTCTTCTATTTATGGATATTTCGGGAACACCCGTACTCTTTAACGGGCTCAACCTGGCAACGTAGCTGATAGCATGTAAATTGAAGTGACTAGATTTCGGCATTTTATGAGACAAATTCTCACTGGCACCAATGCTACGGATATTTTCAACCAAGACCGAACCTCTTCTATGGTGGCAACTCAGGGGATCTCGTCTCATAATGTCTTACCCTGATGCATACTAACATGTGTCTTACTGGGCGGAGGCTCTTTTGTCTTTGCCCTTGAATTTTCCTCAAGCTGTGCCCGTACCCAACAAGCTGGCTCCATGCACAGCTAAGCTCTCCGCAGTCCAAATTAAGTTGAAACACGGAAGGCATAGCTGAACAGGGAAGATGAAGCAAGATTTAATAGGGATCCAGCTCTAGTCTTCCCACCCGCCGTGAATTTGCTCTCAGATGTTACACTCGTCTATTCCTGCAGCTAGGCTCTTCAAGTGACACAGCCTCATTATTATGGGGACACAAGATGTCCTGTCATTATGCGAGAAGGCGTGTGCGAGGAAGATTGCGGGATGGTAAACGACCGAGTCCAGGAAGTATCTCACGAGATATCCCGGTGCATTGTTCGGCCAAAACGAAAATCGATTGAGGGACATCTAATATCCGACGATACGAGCACGTCTTCGGCATGAGAGCGATGCTATCAGCATGGATCTCTTGTGTTTCCAATGGCCCTCTCACGGCATCTTTGGTCCGTCTTCTCCTACATCTATACGATGAGCAGCTTTTTTGTGTCCAACTGTAGGCGATAGCAGTGCAGCTCAAGTCCGTGTATAACCGTGCTCAAGTGTGCATTGATGCATTGTTCACCATAGCCAGCCATTGAATAACAGAAGCAGATGGAACCGCTCTGGTATATATCCATCTCTTCATGTTCAAAACCCAGCATAGGCAAAATCTCGGTTCTCCGAAATAATAACATTTGGATCCTTACATGAAGCGAAAAGCTTGACGGTGTATGAAGGCTGATCCTTGACAATTCATCGCTTCATAACCCGGAATATATCATCAAAATTTCGCCAGTGAGTGGTCTCTGACGCGTTCGTCTCCGGGCGCGGCTGCCTTGACCTCGAATTGTTACACAAAACGGTTGAATCGTGGCGGTTTGCAACCTTACATGGGAGGGTGCAAGATCTAGATAACGGGCCATATTAGCCTGTCCCCAGATCTCAGTGTACCCCTAGCTTGGTTCTGCAGCTGCTGCAGGATCTGGCTGCACACTGCCGACCTGGTTATGGCGAATAGGAGAGCATCAATTGGCGGTATTATCCAGAGCAGGGAGCCCTGTTGGTATCTCCATCACCATCAATCTGATACTGTGGACTCTCATGATGCCGGGCTACCCTTATCAGCAGTATGACCGAGACATGGATTCGCGAAGCGTCGGAGAGGACTCGGGATGGTTTCTTGTAACCACCCAACCTTTTTCAATTCAGGAGTATGGCATCCGGGAGGGAGCTGGCCGGGAAGAGAGGCTCAGCACAGTCCATTTCAGCTGGCATGTGTGACCAGCTGGTAGCTAACTAGGTATGGTTATAGCTGATGGGAACTGTCTGGAGAGAAAAGGGGATAGCAGCGTATCTTGCTACAAGCTGGCAGCTGGCAGCTTGGGTATCTCATTTATTGGCCAGTCCCGGCCAGGTGTACTTGGGCATCTGAGCTGCGTCCTCACTTCATCCTACAGTCGGTTCACCTTTCTCTCACTTGTGAGTTGCCAGCTGCGAACAGTTTTGCTCGCTCGCGTTGTTCCTCTTCTACAACGCGCTGTTGACACGTTCTCTTCTTCTCTCGCGTCCTTTTCTTCTTCTGTTCCCCATCTCAACTTGGAGGAATTGCAGCTTCTTCAATCCACAACTTCGTTCGTTAACTTCTTTGCCTCTCTGTGAATTTCCACACTTCATTCAGCATTTGCGTTTCTCTATTGTTGAGTCTATCAATAATATCATCAGGCATATCTACTCTGTCTAGATTCATTGTTGGGAAAATGTGAGCTCTTCTTGACGAGCGCCACCTATTGTTTCTAACCATGAATAGCATCCCAGCCCCCGCCCACGATGAGAGCGTCAATATTATCTGCTGGTCTTGCCCCAGCGGTGGTAATGCTTCTGGCTGGAATTTCTACAACCGTAGCCCAGCTTGCAGTTCATCGCCTCGGCGTCGAAGATTATCGCAATGATGTTGATACAGGCCATTTCCAGGTCTTGGCCCCTCGTGCTGCCAACTATGGCGAACCAAGTGACTATGGTTATCCTCCTCCCTATGGAGAAGAAACTTCTGCCATCATCTCCACTACCAAATCTGGAGCCTGTGAGTATAGGTTGCTTCTTTTTGCTTGTATCTATGAACTAACGGTTATCCAGACCCTCCCCCTCCTGCTGGATCGTCTACAGGCATTATTTCCAATGTGACTACTAAGACGGAGACTATTTCTACCACTCGCTCGACTGGTACCAAGACATCTTCTGAAAAAAGATCCTCTACTTTGGCAGGAACAGTAACTGCATCGTCTACTTCCAATAAGAGCCATTCATCGACAGCTGCTGAGGGGTCATCAACCACAGAGTCTTCGCTTAGCCTAACAACGCAGACGATTACTGTATCACTGGCTTCTACCACATTCGTTACAGCGAAAACTGTGCAAGTGGAATCCAGCCACGAGGGTTACTCATTTTCATCGGAAGCGACATCTACTCTGAGCACGTCGTCGGCGATGTCTAGCGTGTCGACCAGATCTTTGACTGAAGAAGAATCAGGTACCGTCCGACCTGTATTTTCTTCCAGCTCCACCAAAAGCTTTTCATCATCTGGATCTGCTCCTGTGTCTACCACAACAGAGTGGTCCAACACCACCTTGTCGCCCTCCATCACGTCAACTAGAAGTCTGTCGTCTAGTTTCTTGACTGAGAATGGAACTATCCTTTCCACTAGCGCGTCCACAGTTTCTACAGAGCCAACTAAGTCCTTGACTGAAGGCGAATCTGGCACTATTCATCCTATATCTAGCTCTACAGCGGGCTCATCCTCTTCTGGCTCTACCACCGTATCTACTATAACAGCATGGTTCAACTCTACGGTGTCACCCTCGAGCACGTCGACAGGACAGCTTTCGTCCAGTCAGTTGACTGAGAATGGAACCATACACACCGTCACAATAACCACAATCGGAGTGACGTTGACGAGACCGTTTTCTGAGTCTTCCACCCAATTAACTTCTCCAAGTTCTGTGTCTGGAAATTCAACCTTGTCAACCGGCGCCTCTGGTTCATCTGCTTCTGAGACATTATCTTCTAGCTCTTTGGCAGCCACTGGTACAAATCTGACCCTGACCTCTGTGATTAGCAGACCTACCGGTACCACAGCATCGGGTCATGGTATCACCAGCAGTGTGAATGGAACTGTCATCATAATCACAGTCTCTGAAGCAGCGACCAGTACTGCCTCATCAATCTCGACAGGCACTTTGTCAAACATCTCGTCCTCTCTCACCAGCGTGTGGCCGTCGTCAAGCAGCCCATCATTAGCTACTTCGACCTATCGATTCACAAACTCATCTGTGGCCATCATTACCGTGAGTCCATCGAGTGGTAGTGGGACAGCGGTATCGTCAGTTAGCACCAGCGAGGCTACGTTGTTGTCGACTCTGACTCTGTCAGGTACCGTATCACCATCGGCATCCACCGCCCAATCAAGCACTTCTGCGTTGTCGACTACGGGCAATCAGACCTTTGTTACTCTGAGCACTACCTCTAGTGCCACAGTGGCTCAGTCAAACGTGACAACGATCTGGTCTACTACATCAACTTCGCCAAGATCATCTGGGGCAACAGTGTCTGTTACATCTGTGCCTGGTACTGCATCAACATCGCAACTCAACAATGGTACTGTCATTTCTTCTGTTACCTCCACCGTACATACGAATGGCACTATAGTGGTGACTTCACAGTCCTCGTCTCATTCAACAGGCACTGGCCATTCCAGTTTGATACCCTCCGGTGAGATTCAGTCGTCTTCAACAGGGACATGGAGTAGATCTGTATCATGGGTCAACACAACGTCTACCGTGACTGGAACCGCGACACAAACAAGTGATCAGTTTACGGTTACAACTTCTGTCTGGCCGCTGAACTCCACAACCATTGTCCAAACACTGACATTGACGGCGCCGTCTGTTTCGACTGCCAGGCCTTGGAGCTCAGGGGCCGTCAATACGACTTCTGCTCCTTCTAGCCTCGTATCCACTACGGGATCCCAGATTCCCTGGAATATGACTGCTACAGGAGAGACAGGCGTCAGAACCATCACCTCGACCATCTCTGGTTCAGGTTCTGCCAACTCGTCGGTGGCTTCTAACCCTGCTGGTACCGTTGTGGTTATTACTGTTACTACGGGTGGAGTGATCACTTCTGGCAATTCTGCTACCTCGACAACCACCGCGCCCCTGACAGCAAGTTCCAACGGAACATTAACCAACACTGTAACAAATAGCCAGACGCCATTTACCAATACGACTTCGCATCCATGGTCGTCTGGACAAATTGTAACTACAACAATCTGGAGTAGTGCCCCGACAGCATCTGGTTCAACATCTAGTTCAACCGTCTCTAGCCAGCCACCATTCAGCAATACAACTTTGTCTTTAGGATCATCTGGACAAATTGTGACTACCACAATCTGGAGTAGTGCCACAGCATCTGGATCAGCCACCTCGGGCAAACCGCCATTTGGCAATACGACTTCATCATCTGGGCAAGTCGTAACCTCGACAATATGGAACACCGCACCGACAGTTTCAGTTTCTCGATCAATAATCTCCAGCCATTCTCTTCCCTTTACCTGGAACGTTACTCAGTCTGGAACCCATGGAACATCTCGTCCGCCAGTTACGCCCTTCAATACGACTTGGCTCTCCTGGACAAGCCAGCCGACAAAAACGCCTGGTTCCAATAGTCCCCCGGTCTCTACGACTCGCAACTTTACCGAGACCTTATTAGGCACTGTTGTTAGTCCGAGTGGTACAGGCTCAACGACTGCCAGTGTTATTACTATCACTGTCAGTCCCCTGCCTGCAACAAACTCAACTTCTAGACCATCTTCAACAACAACAACAAGTGTCAGTGGAGCAAGCTTGACGTGGTCTTTTACAAACTCTTTCAATCTATCCACCATCTGGATAACTACCACCGCCGCAACTGGTGGTTCGTCAATCGTTCCTGTCACCATCACCAAGACCAAGACAGGTTCTTCTATTGGCACAGCTAGCTCAGTTCCTCTCAGTTCTTGGAGTATTACTCCTCCGTTTACCAACTCTTCGACTACTAGATTAGGCGTATCTGAATCAACTTTGACATTATCTCCTTCATCTTGGACAAATGCATCTCGGACTACAACTTCTTCGACCGCGGTGTCTGGAACAGCAGCTAGCTCCAGCAGCAGCGTTGCTAGCCCCGTCATTATTTCCTCCACTGTCACCAGCGGAACAATAGTGAAAACCACGGTATTCACCTCTTGGTTGACAACAGAATCTGGCAGATCTACAATCAGCTCTGGCTCATCTCCAGCAAACAATATTACAGTCACCACAGTCACTCAAAATGGGACAACAGTGATTTTAACAACCGGATCAGCCCTTCCATGGTCAACGTCGGCAGCATCATCCGGGACCGGCACCCTATCGTCGTCATCTAGCAGCGGACCCATTTGGACTAACAGCACTCGGGTATCGCCGTCTTCAACTGGCCCGGCTGCATCTACCACGACAACAACTCAGATGATCACTGTGACTGTTTCTACGTTGACTCTTACTTCTTCTGCATCTATTTCAAAGTCCAATGTAACGGTTTCTCCGAGTACCATTACCAGAACACTGCCATGGTCAACAGGATCATCAGCTTTTTCTGGGACCGTCATCTCGCCATCTTCATCTTCATCTGAGACTCACGCAAGTGGTAACACGACCCAGATAATTACGACTATTGTTGAAACAGTCTCTGGGCCAACGACTACCCCCGGGCCGCAATGGACCAATACCAGTACCGTCGCGATTGGGCATGAATCCAGCCACACAGGCAGTATTATCGTCACAACGCTCTACCCGAACAGCACCACTGCAACGCCTCCCTGCACTCATTCGTGGGTATACCCATATCCATATCCCAACATCAGTGACAGCACAACGACTTGTTCTCGCTTCCCAAGTGGAAACACGACACTCACTCGATGCTGGGCTATGCCGTTGACAACAGGTGCGCCAGAGTCTTCGCTTCACCACACCCCGTTGTATACGTCTACCTGCAATACCACAAGCACAGCGAATGGCACATACGGGAACGCAACAGCTGCCTATAGTCGAACCAGTAAGTACCCTCACAAGAAATGATCTCTCTTTATAAACTAACACGATGATTCCTGCACTAGATACCTACCCTTACCCGCTTCCAACGACATTTGAGACTTCAACTACAGCAAAGGACCATGAGTCCATATCCAAGGGCTTCAACTATCCCGTGCCCACAGTGGCGGTCCCATCAGAAGAGACGATGCCGCGCAACCCAAATTTTCCTTGGGGAGCCGGCTCGCCGCTGCATCGTCACCAGAACGTGACAGGGCTGGGCGATGGCATCCTCGGCGGCAGGAGTGTTCTTGTCGACTGGGGCAAGATGGCCGTGCATAGCCTCAGGGCGCTTTTCAAGAAGCAGATCGACGAATACGAGCAAGGTAAAGGGGAGGAGTAATAACGAAAAGGAGAGCTGACTTTGGAGTGTTATTTTTTGAAGTCTGACTGTGCCTTGGCTGTATTACTCTATAATCCTATTGGATTCAAGAAGGGGTGATTTGGGTGGATTTGATATACGGGAGTGTTGATACGCTAATCATCATTGCTTTTTTTTTTTCTATTCTTTTTTTAATGGGACTTTTTTCAAGGTTGGGTTATTAAAAACTATAGGGGATTATGGAAAAGGGGCATGGAATGGCATGGCATTGCAATCTTAGGAGAGCCAGAAGATGACGACTCGTGTTGCACTCCGTAGGTCCTGATATATTGTGTCGGCAATAATCACTGATGGTTTCAATGCCGTGATGGCAGCTCGGGAGTCTTACGTCTGCAATTGTGCCTATGCTTGTTTAGGAAATGAAATCTCTAAATGGTGAGCCTGGGAGATTGAGACTTTATGTTGATATAGACCAGCTGAAATAACTGCTTCAGCTGTGTTATTTCTATGCTTGTCTTATGTCATCGCAGTTCCACCAGCATTACGCGTATGGTACCTTATTGAATACTAGGTCAATACTGTATGCGATCCAGGGGCCTCTATTTTAATTAGCCAAGCACTATTAGCGGGCGCCGATATGAAAAGTGTCTCTAGCACAGGGGTATTGCGGAGAGAGCGGGTTTACAACCGCTTTTGTGCTTGGCAGAGGCATTTGTATCATCTGGAATGCCACCTCGTGTATGCATAGAAGAAACGTTTAGTAGTGAAGATATGTATATAAAAGAGGGCATAAGAATTGCCATCGTATTTTGTGGAGCAGAGTGCATATACTGGCAAAGGCATTTACTATTTGCAGGGAAGTGGGAAAAACAGGTGCAAGCATTTGATGCACATGTATGGGACTATGAGCCTGTTTTTTCGTATTGTATAATACAAAGTAGCTGTGGAGCACGGATATTCAGGGCACTGCTCGCCTAAGCGGCAGCTCATTAGCGGAGACTTAATGCCTTGTCACAGATTGATACTATTGACTCCATAGTGCTCGTACATGTGTACTTGCTCTGCATGCACAGCCTACCTGCAGTAATGGTCTGAAGTAGTAGGTGCAAGGAGGTACTTTTTATTTATTGATCCTATGGGACCAGCAGAGAATGACAGCCTTGAGTTAGGCGAAAAGCGGCATCGTGTGCAAGCTGAGCGTGGACTGAGTGCTATTGACGTTGCTGTTTACTAGTAGGTAGTTTGGGAATGTGGCACTGTAGGTACAGTAGCAGTGTAGTGCCAGGCATCGAAGTATCATCAGTGACTAATTTCGAGGCTATGCCCTCCTCCTCAAACACTTCGTACTCGTACTAACAGAGAGTGTTACGGTACAGTAGAAGGTGCTAGCTTGGCAGGGGGTCCAGGCTGCTGAGCTATTCGGATATGCGGCTCCTGCAGCTGCATCAGTGCTCTCTTGGCCCCGGGAGAGCTGACGTAGTCGCCGTCGCTGCTCCCCAATCACGCAACGGCACATCCTGGCCGATTTCGTAAGCCGGGGTCGTCGGACAATCGGACGGCGCCAATCCCGGCCGCCTGCAGCCAGTCTGGGCGGCCAATGACAGGGCGTCGTCACACCTTTTTACAGCTGGCCTTGCCACCCAAATCGCCATCCGCCCTCCCTTCCTAGCTCCAGTCTCTTTTGCTTTTTACATCTTCAAACCCGCCGCGACAACCTTTGATAGAGTCGCATACTGTTTTTTCCTCATTACTCTTCTTTTTTGTATCGCGACAACCCGATCTTCATCGCCATGCTCTTCAAGCAGCTTGCCCTGGCGGCTGCGGCCACTGCCTTTGCAATCGTTCCCGAGATATCCGAAAAGGATGAAAACATCTTCAAATCACTCCCCGTCGAACCGGAAACCTTCCAGCTGCCTGCCGAAGCGTTTGGACAGAGCCTCGACGTGCCTTGCAGACAGTGCCGTGGCCGCGACAGCCATTTGAAGCTGGATTTTGCCGTGGAGGATGGATCAAGATTGATGGTTAATGGCTTTGAGCTGTATCCCCATGCCGACCCGTGGCGTGGTGACTTGACAGCCGATGTCGTGCGAGCAAGCGGAAGCGCTACCGAGCGCACTCTGGGATACAGCCTGTCGGTCCTGCCCAAGGCCAAGGACGAGGAGCAGCAGCTGGAATTGGTGGACGTTAAGCTGAGGGTCATCGAGGTCGGCCACCGATTTGTCGACGATATTCCCGTGGTCAAGGTTGGCCTGATCAAGGCTGTTACTGGCGATATCGTCATTTCCGACATGCAGCTCATGGCCGCACCCGAGATGCCCTGCAATACCATGTGGTGCCGTGCCAAGTCAGCCCTCAAGGGTTTCGGTGGCTGCCACGGAAAGAAGCCTCATGGTCCCGAGCACCACGGCGAACAGACAGAGGCCGTTCACCCCCCTCACCCCCCTCACCCTCACCACCACCATGAGAAGCCTCACCATCACGAGAGACCTCACCACCACCACCACGAGTTTGAGGAGGGTCAGCGCGACTGGCGCCGCCTTGTCAGGAACGTTGCCTCGCACATTGTCCTGCCCGTCCTGATGGGCATCACTGCCGGTGTTGGTGTTGCATTGTACGTTGCTCTATATCGCCTAGCATGTATTTCTCCGTTCTTTGCTAACTTTTATGATAGCCTCGCCATGTTCCTGTGCAGCGTCGTCTACCGCATCAGCATGTTCGTCCGTGGCGGAGCTCAGCGCCGATCATGGTGCCCTCACCACCGACGCAACTCTGCCCAGTTCCCCTCCGCTGAGGAGGAGAAGAGGGGTTTGCTGGAGGCCGAGGAAGCCCAGGACTCTACCCCGGCTCCTGCCTACCAAGCAGAGCCTGCCGACAAATAAACAGGCAGGGATTTTGCGTGAAATCTTTTTTCTTATGTCAGTTTCCTTGCGTTACAATATACCAGCTATGAAGTAGCCGAACGACGAATAGGTGGGCGAATAAACCACCAGCACTACCATTGAAGACAAGATCAAAAAACATGGAAGCATTTGTGTTTTTCTTTTTGTCCTGCTCAAAGAAAAAAAAAATGTGCAGAATGATACCGTGGCCAGAAAAGAGAACAGATGGCCTTACTGTACTATTACTAAATTGATTCAATACCTTGGGGGAGTCGAAGGGCGTTTATGGGAAATCAAATATGCAAATGTCAATTAGCATATTTTCTGTCATTAGCTGAATGCTACAATTTTTTTTCTTTGTAAATCAGTCTCGTCCCTATATTGCTTCAAGATGCAGTGGTATAACACAAGCATCGTTTGTCCTCGGCTGTGTATATGTTTGATTGACTACTTGCATGTATGTAAGTTATATCATCATCTCTATATCCTCTATCCAATTCAATCTCCAATGCACCCTCACTCCATTTGATCCTCCGGTGCTGCAAGCCGCGTGGGGCCATGATCCGGGGGGCTGATCCCGTGTGGGGAGATCCGGACTGGAGCATCTGTTGCGCGAGTCCACTCTGCCCACTGTGGCGGGTATTCTGCTCCGTTTTTTTCTGCAGGTATAAACAGGTATTAGAGAGTTAAAGCTTTATGGTGTATTAGCCAGGGGAGGTGCTTGAGTTTTATGAATGAGGAGGTTGAGTTTTGTTTTGTTTCGTTGATGTTTGCTATACCGGGGAACTGTGGATGTGTTGGCCTACAGGCTACAGAATCTACTGTAGCATAACTGCTAGTGAACTGGAGAAATATTGGAGAAATATGCAAAACTAAAAACCCCCCAATTCACCCGTCGCCTAATTAATTCAGAGACGTAGAGAAACGGTCCAGTGGGGGCATGATTGTTTGTTTTTCTCCAAAGCAATCAACTAGAAAGAAGAGAAATGGTCAAGGCATATCCAGAACATTCAGAGTGTTTCATAATGCATTCTCCAAGTACCCCAAGTACAGATGTATATGCAGTTCTGTGACCTAACGCATGTCTCTGTGCGCTGTTGCTCCAGGGTTAGAAGTCATTACGTGGAGCTGCTGGATTGGAGCAATCGCCCTCTTGTGTCTCAGTGCGGTCTCTTACGTTTGTAGGGACCCCCATACTTGATAACCCCCATACTTGATATGCGGGGGAGCCCCGGACCTGAGGGGAAGAGCAAATAGCGTGCGGACAACTCACTTTTCTTTACTGAACCTGGCTAGCTGCACCGTCTGTCTATGGAGATTCTATAAGCGCAGCAGTCATCAACGTTGACAGATATGTACCTACATAAAAATGTACAATTCCTGGGAAAGTACTCCGTACACTCATTACTTGATCTGCGGGGTTGCGAGACACGTTGTGCTTCCCCACAGCGACTTCTTGCCCCTCATCGTAGCTTTGCATATCCGGTTCCGCAGGCGACATCAGCTGGTCTGCTGACAATTATCTTTGCTCTTTTTTTCTGTCCCTTGTCTTTTTTTTTTCTTTTCGTCAGACTGAGTCTCTGCTTGATTTAACACCTTTCATCGTTTTCCTTTGCATCGAAGTAGTATACCAACATGTGGCAGCCAACTTCACCAACTACGGAAGAGCCCCCGCCAACTGTTCCTCATGGCCATACCAGGACATTGTCGATGAAGCAGAAGCACCCGGGCCGCTGGTTTGGCCAGGTCGTCAAGCTCAAGAAAGACCGCGTGGATGAATACAAGGCCTGCCATGCCAAGGTCTGGCCCGAGGTTCTCAAGCAGATCAAGGACTGCGGCATAGAAGACTGTAAGCTTACTGTCACCTTACTCTTACTTTCTCTTATGTGACTTTGGCTTATGCATTGAGACAGATAGCATCTTCTATGACGACAACCTGGGTTTGCTCTTTGCGACGTTTAGGTATATCGGCTACGACTACGCTGGAGATATGGAGAAGATGGCGGAAAATCCCAAGGTGCGCGAGTGGTGGAAGATGACAGACAGCATGCAGGAGAGCTTGGTTGAGGGAGCTGTGAGCTCGGAGTCTGGAACTCCATCCTGGTGGAGGCCTATGGAGCAAGTATTTTTCCAGCCATGATAAACAACTGCAACAATAACGATAACGGGGTTGTTGAAAGCAAGAATGAAAGATTCTACGGAGGAAATAATATGTATCCAGTTTAGGGTACCGGAGATTGAAAGCTGGGCAATAGATTTTACGACTTTTGTTAAATGCGGGGCGCTTTTTGCCAATAGAGCCGAGAGCTCGGAGAGGACCGAGCTTTACGGCATCGAAGATGGAACTATCGACTATCGACAATGCGAGAAAAAAAATTCTTGCATGGAGGCTCTGGAGATCTAGATGTTGATCAGTGGCCGTGCTCGGCTTAACTAACGGCGCCATCCTAAACTATAAATCGGCTATCAATCAAGGTACACAAATCAACTGCTGTGATGTATGGATTCCCCCGGAAGAGAACAATGTTTCCAAGATAGAAGAACACATGACACACCCTTTGAAAGTAAGCATATACGAACCACGGGGTTATCAAACAATCACCCCGTATAGCCAGAACCAAAACTGTTTCGTGTGAGGCGGCTACAGTATGCGACGAAACAGGTAACCCCCCGGGCTTCTAAGAGCGTGGGTAAGCATACGCAACCCGATGAGCTTTTTTACCTCTTTTTCCCGTCCTTGGCTGAGATGAGCAAGGGTCAAGGGTTTGAAGCGGCGCAGTCCTTGTTTTTTCTAGGGGAGTAAATGAGTGGATATTTCTTGGCGGCGAACGCTGGTGTGATGAGAGGCAGGGATCTGGGGAGTTTTCCTTTTTCTGCCGGACAGTCGGGGCTGTTTGGGACAGGTTGCCGCTGAGGTTGCAGAGCGTCTGTGAGGATCATGCCACAATTGCAAAGAATGAATCGAGTTTGAGTTGCTTTTTCCAAGATTACTTTTTGTATGCGCGCGCTCCCTGTTAATCTTTCGTGGCATCGCAAGCAATTCCTGTTATGATACGAATCGGACACTAGTCGCCGACTTGATGCCCCACTCTTGATGCGTGTCTGAGACGTTCACTCAGATCGGGCTGGGGCCTGCTCAGGGCCCCGGCGTGAAGGCATCGTGTACGAGAAAGCAGTTGAGAGCGTATTGAGGGCTGTTTACAAATCGTCAGCCCGTATTCTATACTTATACCACAGCCTTAGGAGTGAGTGTCTATTTCTGTTAGTGCTGGTATCAAGACACGATGACGGGACCAGGCTGTTACAGAATGTGCTGACAAGCTCCATTGGGGAGGCTCTATCCTATTTAAGAGAAAAAGGGAGCAAAAAAGAAGGGAGAAGAGAGAGAGGTATGAGAAAGAGAGCTGTAGCATCGGTGCTAATAATAGCTGTGGCACTGGCCTTGCCAGCTAAAGGATACCATGTGGATCGGAATCAGATCCGTGAATTGAATCCAAGACATCCAAGACAGAGCCGGGTGGAACGTGCTCGAGAAAGGGCCGACGATGCTACAGTACAGTACGGCTGGGCACGCTCTCAAGTGCCCATCGTGGAAGCGTGAACAAATAGCGCCATCGGATAGCTTGTAAATGGGAAGCTGGGCAATCGAACACTATTTTGAGTTGTGGCTTGCAGCTGAGCTGAAGAGTAACACTAGATGCTTTACTGGGTGCATGTACTAAAGGATAAAAGTGATACACGTGAGGGTAAATGCATGCAAGTGTGTCTGGTGTCGTCTAGCCATTTAAGGAGCAAGGGAAAATAAGATAGCAAAGAACGCTTATCGGGAGAAGATTCATACGAAGAGATGGCCAGCGCTCTAACATGAATGGCGCGGGTTTATGATACGCTGGAGCTATCAAACATCGTCATGCTGTAATTGGAGCAAATGAAAAGGCCTCACTCGCGGCTGGGCAAATGTGCTGCGAACGGGCCACCTGCAGGAACAATTGGCGCTAGTGTTTTGTCTTTAGAGTGGCTCTCCAGGGGGTCCAACACGGAGACTAGCACAGGGGACTGCTAGTATGATGTGCTGCTAGCTGTGGTACCGGTACCTGTGCCTGCTGTGGCTTGGAGCATTGATGCTGCCAATTTCTTTGCTTCATTTAAGTTTTTGTTATACGTATTAACAACAATAGGTATTCGGCGTTCTTATTATTAACCATTCATATAGTTTACATCTCGTGTTAGTATTATTGGACGTGTCTCGGACACCACTGATGTGCATTCAAACCATGTGTCACCAAGACATGTCCATGCTCTGCGGAAATTGATTGGCCGGATGCTCGATTTCGACATTACGCATGATAGCCTGTTCAAGCTTCAATTTCCTGGTGGGCTTCCTTTTTTCCTTGGATATCCCTGCCTGCAGCCATACACCACTCGCACGTACCGGTACCAGCGCCGGATCCTGTAGCTCGTTACAGCAGCCAGAGCTCAGGGCAGCCCATGGCACGCCGAAGCGACTTCCCCACAGCCAGGCACAAGACCTGGAACCAGGTAAAGTGCTCACTAACCACCCCTGTACCTGTACCTGTACCTGTACATGCATGGCTTGGCTCCCGGCACCTCAACCGCATGGCCCTCGTCCTTCTCCTCTCTCTCGTCTCCTCTTCTACCTCCTCTGCCATTGTTTTGTGATTCTGAAGCTGGGCGTCAGAACCATCAGGCTGGGCCGCATCGTCCGACAAAACGACAAGCCACAGGCAAGGCCAAAGCTGCCGAGAGGCCCGCAGCAGGCAAATCCCTCGAATCCTGGTCGTCCCTGGGCCGGCCTCGCTCGCCAAAAATCCTCCTCTCCTCCATCATCTCATCTCTCCCCCCAGTTTTGTCTTTTTCTCGCTTGCGTTAACCTTCACTCTTTCTTTCTTTTCTCCCCCCCATCACCAGCTGCTAGTCGCTGCTGCTGCTAAGCTATTCATTTCCCCGCTTTCCTTAATTCAATTTTTATTCATTTTATCATTTTTTCTTTTCGTATTTCGCTTCTTACTTCTCTTTCTTTGCCGTTTTGTCAGATTCTGTTCCAGGTGAATACGCCGTTTCATTCCTCAAAGGTAGGTCTTGCTGATCGTTCACTTCTATCTACCTCCCACCTTGCTCTAGGCCTCTACACATCGTCCGATCTTTTTTTTTTTTATTTCGAGTCCATCTTTCGATTTATGCGTTTCATGCAAAGTCTATGAAACTGCTCGACATCTTTCTTCGCATCTTTGTCCACGCTCAGGCTGCTGCTATCACACCGGCTCATCGCAATTACGCCTGCTCCATCTTTCCCGCCTTTCGAGACTTGTATCAGTACATAGCGTTGCTCATATCTGACCTTGCCTGTTAATAGACTTCACTCATTCATTTATCTCTCTGAGTACGGATCTGCTTGATATAGCCTGTAGAGCTGATAGCACGACTTCTGGCCTTATTTCAAATGCTTTTTATCTCTTCATTCGTTTCAAACGTTTCAACTTCAATCCAGCCAGTTCGCGACAGGTTTCACTTCGACCAGTGCAACCAAGTTAGTTTCAGCTAGTCCGGCTACCAGCCATACGTCTCAGGACAGACTGTCGCCCTCGTTGGATGTCGACAGCTACCTAAGCACTATTACCCCGGATGGTTTGTAGCTAGACTCGACGACATTCCAAATTCCAAATGAGCCAGGCATATAATGGAGGCAGGGATTGGCCGGCACAATCTCCACCATCCTCCCAAAGGCCACGGGACCGAGCCCAGGTTGGCTTCCCCTTCAGCAGCGAGTCAAATAGGCGTGAGCAGCGGCTGAGACACAATCCGAATCCGAGTTACGATACACCACCTCAGGATGAGGTATCACAGCCCAACTCGACCAGATCAAGAGCAGGGAACGGCCAGAATGGTAACATGGCAACAACAAACTCACGACCGTCGCCAGCTTCTCAGTGGCCACTGCAGAGCCCTGATGCAGAGTCCCCCCCAGATGCAGAATCATATCGTCCACCGCCTGACCGACCTCGAGTAGCCCCCCAAAGACCGCCGCGCCCAAGCCAAGTCCCGTCCATGGTAGATCAGTCTCGTCAACAGCAACCAACTCCCATATTCCGCGTCCCAGGAGGACCTGCCAGCCCATCAGAAGTCGAAAGCCCAGTCTCAGAGACTTCAGATCGCCCAAGGAGGAGCGCAAATCTGGGACCACCGCCCTCTAGCAGAAGAGGACAGTCGTCCTTTTACTCTGCAACATCTTTTGTTTCTCCGATTCCTGAAGAACATTCGGCATATACATCTCACAATTCTTATGCTTCGAGCGCAGCCATGCCCGACTCTTGGAGAAGTGCTTCTGTGGGCGCCAGCCCGGGATATCATGGAGGAGGATTCTACGAAGAATCATTAACGGAGAGAAGCAGAAATTCCGGATCAGACGACTTTAGCGATGAGAGCGGGTTGGTATCCGGCCAAGACGAATATGCGCTTCAGACACTCTCTAGTCCACACTCCAAGGGAAAGATGCCGGCTTCTGCCAATCCGTTTAATGACGGAACAGGCCTCGTCGAAGAATCCACCGACTCTACTCCCAACACCTTCTCAAACAAGCAGACTCCCGGCATGGCAAGCCACATCGCAGCGGTTCATCTAAACCAGCCGGGCACGATGAGCCCGGCAGATTTACGCAGAGCCGCGGGATCCCCCCCACCGACCAGTCGCCTTTCTGCCATTCGACGCCCGCCGAGGCTGGATATCGACGCCGTGCGAGAGGCTGAATCGAGAGGAAGTCTTACCAGTTTACCAGACCTGATCCGACGAGCCACCCGCCTGGCCTCAATGATTGACAAGGGCAAACGACCATCAAGCCGCCTCGACGAACTCGACTTCTTTAACGAAAAATCGAGCGGCGCCAGCGGAATGAAGCGTTCTTTTGGTATGTCATAAACCTGTGGTAAAAATGGATATTGATTTGCCGCTAACCGTGATGGATGGAAATTAGACGATCGTTATCAGTCGGGTCTCTCAGATATGCTGGCCGCCTTTCCACCCCCTGTTCAAACTCCTGTACACACTCACCGACCTGCGGATGTCTGGCCTTCTGTACCAGGAGGCCGTGAGAAGTTCATGATGACCCCCGACGACCAGGAAGTGCCAGCCGGTGGCAATGCCAAACCCAAAGCTCGCAGGTGCTGCGGCCTGCCCGTATGGGCCTTCATCCTGATCATCTTCCTGATGCTGTGTATCATTGCGACCGCTATTGTTATACCCTTGGAGTACTTTGTATTCAAGAACTTGGGCAACAACAGCAACAAGTCAACGGCAGTCAACCTGCAATCTTGCGCAAAGTCTCTGCCATGCCTGAATGGTGGCAGTGGTGTTGTTATCAATGGTACGTGCTCGTGCATCTGCACCAACGGGTTCACGGGAGCCAACTGCGGCACCAACGGTTCATCGGGTTGTACGACGACAAATTTGATTCCAACGGATGGCTCTGCCCACATTAACAACGTCACACTCGGTATGGCTATACCACGCATCATTGCCGATTCAGACAAGAACTTTTCCATCCCCCTCCTGGGGACAGAAATCCTGGCCAGGTTTAACACGGGCAACCTTTCTTGCATCGCGCAGAATGCTCTTGTTACGTTTGATGGCCAGTCGACGCGAAAAGGTGTGGCCAATGCGCAAGTTCAGAGTACTTCTGATAATACTCAAGACACAACTGACAAGCCCTCTGGACCAACTCCCAACCTTACATCCCGAGACTTTTTTGCTGTTCTTGGCGAAGTGCCATCACGAGTTCGAAGAAGAAGCCCCTCATCCACGAGCTCTTCTTCTTCATCCCAACAGACATCCATGTTCACCGTTACACAAGAAGTCCTCGACTTTGCTCGCACAGCCGTGCTGTACGTGCTCCAAGAAGATAGTATCGATGCTGCCAATACAGCGCAGACTCAGCTCCAGCAGTTTTTCACCCAGGCTTCTCAAGCAATTACGAAATACGGCTCCGAAGTGACAGTCAAACAGGCATCTAGCATCTCCATCGGAGGGAACAGAACGGTTGACCTGGTTGACGCCACGGTCAACATCGGACAAGGGCCTGTGGGAGGCAAGACGACATCAAAACGTAGCCTCCTTTTCGGCTTCTGAAGAGATAATGCTCAAACAGCTCTTGGCACAACAGCACATTCAGCCAAGCCTTCGATCATATATATAAAGAAAAGTCGAGGACTATAAGGCTGCCTTGAGGGGTCGCGCTACCCCCATTTTGTACAAACCTGGGATACCACATTTAATATACTACTAGTTGAAACTGGGAGAGGGAGGCGGCTATTTGCGACAATGAGACGAGACGTAAGAGGTAAAAAAGGGCGATACGGTTGGGAAATCTTGTATAAGCATGTCATGGACTCTCTTTTCTTTTTTTGAGACTTTTTTTTTTTCTTTTTCTTTTTCTTTTTCTTTCTTTCTCATTTTTCCATTATTTTTTTCATGTGCATTTACAAATGCGAGAAAGGTGGAAGAGGAGATTAGCGCAGGCGTTTTCATCAGAGGCGGAGTAGATTAACTGATATCAAATATCACTGCAGTTCGTTGTTGAACTGATACGAATATCTCGGATGGAAAGTAGTCGAGCGAGCAATCAATGATTATGTGTGTAGCTAGTAGTGAAATGTACATAGATGTCTAATTCTGAAAAAAGGGATACCATTCCATATGACACACCAAGTCGTTACATGTTGCGTATTAAAAACCAATTTTTTTCTTCTCTTAATTATCTCTTTTATATCTCTTTTTTTTATTATGCCTCTTTTATTTGTTTTTTACATTCTGAAGACACCAAACTTGGTATCTCCGGCCTTGACCTCGTTGCGACCACCCATGGCGGCTCTCAGACCAAGGCCAAGGTAGTGGCGGGTGTGCTGGGGAGGGATGATGCCGTCGTCCTATTATCATGATTTGTTAGCTGATGGTCTCTTCTTTATATGTTTCTTTATATGTGATATGATGACTTACCCAAAGACGCGCTGAAGAGTAGGTAGCCTCGCTCTCGCGCTCAATGCGATCCTTGAGCTCCGGATCGACTGACTTGCCAACTGTCTCCATGACAGCAGCCAATTGCTCACCACCCATGACACCAACACGAGCATTGGGCCACATCCACAGGAAGCGAGGTGAGTAAGCACGACCGCACATGCCGTAGTTGCCAGCTCCGTAGCTGCCACCAACAACAACGGTGAACTTGGGCACATCGGCGCAGGCGACGGCGGTGACGAGCTTGGCACCGTGCTTGGCGATACCGTCGCGCTCAGAGGCAGAGCCGACCATGAAGCCGGAGATGTTCTGCAGGAAGACGAGAGGGATGCCGCGCTGGGCGCAGAGCTCGATGAAGTGGGCGCCCTTGACGGACGACGAGGCGAAGAGGATACCGTCGTTGGCGACGATGCCGACCTTTTGGCCGTAGATGGAGGCGAAGCCAGTGACGAGGGTGGTGCCGAAGTCGCGCTTGAACTCTGAGAACTCTGAGCCGTCAACGATGCGGGCAATGATCTCGCGTACGGGCATGGGCTTCCGCAGGTTGGTGGTGGCAATGCCGAGGAGCTCATTGGGGTCGTAGAGCGGCTCAGCAAAGGTCTCTGCGGGGGGAATGGTGGCGGCGGCCTGCTTGGGCCAGTTGAGGTTGGAGATGCTGCGACGGGCGAGGGTGATGGCGTGGGCGTCGTCGACGGCGAGGTAGTCGGTCACACCAGAGACTGAGGAGTGCATCTTGCCGCCTCCTAGATCTTCGTGGCTGACAACCTCACCAGTGGCGGCCTTGACGAGGGGAGGGCCGGCGAGGAAGATGTGGCCTTGCTCCTGAACGATGATGCTCTCGTCGCTCATGGCGGGCACGTAGGCGCCACCAGCGGTGCAGGGGCCCATGACGACGGCGATCTGGGGGATGCCCTGGGAGGACATGCGCGCCTGGTTGTAGAAGATGCGGCCGAAGTGGTTCTGGTCTGGGAAGACGTCGGCCTGGTGGGGGAGGTTGGCACCGCCGCTGTCGACGAGGTAGATGCAGCTATTTTCATGTTAAGTCTTATACATGATGATGAGAGGGAGATGAGATGAGATGGCAACTCACGGCAGCTTGTTCTCCTGCGCAACGGCCTGGGCGCGCAGGTGCTTCTTGACGGTGATGGGATAGTACGTGCCGCCCTTGACAGTGCTGTCGTTGGCAACAATCACGCAGGTGACGCCCTCGACGACACCGACACCTGTGATGATGCCTCCCGCGGGGACCTCAGCCTCGGGGTACAGCTCGTAGCCGGCCATTGGCGACAGCTCGAGAAAGGTGGTGCCCGGGTCAATCAGCGCGGCGACACGATCGCGCGGCAGCATCTTGTTGCGCGCAATGTGCTTGTCGCGGGCCTTTTGAGAACCGCCCTGCTGGATGGTCTTGGTGAGGCTCTGCAGCCGGGCGGTGATGTCTGCCATCTGGGCCTCATTGTCCTTGAACTCTGGGGATGAAGGGTCGACATTTGTGGGGAGGCGGGAGATTGCGCCGGCCTGGTGAGGAGGAGTGAGGGTTGCTGCTGAGCGGCGGGAGACTCGCGATGCCTGTGATGATGGTGTTGAGGATATTGATATTGAGAGGGAGGAGGGGCGAAGCTGGAGCTGGCGGGACAGGCGCAGGGCCTGGCGAGAAGGCCGTGAGAGAGACATGATGGATGAGAGAGAGTTCAATTGGCGATGTGAGATGCACACGAGATGCTAGAAACACAAAAAAAATAAAGTGCAAAAATCAGAAATATTAACACCACGCACAAAGATAAATGGCGATGCTGGTACTTGCTCCCTCAGCCGAGCTGCCTCGAAGCTCAAAGTACGTCAGTTTGCCCTTCTCGGCTGTTCGCAGCTGAGGTTGCCCCGGGCCGCCACAAGCCGCGCTGAGCCGAAAAAAAGCATTAAAAAAAGCTGGGGGGACGGCTCTAAAGCCTGTAGTGGCCGAGGAGCCCGACAGGCCGCTGCGCTGGCCCAGCGTTTGTGAGAGCTGCAGCAGGGGAGACACCTCGGCTTAGTGGCACTTTGTAGCTTTTTTTGTTTGGTAAAAAAGGCTTGGGGGAGCCCGGCACAAAGTAGTTAGACTGGGGTTTTTGAATCCATGAATATTCTTTTTGTCGGTTTCTGACTTGTCACGCTTTCTCTCCTTTTTCTCTTTCTAATCTCAATTTACATCTTCAGATCTGTCTTTTTCTTTCTTCTCCTCATTCCCCATTGCATCTCTTCTTCTTCTCCTCCTCATTGTGCTTCTCCCCCACTGTTGTATAGCATCTGGATCTAAGATCGATCTATACCAGTGACGTACATAGCAGAGTCGCAACACCACATATATACTATCTTATCTACCATCACCGCCATCATGTCCAGCCTCAGGGCCTTTTCCAGACTCGCCCGCCCTGCGCGGTCATCACCAGCCTCATCACTCCTCCGACCCTCAGTTCTCTCATCCTCCATCTCCAGCCAAAAGCGCCTCCACTCTCAGAAACATCCCCAGGGCTTCACCCCACCCTCCCAAGAAGAGCTTGAAGAGCTCCGCGAACGCGTCCACGACTTTACCCGCCGCGAGATCCCCGAAGAGCTCGCCGCACGCACCGACAAAATAAATGCTTTCCCCGCTGAGATGTGGCCGAAGCTTGGAGAGGCTGGCTTCCTGGGCGTCACTGCTGATGAAGAGTACGGTGGTCTGGGAATGGGCTACCAGGCACACTGCATTGTGCTCGAGGAGATGTCTCGTGCCTCTGGATCCATCGCCCTGAGCTACGCTGCGCACTCCCAGCTGTGCGTCAACCAGATCTCGCTGAATGGCAATGCCGAGCAGAAGGCCAAGTATCTGCCCGGCCTCATCGCCGGTACCAGCGTCGGTGCCCTGGCCATGTCTGAGTCTGGCTCTGGATCCGACGTTGTCAGCATGAGAACCACGGCCAAGCCTGTTGATGGCGGTTACGTTCTCAACGGATCCAAGATGTGGATCACAAACGGTCCCGACGCCAACGTCATTGTCGTCTATGCCAAGACAGAGCCCGAGAAGGGATCCAAGGGCATCACCGCCTTCCTGGTCGATACCACTGCCGACGGCTTCTCCTGCGCGCGCAAGCTCGACAAGATGGGCATGCGCGGCTCCAACACCGGCGAGCTAATGTTCGAGAACGTCTTCGTGCCCACCGAGAACATCCTTGGCAAGATCAACGGCGGTGTCCGCGTGCTGATGGAGGGTCTCGATCTGGAGCGTCTGGTTCTCAGCGCTGGACCCCTGGGTCTCATGCAGGCTGCCCTGGATGTTGCCCTGCCCTACAGCCACCAGCGCAAGCAGTTTGGCCAGCCAATTGCTCACAACCAGCTGGTTCAGGGCCGTCTGGCCGACATGTACACCAAGCTGCAGGCCTCGCGCGCCTACACTTACAACACTGCCCGCCAGGTTGACGAGCAGGGTGTTATTCGCACCGAGGACTGCGCTGGAGCTATTCTGTACGCAGCTGAGAGGGCGACGGAGGTTGCGCTCGACTCTATCCAGCTGCTGGGTGGCATGGGTTACATGGAGGAGATGCCCGCTTCTCGAATCCTGAGAGAGTAAGTTTCTTTCCCGTCTATTTTGAAAATTGAGCTTGATCTAACCTTGGTGTGTTATAGTGCTAAGCTGTATGAGATTGGAGCCGGTACTTCAGAGATTAGAAGAATGGTTATTGGACGGGCGTTCAACAAGCAGTATGCCAATGCTTGATTTGAAACTGCATCTGGACATAATTAATAGAACTATATAATCAAACTAGAAAGAAATTGAAAAAAAGTTGAAATCTGTGTAAATGCTCAGCGCTGTAAGTGAAATTACCATTTTACTCCAACCCAAGGGGCACCTGTCTTGGACGAGGCTGCTTCGCATCAAACATGGCCTTCCACGCCCTTTCATCAACGTCAAACTTCTTAGTCACCTCAAACGCATTGCACTTTTCGTCCCATGGACCGCAGTCTTCCACGCACACCGTCCCCTTCTCAGGCATAACGCCCTGGAAGAGATATTCAGAGACAATCTTCCACGTGCACTTGCTTGGCGCGCTGCCCCAGGCCGTGTGGCCCAGACTATTCTGCGTCACGACGACCGACCCAGCGTGGTTCTTGGCCGCCTTTTCTGTGCCCTTGAGCGGCGTCACGGGATCTAGAAGCGTGCTGAGGAACAGCAGCGGCGCGGCTGGGCGGTCGGTATCGAGATTGTTGCTGTGCGTGGGCGAGCGAAAGGGACCGCGGAACTCCCAGTTGGGGCGAAACTGCCAGGCCGAGCACGAGAAGCGAATCGAAGCCCAGAGATAGCCCATGAGCTTCGACTGCTTGCGCTGCTCAGAGACATTCTCTTCCCACCAAGCGATGTTGCGGCCACTGACGTCCTGGCCATCGCTGCAGAGGACCGCCATACCCTGTTCCTCCTTTACTTCCGGCATGGTTGAGACGTTGGGTTTGCTGCGACAAGCATCTTCGACCTTTGGGATTTCCATATCGGCCCATTTGGATAGTCGGGCCGGGTTGCCTGTCATTCCCTCATAGAGTGCTATCGCAAGGGGTCGGAAGTGCTGAAGAGGACTGTACAAAGCGTTGGCGACGATATGACGAACATCCTCCCCTCTGAGAGCCATCAGTCCGCCCGAGGATGATTTTATGGCCATGGGATAATTGTCAAGATGGTCTACCCATTTGTAGAAACGCTCTTGAGTCGCTTTCCAATCACCGTCTAACTTGAGAAAGGGGCATCGGTTGCGACCAACGAGGTAACAGGTCTTCCAAAACTCTTCGAACAGTTTGTCTGCGTCATGAGTGTTGAAGCGCCAGCCCTGGGTTACTGGTTAGATACAGCGGTTCTCTAGAACAAAAGAAGTGGTAGAAGTGGTAAGACGCGGGTAGATGTTTTACTTACAGTGCCAGTAGCATAGTCTTTTGGATCCATAACGCCGTCGAGTACCATGCGTCCAACTCGGCCAGGGAACATGGACGCAAAGTTGTTGCCCAGGATGCTGCCGTAGGACCACCCAATGTACTGGAGCCGGGGGACTGTCGCGTTCTTGTCCTCAAACTTCCTTGTATCATTTTGCCACTTTTGCTGCCCTTTTGCTGCCTCAAGCTTCCTCAGCTCGTCAATCTTGTCCACCATCTCCACCATGTCGCGAGCTACGCTTGGGGTGTTGACGAACATCAGCGCTTCCTCGTCAGGGCCCCTCATGCGATCCTCTTCTTGGCAGCGTAAAGAGTGGAATCTCCTGAGACCCAGACCGTAGCTGATGGCTGACTTGGAGTTCAGCGGGCCATTGGCATGGTTTTCCAAGGTCCACGCTAAACGGGCAATTTCATTTGAACGGAAGCAGTTTACCGTTGGCGTTGTCCTGCCGATACCCCGGGGATCGAAGGAGACGATCTCATAGTGCCGGGTGCCTGGGATATCGACGAGCAGCTTTTGGACGTTGGCGCCCCTTTCGACAAGGTAGCTGACGCCAGAGAGTCCTGGGCCTCCCGGGTTGACGAAGACAGTGCCGCCAAAAGTCTTGTCATCGTCTGGGACGGTAGCAGGCAGCTTTATCATCGCAATGTGTGCAAGGCGATCATCACTGGCGTTGCGCCAGTCAAGGGGAACAGAGAGGCGAGCGCACTTGAAGCCATTGTAACAGTCGTGATACTCGAGATCACGGCTTGGGACAATGGAGGCCCAATCTGGTTCTTGGATTGGGTCTGTTGAGTTTGACGTGGCTGCAGCCGCAACTGCAACTGCGAGAAAGGCAGCTTGGATGATTCGAAGAAATAACATCATGTATCGCTGGCCTTTTTCCTTTTGCCTATTCCGCTCACTCACAAAATTTGGGCCAAATAGTTGCTACTTAAGGCAGAGGCAGTAGATAAGGCTCTTGAAGTAACAACTGTTGGGATTAGACAGCTTAAGTCTTTTATGCGGGAGTAAAATGTTGAATAGTCATAGTCAACACATGGGGACCTTATGTTTATATACTTGATACAATCCACAAAGTTAGATTGGACTAGTATTGTATTTCTCACCAAAATGCTCCGAGTAACTACTAACCTATCTATTACAGTTTGTCTGGCTTTCTCTAGGACCATATAAAGTAACGCTACATGTATCGTCACATAGCTGGTGCGTTCCCCAAAATGAATGCTACCTCTTATAGACATGTAACGATCTCGCACCAGGAACCGTTCATGACGCCTCATTCATCTTTGTTGAGATTTATTTAGCCGCCGAATAGACTTGGTACATGTTTAATGGTGACCGATGACACGAAAAGTTTGGCGGCTCGTTAAGTGACAGTAACGAAAATGGTGGGATGTTGGGAAAATGGATGAGAGATACATAAGGTTAAATTGTTCTATTTAGAATCACATTCTTCGGCTCCATATATGTTTCACACAACTAGTAGCACAGTTTAGAAGCTAAAGATCTTGGAAAAAGAATATAATCCTGGCAATCTGTCGCGTAGTCTTCGTTTAGCTGCTTTATACGTAATGCTGCCATCCATAAGTTTGTTTCATACATGTATAGTGCAATTTTACCTATGCGAGGAAACTCGACAGCATTACACAAGTATATAAAAGAAATCTCCATCATTTCTACATATGCGACATGTATTGCCACAATACCTTGGAATTATCTGCCAACATAAACTTAGAACCTGGTTTTGCCCTATAGCAATCCTGGATATTACTAATCCATAAGAATATGGTTCGTCGCACCCACCGAGGCACATATTCAGTAGGGGGCCCAAAGCCTCCTATCCGAGACATTATTGATTGCGTATTTGACTTACAACTGCCTTGAGGCTTCTTGATGATGCTAATTAAAAGAAATCAGGGCCATTTTGGCATATGTTACAACGCATATCCAAGTTCATCATGAGACATCATTATATGCGTGAGCCAAACTGTTATATACGTGTAGGCGCACACTAGCCCAGCACACGTCCAAATAGCCATTGCCGTTTCCACTGAAAAGAGAGAATATTTGACCAAGCTGCAACCCCTTTCTTGCTCTTTTCCTTTAAGCAATTCGCAAGATCATCCCGACTTTTCCGTGTGTATGGATGATCTTTACCAAGCACCTTCTCCTGCAGTTCAATTGTCTGTCGAAACAGTTGCTCAGCCTCCTCATATTTGCCCAGATCCTCAAAGACCAGCGCCAGACTATTCATACTTTCAAGAGTATATGGATGATCTTTACCAAGCACCTTCTCCCTTAGCTCAAGTGCCTGTCGAAACATTTGCTCAGCCTCGTCATATCTGCCCAAATCCTCAAGGACCAGCGCAAGGCTGCTCATATTGTCAAGAGTATGTGGATGATCCGCACCAAGCCTCTTTTCCCTTGTTTCAAATGCCTTTCGAAACATTTTCTCAGCCTCCTCGTATTTGCCTAGACCTTCAAAGACCAGCGCAAGGTTACTCACACTACTAAGTAGGTCTGGATGATCTTTGTCAAGCGTCTTCTCTTCGACCTCGAGCACCTCCCGATGTAATTTCTCTGCCTCATCGTATTTGCCTAATCTCCTTAGTACAAGGGCAAGGTTACTCTTATCTCTAAGTGTATCTGGATGATCTTTTCCAAAATCATTCTCATTAATCTCAAGAATCTGCCGATATATCTCCTCTAACTCCTCATATTTGCCTAGTCCCATCAGTACAACGGCAAGGTTGCTCTTGTCTCCAAGTGTATCTGGATGATCTTTGCCAAGATTATTCTCATCAATCTTAAGAATCTGCCGATGTATCTCCTCTGACTCCTTATATTTACCTAGTTTCCTTAGCATACGTGCAACACTATTCATATCAGCAAGTGTATCTGGATCGTCTTCGCCAAACATCTCTTCATTAAGCTCGAACGCCCGTCTGTAAATCTCCTCTGCTATGCGATATCGTCCCATTAGCTCATGGCCTCTGGCTAATTTGGCAAAAAGGCGAGCTTTTATTTGATCGCTCGTCAAGTCTTCTGGAAGCTCCATGACGGCCTGTGCGTGTGGCAGCAACTTTATCCATTCGTCCCTTTTCTCATGCTCTGGAAACGACATAACAGTATCAAGCCTCTGCATCGCAGACGCCACACACCCCTCCAGCTCCTCTTCCTTCTCTAGCCAGTTTCGCATCGCTAGTCGCACAAGCTGGTGCATATTAAATAAATCTCCCTCCTGGTGGGTAATAAATGCGTATGCCTTCAGGGTGCCAATTGCATCTATACCTTTCATTCTCTTGGATTTAGTTAACAAAGACCGTGGTATATCTTTCTCCGCCAAGATACTCATGAATTTAAGGTATTCTGCCGCCAATGGGTCAGAGTGTAAAACCTGGCTAAATGAGATAAGCCATGTTGTAGCCACCGGGTTCTGGATCTCCCCGTATCGATGGCGATCCTCGAAGTCTTTACTTAGTAGGCTGACCATATCCTTGGGCTCCGACTCACAAAGTTCAAGGTAGTCTGAAGTTGATATACGTTTTTTAGCCATATATGCCGATGCCTGTCTAATTGCAAGAGGCAAGTTGGCTAAAACATCGAGCAGCTTTGTCGTGGCCTTTATATTACTCGTCTGGCTCTCCTTTAGACCTTTCTGTAGTAAGCTGAGAGCTTCACCCCCGTCCATTTCTGTCACACTGAAAATGCTGTCCACTGGGACATCCAGCCTTCCCACTACCTCATGGTTGCGTGTTGTGAATAGAATGGAGCCATTTCGACTAAATGGAAGATGATCTGAGAGGGAGAGCCCAGCAGCTCCAAAGAGCAGCTCTGCATCGTCCACATTATCAATAACCAAGAGCCAGCTACCGCTGCTCTCTGCGCTCAGAGCAGCCTTGACAAGTTGTTTAACATCAGCCTTGTCTTCGTCGATTCCCTTAATTCTTAGCTGTTTGCCGATATTGCGATAGGCGTTTTCGAAACTAGTTGCGTCTACCGCCGGCACCCAGAAAATAGAGCATTCCGGATGCTCGTGTTGGAGTTGCTCGTGATGGAGTAGATAGATGGCCTCCAACGCAATCTGCGTCTTGCCAACGCCCCCGAGGCCTTCGATGGCGGCTCTTTGGCAGTCATCTTCATTCGCGTCTGGTCGAATCTTTTCCAGAAGCCTTGATAGAATAGCCTCCCTTCCAACAAAATTCTGGTTTCGCCCAAATGGAACGAGAAACAGGTTTTTCGGTGGTTCTTCATCTTCAACAAGCCACATACGACTTCTATCCGTTTGAATATATTGCTCAAGAATTGCCTTGGAAGCGGATGCCGCCGTCGCCGCCGCGAAATTCTGCCATAGCTTATTCTTGTGGCAGTCAGCATAATCACACACGCCCTTAACCACGATGCAGGGCAGTTCTTCCCATACTCCAGCCCCCTCCATCTCAAACGCAATCACGCCTTCTTTCTTAGTGATCCTATCACGGTCTTCTCCCGATTTCATCACCGTGTCGCCTGAGGCAACTGCACCAATATAGACAGCAGGCTCCTCTTTATCTCGGTCTCTCTTCACCAGGTAGTCTTCGTCGCAATCTAAATCATCACACGATGAAGTCTGGGCCTCGTCACAGACAGGATCCTTTCTTCCATGGCATTTGCTGCAGATGCAAGCCACGAAGCCGCGGTGCTTGTGAAGATAACTCGACTCAAATAGCCTGTCCTCAGCCGTGCCAGGATTCCTATACTCTTCTCGATGCTTCGCAGCCTTTCCTTGACACTTCACAGCCTTTTCTTGGAGCTCTTTAAGGAAATGAGCAGTTCTGAGCTCTTTAAGGAAATGAGCAGTTCTTTCATGAAGCTTATCCTGGCCGTTGCTTGTACGGAGTTTCGTCAAGAGGCCGCCAATGTTTTTATCATGTTTGCGTAAATTATCCTCATACGTATTCTTGCGTATAAATCCATCGGGATAGTGTCTGCCGAAATCGTATTGGATAACGGAGCTGCTGATAACCTCGTCTCCTAGGAATATCTCATCTTTGCCGCGAGGCACGCCACCACAGATTCCCGCCAGGATGACCAGTCTAAGAAACCCGTAGCTGGACCGCATGTTGGCAGCCGCGGAAGCTGCGTTGACCTTGCCCATGTGACACAGGAGGGCCAGCACGACATCATGTTTGCCAATACGACCGGTCGTATAAGTATTTAGATCGCCGGCCGCTCTTCCGTATACATCCCCATCTTTGTCCCAGAATTCGTCGAACAAGAGGGCAACCGCATCATACTCGAGCGGTAGTGCGCAAAGGATGGCGACTTCGAAGTCTTCGCGGCGAGCCGGTCGCTGTGGCATGATGGTGGCCCAATCTCATACTATTATTTGAAACTTCTAGTTACGATATGATTACCCGATGTTTAGGGCTTGTGAGACAAGACAACTAGCAAATCCCTCATGTAATGACTTCAACCAAGAGCCCCAAGCTATAAGTATATCCTACGGACGGATATCCCACGGATAAGTTAAGCAGCCGATTAAGAGGCAGCAACCCCTGCCCTTCCCATTAGGCGGCTCCTTCGAGATCAGCTGGGTTACATATTCTTTTACTTGAGTATTGTACGATTATTCATTCAAGGCAGATTTCTTGTTATGTATATGAGACTAGAATATGCCATCTATTTACTTGACTAAACTTGGATGTAGTGACCTGGAGTGGCGCTGAGTCTCTGGTAAACCATCCCAAACGCCAATACCTGATGCTTCTGTCACAGCCAGATTCGGTAAAGTATACAATCAAGATTTATAAATAGATAGCGAACATGTATTTCTGTATCCCATTTTAGTTTTGGGTACATGCCTGATGCGAGGCGCAATAATACATGTAAAGCTACGGATATGTTCTATACTAGGGCGTTGCTTATTATGGGTGTTCAAGTAATTATCCAGCGATACCACTTCGGCTTTTCTTAGTACTACTACTTATTCAAACTATCATAAAAGCTAATTAACAAAGCCTGACAGTAAACCTGAAGTTGGGAAAATGAAAAGACAGATGTAGTAGCTAATCAGTTATGCGGATGCTGCCGCTTTGAGGCCGCTAAAGCTCAGGTGCATCAAAATACATGTAGATTGGTGCCTGCACGTACCAACTACAAAGAGGCACGTTGGAGAGATGGCAGCAAATAGTACGGATGAAGTTCACAGGTACCGACCTAGTACAATTTATTTTCCGTGAGCGATGGACGGCATCAATTTTTCTGTACAAAAATGAAGACATTATATAAACCGATCGAAAAGCGAAGGTAAACCGCGTAACTGATTTAATGAGATAGCCATAAATAGATGCTGCACTGCACTAAGCAGATTAAATCTTGATTACCTGATCGGCCTTAAACCTTATATCTACTTCGCACTCACACCGTAGCGACGACTTACTCACTCACCCAAACTGACTCAACTTACATCCATCAACACCACAAACTTCAATATTCAAACCAGCCATGCCTCCCACAATCGTCCTCATCCGCCACGCCCAGGCCCTCCACAACGAAGCCAATAAGTACCCCAGTTAAAAAAAAAGCATTATATAAAACAGCATCCTCATAAAATCATCCCACAGGACCATTCGATCCCCGACCCTCGTCTCACCGACCTTGGCCTCCAGCAATGCGCCCAGCTCCGTCACAACCTCGTCGAGCGCTTCTCGTCATTCGAAGGTAAAATCGCCATTGTAGCGAGTCCGATGCTGCGGACGCTGCAGACGGCGAGTTTGGCTACGGATTGGCTGGTTGAGCGAGGAATTAAGATTGAGGCGGACGCTGATTGGCAGGGTACGTTGACTTACACCATTGTCCAATAACGCCATCTTTAAGACATCATTGCACTGTCTTACTTATATATTATCTTATTGTTTTTTCCCTATTTACAATTCACATACTCTCACATACTCTCACACACTCTCATACACCTTCAATCCCCCTCATCTCACGCATAAGCCAACAACAAACAGAAAATTCCGACCACCCTTGCGATACCGGCTCTCCCGCCTCTCACCTCGTCCTCCTCAAGGACAACCAGACCAAAATCCAATTCACCTCCCCCTCATTCGACTTCTCTGCCATCCACCCTCTGTGGCCGGATAAGACTTCTTCCCCCGCGGCCCGCAGCCTCTTCGGCTACACCTGTTCCGCCATTCTCGGCCGAGCTCGGCGCGCTCTCGAGAAGCTCCGCCAGAGGCCGGAGGATCTGATCTTTGTGTTTACGCATTCGGCGTATTTGAGGACGGCTGTTTCAAGTTGGTGGTATTTTAATGCGGATTATCGGATTTTTGAGTTTGATGATGAGGGAAAGGATGGGGCGGTGGTGCCGTTGAAGTTGGATCAGTCGACGTTGGAGGGAGGAATGGGATGGTCGTGGGCGAGGAGGGTTGAAGTGGGTTACGAGCTTCCAGATGATCCAGAAGAAGGAAATGGAAGTCAAGATGAGAAGGAGGCGAATTGACCGATGAAATTGTTCATAGAGTTGGCATTGATAGATTTGTATTCTACATGATGGGCGGTTGATTGAATATTGATTCATAGAATTTATATATACACATGATGCAAGACGCTACCTTTATTTTGACAAGAAGCTCTGGAACGCCGATTGGTCAATAATCACGTTGCCAACCGCTCTAAGTCTCTTTCTTCCCTCTTTTTGCTTCTCCAACAACTTTCTCCGTCTAGTGATATCACTGGCATGTAGCTTGGCCAGCACATCTTTTCGGAACGGCTTGATGGTTTCTCGGGCAATAACCTTGTTGCCCACAATAGCTTGAATGACGACCTCTTTACAAAGCGTTAGCAGGCAAGAAGCTATACAAATCATGGCGTGAATAAACTAACCAAACATTTGTCGATCGACGTGTTCTTTAAACTTGGTGACCCACTGTCGACCCAGGCGTTCTACCTGCGTCGAATGAACCACTCGGCAAATAGCATCCACAGGCTGTCTGTTGACAAGCAGCTGCAGCTTCACAAGCTTGCTCTGGCGCCATCCGGCATCCTCATAATCGAGAGTTGCGTAGCCCTTTCTATAGCCCACAGATTAGTATACCTAAATTCGAGTATCATGCGGCAACAGCATGTTATGGGCCAGAAAAACTTACGACACGCCCTTGAGTTTTCCAAACAAGTCATCGACAAGTTGCGAGGCAGGAACATCATAGGTCAGGATGACTTGGTCCGTGTGGAAAAACTCCAAGCTCTGCTGCTCGCCGCGGTTGCCTTCGCAAAGCTCGATGACACGGCCGAGGTATTCCTCAGGAACCGTAATTGTTGCCTTGACATAGCTATCAAACACGAACCAAAGTTAGTTAACTGGCTGCTCTATGTATTTTGATTTATTGTTTATTTTATACTCACGGTTCGAACAGTGTTGCAGATCTGATTTTATGATCGCTCATGTCGGGGAATAGAGCCGGGTTCTGCACAATTTCCTCTGACTCGTCGGCGTACACAATCTTGGTGGGCACAGTAGGCTCGGTGATGATGATGTTGCGGCCGTGCTCTTGTCTCAGACGATCCTGAAAGACAGAGCAGTGAAGACTGCCCAGGAATCCAAGACGCCATCCTGATCCAAGAGCTTCAGAAAAGTCCTTTTGCAGCGTCACGCTGCGATCGTTGAGCACAAGTTGGTTAATACTATCGGCAAGACGGTGATAGTCGCTCTGGTCGGTGGGGAATGCTGCAACGAATACCATGGGCTTCGGTTCTTCGAAACCTGGGCACGGCTCGACGGTTTCCTCCAGACCAACCGTGGTGAAAGTATCTCCCAGCTTGGCATCTTGAATCATCTTCATGCCCGGGTTAAAGTATACGTATCCGACTTGGCCCGCGCGAAGAACCGACTGTGGTGTTGCGTTGGGGTATTGAATACCGACCTGACCGACAGTGTACTTCATACCTGTACCCAATGATATAACATTGTCGCCAGCCTTTATGGATCCATCGAATAGTCGCACGAGGAGTACCACGCCCTTGAAAGTGTCGTACCAGGAATCAACCAGGAGCATCTTCAACGGCTTGTTCTCATCGCCAATAGGGTGAGGGATCCCCTCCACCACAGCCGGCAGAAGATTAGTCACACCCTTGCCTGTCTTTGCGCTCACCATAATCGCCTTCTTGGGGTCCAATTCGAAGCTCGTTTCCATCTGATCCAGAACGCGGGGAATATCTGCCGACGGCATATCAATCTTGTTTATGACCGGGACTAGGGCCAGGTCTTGCGCGAATGCGAGGTGAAAGTTGGAGACGGTCTGCGCTTGGATACCTTGACTGGCGTCGATCAGCAGTAAGGCGCCACCGCAGCTGGCGTATGAACGAGTGACCTCGGCGCGGAAATCCACGTGGCCGGGTGTATCGACGAGATGTAGCAGGTAGTCAAGACCATCGTGCTTGTATATCATGGTGCATGTTTGTGCTTTGACGGTGATGCCTCGCTCGCGCTCGACGTCGAGTTTGTCCTACAAAGAATTCCACCGTCTTAGTTATCATCCTGTTATTAGAAGAAGATACCAATAGCTTACGAGAATCTGCTTGTTTGCATCGCTCGCCGAAATCGTTCCCGTAAGCTCCAGTAGCCGATCGCTCAGCGTACTCTTCCCATGATCAATATGCGCTACAATGCAAAAGTTTCTGTATCGCTCAATCGGAATCGCCGCTATCCGCGCTTCGAGTTGTGCAGGTGTCGGTTTTGCCTGTGAGGCATACCCGCGATATCGACTCGTGGAGGAGCAAGGAACCGGCAGCCATCTATTAACGATACTGTTGCTCTTGTAGCTGCTATTAAAGCTGCTCCTCTGGCCGAGTGTCTGGCTTCGCAGCGGCGTCAGCCATTGTCGAGTCCAGGCTCGTCCAGCTCTCCCAGCCAGGCTCATCTGGGCATCGACAAAGCTTGCATTGAGCAACGACTGTGCGATGTCGCTGTGGTTTGGCGCAAAACTGCAGAGGCAGAGGGTTGGAGCGTCTCTAAGCTGTGGAGGTTAGGTGAATTTTCCACTCTGGGGCGGATTAGTTCCGCACTTGCGATGACGGCCCCTCCTTGGCAACATCAGCTAATGGCATGATACCCAGTAAGTGAAAGCTCAACTCAAAAAATACTTTATAAGTATAATTATCTTTTCTTCTTTTGCTTGTTTTATTGCAACCAAACTTCATCCATTGCCTTGTAGCTAAAGGCCGCAACCGTAGTTTATATATGTACATGGAAGCATTATCAGCTGAATCATCGTAAACAGCCCTCACTTCTCTTTGTATCAAGATCTTCGAAACGCAACATCCGTCCGTCTTATATGGGCACTGAATATCCCACGCAGCGTGCCATTACAATATATAGGTATATATATAATCGTCCAATCATCATGAACATTATTCTAAGTTCCAGATTAATTAATTCCGTCTCTTGATCGTAAGGTATCACATTGTATAAAACACAGCAACTCTTGCAACTCTTTCTCTTTCTCTTTCTCTTTCCCCTCTTATGCAAGGACCCATTCGCTTCCTCTCTTGAGGAACTTGTCTAGCAGTAGACCAAGATCGGCGAGGACAAACCGACAGATGTAGAAACCAAAGAATTCAGCCGCGTGACGTGTGCAAAGCTCCAGGCCGACTTGAGTTTTGTCTGCATGTCGCAGACCGGGGTCTTCAACTTGTCTTGCGATTTGATCTACATCTTTCATGTTAGCCATCTGACTATGTATCTCAAAAAGAGACAGAAGTGTGAGCATAATCTCGCTGAAACTTACCAATTGCCTGCGCAGCATCAAATAGACGGGCTAGCGAGCCCATATACATCGCGTTGGGGCCGATAAACTGCGCCTGGCTGACATCTCGTTTTGTCGGACGGCTTGTCGGCTTCGGCGTCATGGGAAGAGTCGCCAGTGTCGTTACCTCCTTGGTTTCCATACTGGCATTGCGGTTGCTATATGACCCGCCCAGCCCAACGCCCGACGTCTTCGGTCGAAGTCTTCGCCATGAAAACGCGGATGCCTTTCCAGATACACTGCCCGAACGTGGTACATTTGAGCTTCCCTCTCCATCCATTGAGGCATCTTTGAAGATGTGGCCGGAACCCTGAACTCCAACTTCGCTTCCAAGCTTCCGGGCTAGGGACGACTGGACCTGTTCAAGGATGCCCTCCAGGGATTGCATTTCTTCCAGCACGGCATCCGCATCGAATGTGTCCACCTTGGCTAGCTTCAGCAGCGCTGCAGTCAGAAAATCGCAGTTTGCAACTTTATCTTCAACGTTCTTAATTTTGACTCCCTTTACTCGCCAGACATCCCGCGGTACGAATAGCTTCGTGCTGACGTAGCCGCCCTTGGGGTGCACCAATGTTTGGTAGAGACACCGCATCAACCAAAACGGCCTCAGCATAAAGTCATTGGGACAAGGCTCCAAGGGCGCGGGAACTTCCATTGACACGACTGGACTCTGAGGACCGGGGGTAGCCGCCACATGGAAATTGTCGTCAAACAGGTGAAGCCCAGCACCGCCGCCAGCCTCCATATTGTCCCTGAATGAAGTGATTAAGGGCGTCGGTATTGCAGGCACAGCAGGCGCCTTGCCAAAGGGATTGCCCATGGGGGTGCCAGGAGATACATCCGAGCTATCGTCAAGATGCGACACTGACATATTTCGATTTTTCATGCTTCGTAAGCTGGAAGATGAAAAATTCTTCTTTAATCTGTGAACGGAAGGCGACGCATTGGCGGCCGCCGCATCTTCTCCATCCACCAGCCTCTTCTTGGCGCCTGGTGATCCAGGAATTTCTGCCGCATTTGGTTGTCTTGCAGGGTGTGCACTGGCTCCTCGGACCAGCGCCTCTACGAGGTCCCTGTCTACCGTGCTTGGGGATATATCTTCGTCGTCATACACCGTTCTGGTATTTGACTGAACGAGATTCGTGGTTTCAATCTTGAGCTGCTTTGGATTCTGCCTAGACATTCGGCGACTTCGCACGTTCTGGGATGGAGAAGCAGAGCCCTTTGGTGGTTCTGGTAATGTTGTAGTTGGGGGTGGTGCTGGTAATGTTGTAGTTGGAGGTGGTGCTGCTGGCTGCATCGTAGTTGAGGTTTGAGGGATGGGTGGTCTTTCAGATAGAGCAGAAAACGATCGAACACCTGAAATAAAGTCTGGCCGTGTCTCATCTTCATCCCATGCTTCCTGCTGACTGGCAGATATTGTTGCGTTAGTCGACTGCGGCTGTGTCATGGTAAAGTCTTCGATTGCAAAGTCGCGGGTTATCTCGTCTAGTAGCCTCTCTTCATCTTCTGAAGAGTCATCCTCGTAGAACCCGTCTGGTGTATATTTGTCCTCCTCTTCTTGGAACTGCTGTTGATTCTGCTGATGCGCCTTTCGTAGCATAGCTATTTCATCATATGCTTCCTGTTCAGTCTGTCTAACTTCTTCGCGTGCCTTCTCTACCCTTTGCATTACGCTTGCGACGGCATCTTCACTAGGATCTATGGTATCATAATCTTCAGGTTCCATGGGCTCATAACCGTCGTCATATGCAGCTTCGATAGCAGCGTCCAGCGCTGTGTCGAATTCGGCCTCCGTGTTACCACTGGCCGCCCTTATGTGGCGTCGGCGGTAGCCCAGCGACGATGTACGCGAATGTACAGACGAGATCGTTGAAGCACCCGATTCATCGATTGGATCCAGCCATGAATTTTGGGTTCCTTCTCCGAAATCTTGCATGTCATAAGGTAGGACGGAGTCGCTGGGTTGTCGCTGGTGCTGGTGGTGGGTTTGGTGATGGGATTCGTGGCGCTCGTGTGCCATATCGTTATACTCCTCCTCAGGCATCTTCATTGGCGACGGCGAACGAGGTGATAGAGGGGCCGGCGCGTACTGAGCCTCTTGTCGACTCTGTGCCCGGAGATCATCTGTAGAGCGGAGTCGCCGAGGAGACCGAGAGAATGAGGACTGCAGCATCCCTGGTTCCAAAGTACGCGTGGGCTGCAGTCTATCTGTTGTTGTATAGCCTGCAGATGGCTGCCACTGATTCGCAACCGGGGAACCGCTATCTCCAATAATACTTACAACTCTCGCGGTTTCAATTCTAGGAGCTTCATCCATCATTTCGTACTCTTGGTGCATGTATATGGACGCGCTGTAATCTTCGCTATCTGGTCGGGCGGGTAGAGCCTTGACAGTTTCATCTTGCCAAGGGCCCATTTGATCCAGTTCGTCGATACGGCTGGTGTATGTTTGGCGCTGGATACATAACATTAGCTCAAGTACATGGGTGGCCTTTGCCTGACTTTTCTTTCTTCATCTTCATCTTCGTCTTTCAATGCAGTGACTCAAAACCTACAATTGCTTCAAGCTTCCGCTTATCCTCATCCCCTGAAGTGCGGTCCAGCACCTGTTGTAATAAATCGCAGGCCTCGGCATACGCTTCTCGAGCGCCCTCAAAATTCTGAGCATTGTCAAGCTGTACTGCAGTGTTGGCCTTTTGCAGAGCGCGAGAAAGCATTGCCTTCTGAGAGGGGTTTTTCTGAGCGCGGGGCTTGCCCAGATCTCTACTACTTTTCCCAGAGTGATCCCTCGAATGGCCCCGAGGGGCGTATGGATCATGGCCATGTTCGTGCGGCATTCTGGCGGTTGACGATGTGGTGGTTGTGGTATTTGCGTAAGGATTGGGAGATACAGAGCGTAGCTGGCCACTTTCGTAGTGTCTCATGGACAAGCTCGACTCAGACCTCATTGGATGTGCCGGAGTGGGCGTCGCGCCGCCGTCTGAGGTGTTGAAACGGCTTCGACCCGTATAAGACGGTTTGCGAGGCGCCTGTGTAGATGGGAGAGGAGGAGGAGGAACCGATGGGGGAGAGACAGCTGCTTCAAGACTGGCACGACGAATACGTGGGTTCGATATCGAGGCCTGGCGAGAGGCATAAGGGGACGTGCGACTTGAAGCAGACGAGATGGAAGAGGTCGACCAGCGGTTGCGGGTCCGGGAGCCTTCCTGGGGCGACGCTCCGGAGCTGGCGCCCCTGTTGAGCTGCGACGACGGTGTTGACGGCCGCTTAAGACTAACTGGGGGGTGCACGGTGCCGCGATGCGTCTGATGGTTTGCGTTTGCGTGGTGAGACTGCGTATTATTAGCAGCAATGCTGGCGTTGGGCGGCGAGCCTTGCAGCGGCGGGATCAACGACGAGCTTCGCGGCAGGCGGGCGGACGAGAAGACGGAGCGCAGAATGGGCGTCTTGGGCGGGCTGGACAGCACGGCCTCAATGCCGGGAGCCTCTCGTGACGACGCCTGCGGTGGTGGTGGCGGCGGCGACGAGGGTTCTATGGGAGCAGAGCGATTTGCTCGGCTGGAGAGGATGTTATCGTCAAAGGGATGCGATTGCTGCATGCTCTGCTTAATGCTAGATTAGAGCAGGCTTCTGTGTCAGCCAATAGTCGCCTCTACCGGGCTAATCTTACTCGTACAACGTGGGTCGTGGAGATGTGCAGGCCTGGATATCGCGCTTGTGCGGCAGATAGCCATGACCACAAACAAGATCCGACTTGAATGTTTTGTTTTAGCGATTCGAGCTGGAGCCAGATCGCGGCAGAATATGAGAGAGAGAAACGCAGAGGCACTCAGATCGGCCGCATCCCACAGCAGCTGCTGCAAATCCCGTCTGCATGTGCCCAGAGCACAGAAAATCGGGGATTTGGATAGACGTTCCCTGGACGGTGGATCGTGGGGAGGCCAGGCTGGGAGTTGCTCTGCTGCGAAGCACCAGCCCAAGCTCAAGTACCGGTACCTATGCCTGGCGCTGGCGAGGGTCAGAAGCCGCCCACAGCGCCCACAGCACCTGGCATGCACCGCTGATCACAGCGCTCACCGCCGTAACCATGTGGTGCTACCGCACGATATTACCGCTGTCAGGCCCGCCGCTGCCAGGCCACAAAACCCCCCTGATGGCTGTCTGGAGTTTCTCGCTTGAGGCTAAGAGACGCCTGTCCCAGCAGCGTGTCGCTTAGTGCCAAAATCGCAGACCAATGCCGCTGCATGGAGCCCTTAAAACCGACCCCTAACCCACAGCGTCTCGTCCCCTTTTCCGACCCCTGGCCGTTGTGCTGCTCCAAATGGACGAGTGCCAGTACACTAGTACACATTTGTGCCAAAGTAGGAAATGCCAGGCTTGCAGGCATCCTAATTGGCCAATGCAGCATCGAATGTCTGGCATGGTGTTGGCTAGCCTTTTACGATTTGGTGCCCCGTTAGCGGATCAACGCCTCTGTAGAGCGTAAATCCGGAGTTGAACCTTATCGCCCCGCGAGTGCCGTAACTGAAGGACAGGGGCTGCGATAAAGGCGCCAGAGCTATTGATGATGCTATATAGAGCTTAGTGTGTACTTGGATACATAGCTGCTGCAACTCGATAAATATCACTACAGAAGCTCTTGGGTAGACACAATGGATGTTGATGATCTTTTCAAGGTATGAGAAACAATATGACTCTTGGTTTCAGCGCATTGGCACGTGTATTGTTACTAACTACCTACCTACTCTCAGGCAGCAGGCTCCATCAGCAAGCGAAAACTCGAGCAGCCCATTCGCGACCCCAGTAAGTGAGAACACGAGACATTGCATCACGATGCATTGTCAAGAATGACAGGCGATGAGCCAACATTGTAAATGGTCTGATGCTAATAAATTGGCTGCTCTTCATAGATGAGATTTACAAAGCTACCAAACTAAGCGACCGCACCGTCCACCGCCATGCTCAAGTCGAAGACGAAATAGAAGAGAATCCCGCCGATGACGATGAATTCGGTCCCGAATTGCCACCAGAAGACGACGCCGGCGATGACGAAGAGGGTCGTTTCTTCGGCGGCGGTATCTCCAAGCAAGAATCTGAGATTCTCGATTTCGTCGACAAAGCCGAAGCGGGAGGTGATTTGGGCAAGATAGACAGCACCTGGCTCAGAAGAACAGCGCTCAATCTCGAGAAGCTCATCACCAAGAATTCGGAACTACGCGCCAGATTCGAGGACGAGCCGCATAAATTCATCGATAGCGAAGCCGATCTCGATGCCGAAATCAAAAACCTCTCTCTGCTGGCTGAATCTTCGGAGCTATACGAGGAGTTTGTCAAGCTGGGAAGCGCGGGGAGCCTGGTCAGCCTGCTGACGCACGAGAACACAGACATCGCCATTGATGCCATTGAGATTATCGGAGAGCTCACAGACGACGATGTCGTTACAGAGACAGAGCAATGGGACACTTTAGTTGGCGCCTTAATTGACAGTGACCTATTCGGCCTGCTGGTCTCCAATTTGACTCGTTTCAACGAAGAGGACGAGACCGATCGGAATGGCGTTTATCATTCTCTCAGCGTATTAGAAAACCTCAGCTCCCAAAAATCCGTCACTACGCGAATGTGCGAGGAGGATGCCCTGCTAAAATGGCTGCTGCAGCGCATTCAGCGCAGCGAGTCGCCAGTGACCCAGAACAAGCAGTATGCTGCGGAGATCCTGGCTATCCTCGCTCAGACAGCGCCCGAAAACTGTGACAAACTTATCAGCCTAGACACTATCGACACTATGCTTCAGCTAGTAGCTCCTTATCGTCGGCGAGATCCAGAAAAGGGAAGCCCAGAGGAAGAATTCGTGGAGAATTTGTTCGAAAGTCTTACATGTCTGGTAGACATACCTGCTGGGAGAGCCAAGTTCCTTGAAGCTGAAGGAACCGAACTCTGTCTCATCATGATCAAGGAGAGCAAAATGGCAAAGAACCCTTCATTACGCCTGTTAGATCACGCGACAGGCGGCACCACCAGCGCCGAGATATGCCAGAGAATAGTCGAAGCAGGAGGACTAAAAACCACATTCACCCTGTTCAACAAGACGCAGGACAACCGTCTCATTGGGCCCTTGATGTCCATCTTTTCCTCAATGCTACGAGTATTGCCCGCCGAATCCGCGGAACGGATACGCTTGCTGGCCAAATTCGTCGAAAAAGACTACGAAAAGACGGCGAAGTTAGTAAAGCTACACAGAGACTATACCACGCGCATAAAAGCCGCCGAAGAGGCACATCGACAAGAATCGATAAATTCTCGCGAAACAGAGGAGGATCGTGAAGTTCAGCTGCTCTCGCGGAAGATGGACGCCGGACTATTCAACCTCCAGCTCGCCGACGTCATTCTAGCGTGGCTCATTGCCGAGGATGGAGGCGCAAACCAGAAGATTAAGCGGCTGTTGGCGGAGACGGATGATGACTTTAAATCGATACAGAAGACACTCAAAGAGCAGTTGAACGAGTTGGATACCACAGAGGAAGACAGCAAAGATATGGGCGAGATGCTGAGCACCCTCATAGATTTTCTCAACTAATTAAGCCAGCAGAGAAGCGCAAGTCATAATGAGCAAAATGTAGTTTTAAATATAAGTTAATGTGCAAACTTGATCGAGCATAGCATCAGTACCGATAGTGTACGAGCATTTCTACCATCCCTCTCTCCCAGCCGCTAGTACAGAAAGTCAATCCATATTACCCTCTACTTCAATATACACTCCCACATCGCAACAACAGCCATTTTGTAATTAAATTCACGCAGCCACGGGCTTAACCTCAAACACCGCCTGCAGCAGGTTCTTCACAACGCTATCCTGGTTCTTCTTGCCGGCCTCCTTAATCACCTCAATCTGCTTCTCGGCCTCCTTGCTGGCCTCCTGCTCGGCAGCCTCGTTGCCCTTGCTGTGCTGTAGGTCCGAATATGTTAGACCAAGAACTTGTTTGTCTTTATTACGTCTTGTTGGAAAGATGGGTTCGATATCCGTACCTCGGCTTCAAACTTCTTGAACTCGTCTTCCTTGCTGGCCTTGTAATCGGCGATTTCCTTCTTGGCTTCGTCACGGGCCTCCTTGACGCGCTTGGTTCGGACTATATTCGTCGTTCATAGGTTAGATTCTCTTTCTTGGTTCGGGCTCGTATATTCTCTTATTCCATCCAGCAAACATCGAACGTTCGAATCGAGGGAAGAGGTGCGGTGCGGTATATGGCGGTTACTCACATTCTCGAGCTATATTCACACAGAGAGAAGTCAGTCAAAGCCCAAGAGAAAAATGCAACCCTATTGGAGTGGTGCCAACGTACCCTTCTGTACAATCTTGGATGCCTCTCTCTCAGCCTACCAACATAGCATCAGCACCATGAATCATCGTCGTCCGGTAGCTCCCTTAAGTCGTATCGATTCTATCAAGAGAATAATAAAAGATCGTGCGCCGCAGTCGTGGATACATACATCGAGGAGGGTCTGGATACCCGCCGAGTTCTGGGCAGACTGGTTTCAAAACGTCAGCTTCCTGAAGCTATTCATCTCCCCCCTCCGGGCGACAGCAATGCGCGCGCGCTCACCATGATTGATTGCTGTTGTGGATTTGAAAGACTCGCTCAAATACAAAGAAAAGAGAAGAAAGTAGGAAGAAGAAAAAGGAATGGGAATCGGTTCGTGGAGTTGGAAAGGCGCAGAGTTGTGAAGTTCGCGGAATGCAGTGATGGCTCTGGTTAGCTTCCAGCTTAATGCGAAGGATATTGTAGATGGGATGCCGCCTTAGGTAATGCCGGTTGTCGTCACAGCTTTCGGCGTGGCTCGGCGTTAGAAGTGCATTCCTAAAGTACCTTTCTGTGTTATGGCTAACTATACAACCGCAATTTTATGAGGTAATATATTAGTGCATCCTGCCAACGGTACTTGGACCCTCTACAATGCTACCTAAATCGACCGCCTAGGCCACCCACACAACAGATAAGCTTCACTGGCAGTATCGTCTAAAACTTCGTTCATATGCTCGCGCCGTTTAATTCGCCAACACGCTTAAACATCCACACACTTACACCTCTCCCATCCTTGTATAGTATCTTATACAAACCACACCATTTCATTGAGCCACTCTCTTTGTATTTCCACTAGAGCCTTGCACGCAAAGCAATTCCCCTCAGAGAAGAGAGAGAAAAAAATCTCATTATAAAACACACTCGCCATGTCTCAAGCTTCCAGAATCGCCCTCGCCACAACATCCACCTTTACCTGTGGAATGATTGCATGGGTTCACTTCAGACAAAGAGAAGAGAAAAATGTACGTTCTGCTTTATCTATCCGCTCCCCGTAATCTGCATCAGCATCATCTGCCATTTCGTTGTTTCCTGCTAACCAGCAACTACTTTACAAAGGTTATGCACCAGGGTGTTGTCCGTGACATTGAGCGACAGCGGATCAAGAGAGAGCGTGAATTGGACTTTGATATGCAGCGTCAATTGGAGGAAGAGTACAAGCGCGAACAGAATGTTCACAACTCACTAGAACCTGTGAGCAACAATTCTGCCCCGCCAAAGTAGCGGGCAGCATTTCCCCCAAAACATCTATTCATACCATGTATCACGATGAGCGAGCTTTAGAGATTCATGTTCGTTTCATTTTTTGTTTCTTTATTGTATTATTCTTATCTACATGTACAATCATACTCTCCGCTCAGCATGTATGTAGCTGGCGTAGCAATAGGGGTGAAGCTCCCCATATCCATTCTGTCTCAGAGCAATTTCCACTTTCTACCAATCTCCAAAAGATGTACGGAAATGAACTTTTTTAAACCATATTATGCAGCATTTATAACCCAACCCCGTCTCCAATTTACCGAATAGATGCACCAGACCGGTTTGTGTACATTCTAGCTGCAATGTTCATTGACTGGAGCTCTTGGAACAAGAGCTTGGCAGCATAAGGAATGTGAATCTGTGCAATCTTGGTCTTGTTCTTGCATGGTCGGCACTCGAACGATTGTTTGGACAAGTTACTATAAAGATGTTAGTGAGTCTGTAATTGAGTTTGTAAAAGATATGAACGAGGAATACGTACGCAATGGGTGTCATGAGTCCACAAATCTCGCAAATGTGAACTCGGAAAGCGTCTGACACCTCAAACAGTCGCTCCTTGAGGAAGGACGCTGCACCATGTGCAATCATACAATCACGTTCCATTTCTCCGAATCGGAGACCACCATCTCGAGCACGACCCTCCACCGGCTGCCTTGTCATGATTTGCACAGGACCACGAGCTCTGGCATGGATCTTGTCATCCACCATGTGACGGAGTCGTTGGTAGTATGTTGGTCCAAAGAATACTTGTGCTCTCAGCTTGCGACCTGTATGGCCGTTGTACATAATCTCGAAACCTCGAGACTGGTAGCCGTGCTTTCGCAAGAGCTCTGAGACTGAGTCGACCGTGACATCCGTGAAGGGGGTAGCGTCACCCTCCATACCTTCCAACGTAGAGACCTTACTCAGGAGACACTCAATCAAGTGAGCAATTGTCATACGAGACGGAATGGCGTGGGGATTGATAATGATATCTGGAGTGAGACCTTCTCTTGTGAAAGGCATATCCTCCTGTCGGTAAGTAACACCAATAGTGCCCTTTTGACCGTGACGAGAGGCAAACTTGTCTCCAATCTGGGGAATCTTGGTCGTTCGAACACGGACCTTGACATATTTAACATTGTCCGCGTTCACCGTTACGATGACCTGGTCAACGATACCGTTCTCAGTGCTTCGCAGAGGCGTTGAGATATCGCGTCTCTGGTGCATGGTTGTCCTGGTTCCAAGATCCTGTGTCTCAGCGTCGATTGGCGCTGTCTTGCCGATAATGATATCCTCACCAGACACTCGGACACCAGGAGCAACGATACCATCTTCATCCAACTTATCATATGTGCCGTGCTTCATACGAAGGGTATTTTGGTGGAATGGCTTCTCAAACACTTCCGTGTAGTTCAAGCCAACCTTCTTCTCTTGGTCTGAATATGATCGGAAGAAAAGACTTCGGAAGAGACCTCTGTCAATACTACTCTGGTTCATAATGACGGAATCTTCTTGGTTATAACCAGAGTAACAAGCAATTGCTACAATGGCGTTTTGTCCGGCTGGCAGTTCACGGAATTTCAAGAACTCCATAGACCGAGTGGTGCCTAGCGGCTTCTGAGGGTAGTAGAGGATATTGGCCATGGTGTCCATGCGCCGAGAATAGTTGGTCAAGAAGAAGCCCATGGCTTGTTTACCCATGGCAGATTGGTAGGTGTTACGGGGGGACTGTATCACACCAGTTAGTTATTTGAACATATTATAGAAAGGTAAGAGAAGGGGAGAATAGTTGACATACCTGGTTGTGATCGGGGAAAGGAATGATACTAGCACAGATACCTAAGATCATACTTGGGTGAATCTCGCAATGCGTGTACATGTGAGTTGTCGGATTTGTCTTGGTCTTGAGACGCTTGTTTGGATCGTCTCCCATGTCTTCATCCGTGGAGATACCAGCTTTCTGAAGACGATAAAGTTCAAGATCCTCCGGTGTCATGCAAATCATGGCCGTTTCTTCTTCCTCGGCATCGAGATATTCCACCGCACCAGCCCTAATTAACCCCTCCCAACCAAGCTTCATGCTTGGGTCTTCTGGAGGCTCAGCCTGCTCTTTAGCCAGTCTGTTGACAAGGTCCTTGGTCAAGACCAAGTGGCCCTTGTTGATACCCGTTTCCGGATCATCTTCTTGCTGTACAGTAAAGACAGGACGCATAACACGACCGGCGTCAGAGAAGATTTTGAATTCTTGGTCACGAATGTCTCTGATCAGAGAGACTTCGTATTGCAGATAGGATTTACGACGAGTATCCAAAACTTGGTTTACCAGATGCTTGGGGTCTTGGTGGATTCCAACCCAGACTCCATTCACAAAGATCTTTGTCGCATGGGGATATCTCAGCGGTTCATACTCTTCAACGACCTCCATACCTCGATTGATCATAAACTCGATCAAAGGCTCAGAAGGAGATCCGACACTGACGTAGCACATCAGAGACAAGTTTTTGACCAGACCACAAGCTTGTCCTTCAGGGGTCTCGGCCGGGCACACCAAACCCCAGTGTGTGTTGTGAAGCTGTCGAGGCTTCGCCAGCTTACCATCTCTTCCGATGGGTGTGTTTGTACGACGCAAATGAGAAAGTGTCGAAGCAAAAGTGTAACGGTTAAGCACCTGTGATACACCTGCAGTCGAGCTCATAGCCTTCTTCTGGTCACCCCAGTTTCCGGTGGCAAGTGAATACTTCAATCCGTTGGAGAGTGTGCCAGGCTTGATGCCAACAGCAAGGTTGAAGTGGCGGTTGCCCTCAACACATCGTCTCAGGTAGTTGGCCAACTCGGTATTCATTCTGCGCATGATACCACGGAACAGCTTGGCCAGCAGTGGACCAGCCAGATCCAGACGCTTCTTTCCAAAGTGATCACGGTCATCAGGCTCTCGTCTTCCGAGTGCGCATTGCAATAGCTTGTGCACCATGTATCCGAGGAAGAATGCCTTTCTGGTCTCACTGCCTTCAGTCTGGGAAATGTGAGGAAGCGTCTCCTTCTGGAGAATGTCCTTCGCTACACGAACACGCTTCTCACGACCGAGACCAGCTTGATCACGATTGCCTCGCTTTCCGATGAAATCGAGAGCAACTTCTCGATCTTGGACGCAAAAGGCTTCTTCAATACAAGGCCGAAGCATTTCAAGCATTTGGCTGTCGTTTCGGTCGTAGCAAATGTGATTCAGAATATCTTCATCAGAAACGACACCCAGGGCACGGAAAACAATGGCAACGGGAAGATCTGACTTGACAAAAGGCAGGGTTGTGTGAATAGTTTGTCCAAAGCCACCTCGCGCAGAGTCTCCTTTGCCATACAACTTGAGCATCATGCTAGAGATGAGTCGAGAACCCTTTTCCAGCGCACTTCGGATTTCGGCTGTGTAGGTATAGGCACTGGGCTGAGCCTTCTTGAAGACCTGAACGATGTTTGCGGCGGAGCGCTCTTGGGCGATGAGAACCTTTTCACTACCGTTGATGACGAAGTAGCCACCTTGGTCGTAAGGGCACTCGTTAACAAGGAACAGGCTATCATCCTGTTCACGGCTCAGATGACAAATCTTGGATTTGACCATGATAGGCAGCTTGCCAACGAAAACCATGTCCTTCCAGTCGTCAGACTTGCCGAGATTGTCGTCTTCGCCATTCTCTTCCTCCTCCCATTCCAGCTTTGTAGGGTGCTCTCCGGTCCTTGCATACTGTTCTTGCTGGGCATCGTCCATCTCGTGCAGTGGAACCTCCCTCTCGACAGCCGCAGACACTTTTTTGGTGATCTTGATGTAAAGCGGACTGGCGTAGGTCAGGTTACGGTCTCGACATTCGTAAGGCAGCAAAGATGTCACAGTTCCATCCGTCTCACTGATAGTGGGACGTGATACCATGACACTTCCAAATTTGATTTCATATCGGCGAAGGGCTATCGTTCGGCCAGGTGGCGAAGGAGGATTGGGCTGATCGAGGGTGATGGTGGAGTATTCGTTAACGAGATCCTGGATTGTCGTCTGAGTAAACTCGTCAAAGGAGTCGGTCTGCTGCGATACAAGACCCTTGGTCTCGAAGAAAGAGGAAATCACAGTCCAGCAATCCTCGGGCGTGATGCCCTCGTCCTCATCCCCATAGTTTTCATAATCGTACTCGTCTTCGTAATCAGCCATGGTGTCGATGTGTAGTCGAAATCAATATCGGTAAGAAACAAAAAACAGCCTTCTCCTTCAGATCTTGCTCTAGAGAGCCTTCGAGCAGAGACTCGAAGCAATTATCGTGAATTGCGGCCTCGTCCTCGCGCCGTGGAGGGACCGCTCGAACAAGGAAGCTCTCGACGAATCAGCAGCGATCCTAATGCCTGTCTCCAACGAGCATCTGCGAGCGATCCCGGCAAAAAGAGTCTCCTGGACACAAAGAACTCTTGCGGGACTGGCGGGTTGCGCACAACGTTGAAGAGCAGCAACTTTTTAGGCGTGATAATGGAAACTTTCCAAGGCAAAAGGGATCCCGCCAGTTGCTGCGGCGCGCGACGTGCTTAGAGAGCAGAAAGCCACTGACTAATTTAGGCTAGCGCCCCGATACAGGAATTATGCCTCGATATCACGATTGGATTAGATAAGCGAAATCTTGCCTTGAGCTGTGAGGGCGATCTAGCAAAATACAGAATAGAGAATATAACAAAGAGAGAAATGATTTAGAATTCCGGTTTTGGTCTATAGAGTCTCTATTAAATTGCTTTTGTGCAAGTCAAAACTATATCCAACGAAAGACATTTCAAGCCTGTCTCATCACACTATTGTATCCACAAAGACTGCTATCAAAGGGTAGGTTACTTAGGTAGGTAGGGGATATATACGCATCGCATTTATCATTGTAAAATCAGCCCCATGCCCTGTGCAATCTTGCGTGCCAGAGCCTTCTTGAGATACCATTCTCTTGCCAAAGATCGCGTCATTTTCGCAAAAGCTGCAGGGGATATGCGACCTCTCTCAACTGCCCGACCAAGCATGAATATGGCATCGCCTAGTGCCCTTTCCTCTGCTACTACTCTGTACAACTGATTTGATACTACCGTGGGGGCTACTAGTAGCTCGTCGATATCTGGAACAGTATGGCTCCTCGAACCTTCAATGACGGCATCTGCTTTTCGCAGAGCGTCGTGAAGGATATTAGTGTTGGAATTGATAATGTTGGACAGCTGAGTCAGTTGCCCCATTTCTGCTTGAACGGCAGACATTGCAGATAACATGGCATTCTGCTGTGCGCCTAATCCGGCCATGCTAGATTCATTCTGTTGTCGGCTGCGTTGTCGGATAGAAGCCAGAGTCTGGGCCAGCTGCCTAAGAAGAGCATCTTTTTCGGGGTTCGGGGGAATAGGAGGTGCTTCGATTGCATGAGATGAAATCTCTAGGCTGAGTGCATCGTCGAGGAGATTCTGCGGAGGTGGTGGCGGCCTTGGTTGAGGAGGAGGCTGGGGCTGCTGTTGGAATTGCTGTTGCTGCCATTGCTGCTGCTGGGCAGGAGGTCTATCCCATGCTTGTTGCTGCTGATGGGGTGGCTGCCATTGTCCCTGGCCCTGTGCTTGTCCTTGGGGATGGAATTGGCCTGGGTATCCAGCTTTTTGCTCCAGTGGCTGAGGTTGTGGTGGCCCTTGCGTCTGAGGAGGAAGAGATTGAGGGCTTGGCACCTGAGCATTCGTGTACTGGGGGAGAGACTGAGCATGAGGCTGGTATGGTGGCCTGGATACCTGTGACTGTGGCGGGAGAGGCGGAGCTGATTCATATCTTGATGGTATCCCTGCGCTGCTGGCAGGGCTGGGAGAAGAGATCTGAGAAGAGATCTGAGAAGGGATCTGAGAATGTGGTGGGATCGGTGGTGGTGAACGAGCGTCCTGATGAGGTTTGGGAGGCGGCGGCGGCGGCCGGGGTTCTCCTTGATTTGTATATGGTCCTCCTGGAGAAGACGTTGAAGTAGCAGGCAATTCTGGGGGATGTGGAGTGACAGGAGGCGGCATTTGAGAGGGAGGCGGGCTCTGGACATCTGGCGGAGACTGCTGCCGCGAGATAACCGGTGGTTCCTTTGCGAATACATCGCTCAAGACGGAAAGGAAATCGTTTAGGCTTGATTTCTGTGCACGAAAGTTAGCCCAATTTGTTGATTTAACTCAGGGGAGAGCACATAGAGCCAATCAATAAAGGAGCATACGACTCACATCCCAGAAATCGCCCCAGCCAGCCAGATATGGGTGGTAGATCTGGCCTTGGGGGTCGACATGTTGACCCGGACGGACCATCATAGTCTCTGTTGGCGTGACGTACGCCAACGGCGCCTCTCTTGGATACGCATGTGGCACCCATATTGATACGGGGAACCTATATGTGGTGCCTCGGAAGAGGGTCGGGATCGTGCCCGTCAAATGGACTAGCAGAGAGCTGGCGCCATTAGGATACGCTACGAGTCGGGTTGTCAGTCCTGGGAATTAAATGGCAGTGAAGATGATGGTAAATGGAAAGGCGCAGTCGTACTGTAGACGTCGGTTCGTGGAGCAAGTGTCGGATATCGTGCGAGGACCGTGGCAACGTCGCCGTACGTGCGATTGACATCGTGATATTCCTGCCGAGGACGAGGTCAGATGCGGGGTGCTTCTGTTGTTTGATGAAGCACAGTGGTCAAGAGCACTTCATCTGAAAGAGAAATAGAAAGAGGAAGGGGAATAAGAAGCGCACATACACTTGTCAAGACGCTGTACAGCCAGTTCAGCACATGCTGTTGAACGGGCATCGTAGTGGTGATGCTTTGCGAGGCATCATCAGTCGCGGGAGTTGGTGGGCGGGCAAATACTGGAGTAGCAGCTGGAGCTGCAGCTATGGGTCAATGATGGCTCCACGGATGACGACTTGGAGCTTCCAACATCTAACGGCTCCACGGACTGGAGGGGTTCCAGCGGGCAGCGCCGCCTTGTGGGGGCCTTGAGCCCCTGTAAACTGCGCTGAAGCCCGCTATAAGGCTGTGCCGCTAGAGAGGTACACTTGGATCGCCATGGTTCGTATTCATTGTATTTATGCAACTTCATTTGCTTTCATATACCATCAGAAAATACTTGCAAATTTTGAATTTTTAATCACTGAAGTATCTCAAAACAAACACTACTGTAGGTTTGAAACGCTAATAGCAGTCTTAGAGTGCTAGCAGTGATAAATCCCGATACATGGATCTTTTATATCAACAAGCACCCAAGTACTTCAGCCAAGACCTTAAGGGCTGGAAACTGAATTGCTCTTACTGAATTGCTCTTTCCTGCAGTGCCCACAACAGACAAGCGAACCACTTGTTTATAAACCTAAGAATTATTCTTCATACACATTGCAACTCCACAATCACCATATACAATAGCAAGCCTCTTTCAGTTTTATAATGAGGTATGTCATTTGACTATCTATGTTGAAAATGAATTCAACGGCGTTACAACAAAAATTAAGCAAAAGGTATCATATCTAGGCATCAAGACATCAATCAATCATCGCTCAGGGCAAAGCAGCGCTCGCTGCTATCCGCGTTATTTCCCCACCAGTTGGGCATCGTAATGATCTTGCCCGCGCCAAAGCACAGGAAGATGAGCAGCATATTGAAGTTGAAGCCAGCATCAAACGCCGCCGCCAGAATGTAGTTCCACCGCGCCCACAGGTCGTAGCGGTATCGGAACGCCAGGAACATGACCACGAAACCTCCAATGAAGCTCGAGGTGTAGCCTGTGCTGAGGTTGCCGTAGAAGATGGACATGGCGGAGAAGAAGATGGTTGTGTTCCAAAGCTGGAACTTGGCCCGAGGGAACAGCTTGTGTAGCCCGAAGATGACAATGGGGCACACAGCGCCGACGAGATAGCCATAGGGAACAGGCTTGTAAATGTCCTGCTTGAAAAGTCGGCTGGGACCGACAAGCACATATTGGACGCCCGATGTCAGAGATGACGCGAGTGCCTGACCAGTCCACTGGTGAGTGGGATCTTCCTCGGCGCCAGAGAGATATTCGCTCTTGGTATCAAGGACCCATCGGATGACTGCATAGTCAATGGGGATACCAATGGCCGAGCCGAAGACTTGCGAGAAGAAAACGGCCTTGGGTGGAATATGCATGTAGTGGCCGATCTTCATGTCTTGAAGGTTGAGCTGTGCACGATACCAGGCATCTCCCGCGATGGCTCCGTAAGTCGAAGCACCACAGGGGTTCTTGAATCCGGATATGCCGTTTACCATGGCACCGTACAAGAGCTCGTTGGTTGTTCCGATAGGCTAGAAGAGAGTGTAAGTAAAATAGATGCATAAATCAATATTGACGGAAATTTCTTACCAGTTGATAGTTGGACAGAGCATACAGCCAGCCCAGCGGCACGACAACGATAGCTCCAGTGATAATGGCTACAAAGTAGGTCCACACAGGAATGAACATCAAGTTCTTGCCGACGATGGCGATAAGCATAACAAACGAGACCAAGAACAAGGCGCCAAACCACCACCAGGGAATCTCATCGTAAGGTCGCTGCAAGACGTTGAGTTGATCCTTGTACTGCTCGGTAATCTTGCCAGAGCCCTTCACTGCTGTGCGCTCTCTGAGCTTCTTGAAGCTCTCTTTGATCTGAGGCCAACCAAAGAGGAGCATCCAAACAAGGGCAGAAGAGTATGAGGCGATATCGAAAAAGTTACTCCACAGCTGTTGGGTTCCGACGTACAGGTCTCCGTACTCTTCGTATGCGGTTTGGTTGAGTCTCGAGTCGGCAGTTAGGAGTTCGGTCAAGGGATAGGCGGTTCCGTTTTCTGAAAACATACATGTTAGCTGTGTTTTTTTCGAATGGCAATTTCAAGAATTCTATGTAAATACATACTCAGAAAGACGCGATTTGACATCAGGTTGTGACGCCACTCTCCCAGGTTACCAAACTTGGAAGCAGGAATCAAAATCCAGCAGTTGAACACAAATGCAGCAAAGAGAATGACCTGGGTCCACCAAGGAGTCAGGAAGAGACTGCCGCCGTTGGAAATACTAGACCAGTCAAGAGACAAGTTCAAGAATCCCATGCCACCGAATCCGGAACCGATAAAGTTGGCCGTCTTGTTATGCGGCGCAACCCAGCAGAGGAAAGCCAGAGAGCCGAGGAATGGGAAGGCGTATTCGGGCAGGAATTGCCACAGGATAATGCCTCCCATGACGGAGAAGAAGACCACCATCTGCTTGCGAGAAGCACGGTTTGGGTTCTCGCGCTGCTTCTTCTGGGTCTCGAATAGGGCAGCCTGGCAGATGGACTGGAACCAGGGATACTGTGGGTCGTAGATCAGGAATTGACGTGCCAAGGCGGCATATGAGTAGCCTGTCCAGGTAATACCCAGCATGAAGAAGACAGCCACAGCACCGTTGACAGGCTGGCCGAAGTATAGCTCAGACATGGCAATGGGGGTGTAGCCCAGGTTGTAAGTGGCACCAGATGCTGCAGAAATGGTGACCAAGACATGTTCTTTGGTGCTGAAAGGACCCGGGTTAAGGCTGAAACCCCATTTGGATCCGGGGATTCCAATCCACCAAGCCGGGAGGACTTTGGCGAGCCACACACCGACGTAGTTGGAGGCGATCTGGACGAAGAAGACGGAATAAGGAGCATAGGTTGTCCGGAAATGGGCCATTTGTGACAGGAAGGCTCCAGGGGCGACAAAGAGGATGGTGAGGAGGAAGTATCGAAATGTCAGGGTCGGTTCAGTGGGATCGTCAGTGAAGCTGACAATGCGCCTCACATATTGCGGGATGTCTTTGATTCTGGGATCATCCTCATCGACAATCTCTTCCTCACCATTCTCATTGGTTATGGTGTACTGGGTTTTGGTGAGGTCTTCCTTGGACTCGACGTCAAGATTGGCGCCGGCCTTTTGGTCAATGCCCAGGATTTCGGACTGCTCTTTTCGGCTCAGGTTCTCTTCGGTGAAGATAGGACCGGCAGAGACCACTTCGCCTGGCTTCTCCAGTTGAGCGGACGCCATTGTGGGAGGCTGATGGACTTGTGTCCAGAATAAACAGCCTGGCGTTCCTACAAAAGGTTCTACGAAATGTAGGTTGAAGAAAAAAATGCACCGCTTGATGGAGTGAACATCCTAATAAATGAGGGCAGACATGGGGATATTTATCCGAGCAATGTAACGATGGATCGGTGCTACGTAAAAGAAATTCATTCTCCATCCATATCCAGCGCGGGGCTCTCAGTTCCTTTGGTCAGTCCAATGCAACACCAACACCAACACCAACACCATCGCCGATGAACTGACAGGATTCCAGTGGCCAGTTACGGGCAACTTTACGGCACAAGATATCCGGAGAGTGGATGACCGGGGCAGCACGCCATAGCAAGGGATCTTTACGATGGACTGCATGACAATATGCTTAATTGGAGAGAATTTGGACGTGAGCACTTACAAAGGCCCCTCGACGATCCATCTTTCGTATTTCGTGTAAGCCAACTTCACATACTATTGCTAAAAAGTAGCATTACCCGGAGGACGGGCACCAGCCAAATTGATCAAAACTAGGGCTTTTGTGTAAGTGACAGTGGGTCATCTGAACTGGGTAGCTCGGTCTAAAAGCGGAATTGCCATCGCGAGTGCCACATCTTAAAATCAAAGCTCTAAAAGCCTTCGGCTCTGTACTGCCGGCTGGGCACCGAAAACGCCATGCATATGAAAAATGCGCCAGGGCTAAAGAGGTTCTTTTGCATGCCGCTGCACATTCGAAGCTAACTTGATGGGATCCTTTTACCTCAGCAAGTGCGGTGGCTGCGGCGTTGGAAGCGGAAAACTTCGCTCGGGGAAAATTTCAAGGAGAATTAAAGAACAAGCGTCGGCAAAGGTAAAAGACGCCAGGAGCAAGGGAAATGGTGTCATCGCGAGCTAAACTTGAATTAGATAAATACACGTGGGAATAGACCCAGTTGCTTGGACGTCTTTATTGAAATGCTTAATTCATTTTCAAAGAAGCAGCGTGATGGGTTCACCATCGGCCTCCTGCAGCTTATATGCAAGCAGAGACTATTCCGCGTGTTTGGTGTCAGTCGATACGACATAAAAAGAAGCTGATGGTAAGGCTGTAAATCGGCGATCTTGAGGTTAACATAGGCGCTGCTACAGGCGATAAGAGTGGATATTCGCGGATGCTCCCCAGGGCGGCAACCACCGTTTTGATATGGAGCTTCAGTATCGGGCCTTGTGGGGTGCAGTCCGCTCCGGACTTTATCGACAAACGCACTATTGCTTTGAGAAATCTTTTTTTTTGTTTTGTCTTAAATCATCAATTGCCGGCTCGGGTTGTCAGACGATATGGTTCGCCTAACGTCGGGTATTGTTACCATTTTGTAACAGCCTTTTCGAGCTTCAGTTGCAGGATCCAGAAGACCCATTCTGTATTACCAATGCATGTGAAATCATTGTCGCGTCAGTATTAGAATGTGGAAATTGTCGGATATTCTTTGTTTAGTGCTTTGTTCTTTCCGATTGAATATTTGTTTGTCATGCAAATCGCCTGAGATTGAAACTGGGCGTCTATTCTGTGATCACGTGATCGGCTGCTCCACACAATCTCATATATCGCATCGGAGCTTCAAATGTTGATGGGCTAATGCAGCCAATAACCACCCTATCAATTGATGCAATACTACGTACAAACTAGCGTATTCTAAGTCTGGAACGCCAAATTGAACCTTGACAGCTGCTGAGGTTGTGCGCTATCGCGATTCGTGCTCGATCCATTGCTGGTACTACTCTCTCAGCAGGCAGGTCGATTTGCAAGATCTACAAGCTTAAAAAGAGAGTGCATATGCAGGACCGATATATTAATGCTATATTCCACGCTTGGGCAAGGTAGGAAGGTCGTGGGCCTTTTTTTCCACACACCGAATCCTATCGGAGGCTTGTTCGGTGAGTGGAAGTGATGCGTCACCAAATGCGTCACCAAGGGCGTCATTGACATCCTTGCGTTGTATAGTCAGCAATGCGGGATTAAGTAACATATCGATAAGAGAATGTGATGCTCATATAGACGGTATCACGGAATATGTAATTGCTTGGTGAATCAAGTGACAAAACGTGGTGATACGACTTGGAGTTTTCGGTCAATATCATTTCTACATATTTGGATAGCGCAAAATAGGTCGGGCGATATGCATGCGATAGTAGCTAGTAAGGCTTACTGTAAGCAAGAAATTCAAAAGGGAAAGCTAGCATGAATCAGCAGCAGTATCTACAGCGATGGCAGTACTTGCAGAAGAACGTGCCAGTCTCTGGGTTCGCGCGTGTCAATATCGGATGAGTGCACGAATTCAGCCTCACATATACATCCTTTTACTATTCTCGTGGAATTTTCTATGATATTATGTCTAATGATTTAGAAAAAGCTTAATAATAGTAAAGAGATGAAGAAATTTGCGATGGAGTCTCATGTTTGACTCGGCGTGTTGCCCGTCGAAGAAGCTTACTTACCTAGAGGTATATGGTGTTGTGCAATGTATAAGCTTACGAGAGGATAGAAGTAAATCTTCGATTAAATAGCGTAATGCGATCAGAAATTCTTTCTAGCGTGAGAGTTAAGTGTATATTTACTATGAATTACACATGATCTATTCCTATATTTGAGCGTCGTATATACAATGTGATGGTATTGGCGATGTGTCAGATGTGGAGCAAAAAATGGACAAGCTGGGGTTTACAATGTGGTATAATCGATAAGCCAATGGTATAGAAGTGCCATAAATAGTGATACTAATGCACCAAATGCCTTTTTAAATGCGCGCGCCGCATATTAACCCCAGATTCTAGGGTAGCGGCAGAGGATAGAGAATAGGCCTAGTTGAGCCACTGCGGGATAGCCGGTAGAGTAGTCTCTGATTGGCTATACAACTGAATCCTACGCTCGCAACTACTGCAGGGGTTAGTTTTTAAGACATAGTCGACTTGCGCCGGGACCCTGCCGCTGTCAGCTAAAATAGCATGTGTTGCCTTGGGCACAGCAGCTGAAAATACTTGACAAGATAATTTATAAATTTAGCTAATGTCTGATGCAAAATCTGATTAATTTTATTGATTTACCGCGCCACGAGTGCAGTCACGTGCCATCTTGAGACGGTGTTGCGACACTGTGGGACGCAAATTAAGAGGAAAGGGAAAGCGTGTCTGTCTTCAAAAGAGCTGTATTTTATCCAGAAATCCCTGCTGTTTTCTAAAATTACAGAAAATCCTCCCCCGAATCATCTCCGCATGCCCGTGAAATCTTGTCCAGCGGGCGGGCTGTTCCATCCGGTGGCGCCCGATGGCTTCCCGGCCGGACCATCGGATTCGAAAGAGGCGCCCAGTCTGTGTGGGATAGTTTTCCTTCAAGTCGAGCACTAACCAGAGACTAAAAACAAAACACATTAATAATAGCCTACTGGAACGCTTTTGCCACGGAAGGATTTCTGCAAGCATGGGCTGATCTTTTCCCTTCTTTCCCTATTTACTCATTGCATTTCTAATTCCTGGATCCTCTCGGGGACTTTTTTCCTTTTTGCTTTGCACCTCCCCGCGTTTTCGCACGCAATAGATTGCGTTCTTTTTTGTGACTCGTCATCGGTCTCATGTTCTTTTTCCTCCTCTCTATTTAATTTACTGCAACGTCCGATTGTCGGCGGCTTAGAAATTCTGAGCGTTTATCCCGCAAACGAGGAAAAAAATAGAAACTTGCCGCGTCCCCCACGCCCGCGCTAGAGGCTTCGAAAAAAATACCTGACAACTTAAGCGATCGTTTCAGAACTCAAACTTAGTCTCGATCTCCTTTTACTCACAGCTTCCTTTCAACTCATCTCCTCACTTCCTTCCAGCCTAATTATTTGGCTTCTATCTAAGCTTCTTTTTAAGCGTTTGCTGTAGAGTTTCCCAAGCAAAGACGAGAGAGACCGACAACATGTTGCCTCCAATTCCCGTCCTCGCTGATTACGACATCTCGCCAACTCATGGCTTTCTCCCCAGCACTCTCCCTCTTTCCCGCCTCCCAGATCCTTACTACAACAAATGGGAGGCTATCGTGGCAAATCTGCCGGCCCTAATTCTCTCTCGCCGGTTGCGCGGCGTCATCGACCGCCTGCCGGTGCTGTCCACCGTGGGTCTGGAGCACGATGCCGAGTGGCGTCGTGCCTATTCGCTGCTGAGCTTCATGGCTCACGGCTACATCTGGAGCGACGACATTCCCGCTGAGACCCTCCCGCCGCAGATCTCAATTCCCTATCTGGCCATCTCAGAGCACTTGGAGGTCCCGCCTGTGGCAACATATGCGGCTGTCTGTCTGTGGAACTTCAAGCCACTGTTCATGGATGAGGACATTGACAACATGGAGAACTTGGCGACACTTTCTACATTTACCGGAGGAATTGACGAATCATGGTTTTACCTCATCTCTGTCGCCATTGAGGCTCGTGGCGCTCCCGTCATGTCTCTTATGCTCAAGGCTTTTGCAGCCGCAAGACGCAATGACTCGGCAACCGTCATCCGGTGCTTGCAAGCTTTTGCTGAGCGCTTGACTGATCTGAACAACCTCCTGGAGAGAATCAATGAGAGATGTGATCCTGACATTTTCTTTAACCGCATCAGGCCGTTCTTGGCTGGAAGCAAGAACATGGCTGACGCCGGACTACCGAAAGGCGTTTTCTACGACGACGGCACACCTAACGCAAAGTACCGACAGTTCGCTGGAGGAAGCAATGCTCAGAGCAGTCTGCTCCAGTTCTATGATATTGCCCTAGGAATCCAGCACCGTCCTACAGGCGAGAAGAAGGGCGACTCATCTGAGCGCCGAGGCCGTGCCCCGAATCACGGTTTCATCCAGGAAATGCGAGAGTACATGCCCGGCCCACATGCTCAATTCTTGGAAGACGTCTATCATGTGGCCAACATCCGCGAATACGTCGAAGAGAATACCGACAACACTGAGCTTTGCCTCGCCTACGATGCCTGCTTGGCAATGCTGAGCGCATTCAGGGACAAGCACATCATTATTGTCACCCGTTATGTCATCACCCCGTCTCGCCGGTCTCGCAGCCCCAAGGCCACTCGTAAAGGCCTTAACTTGGCCATTGCTTCGCGCAAGGCCGATCAAAAGGATCAAAAGGGCACTGGCGGCACGGCTCTGATTCCCTTCCTGAAGCAGGCCCGAGATGAGACGGGCGAGCCGGCTGTGGGAGAGTGGACGAAGCGATTCTTGAGCAGAGAAGGAAAGAAGGCTGGCAGCGGAGATTTCTTCTTGGGCAAGACAGAAGATGCAACTCTGCCCGAGACGGAAGATGTCGAAGTCAAGGGTCTTGCTGGCACTTGGACGATGGAGGACGAGGTTGGTGGTATCTGCCTTTACTGATGAATTGTGTTGATGGCTTTGACGGCGGTTCAACACGCCTTTTACAATGATTAGAAGCACTTGTCTGTTTTATTCTTATTCTTTTTTTTTTTTTTTTTGGCGGGCGGCTGTTTGATTGGATTTTCCTAATAGAGCGAAAGAAGTATTATGCAAACTCGCACTGCGAGAAAATGCTGGATTATAAACGATGGAATGAAGCTTACAACGATGCATGATACTCGAATATTAGATTATGCAAATATAGTACTACAGGTCATGGAACCACTCAACTAAATTTTACTCTTTTTTCTTGTACTCAAAATGTATGATACCGCTCCATTCGGTGACCTCGGCTTCGGCTGCAGAGTGTGCCAATCCTTTACCCCTCCAGACAAGGGTGTCTCCCACCTCCAGCCGCAAAGTAGCAAACAATTCAGACTGCGCTCCAGCCTCCATGTATCCTTTTTGTCTGCGTGTTCCCCCTGAATTCTCCCAAAGGGGGTTTATACCGCCTAGAAACGACTATTTGTTTGCAGACTATCGATTCGCATGTTTGAATGAGGCAATGCGTCCTTCCGAGATGCCGTCAGCCGTGACATGAGTCGTGGCAAATAGCTAACCGAGGCATCGATTATACGATATACGGATGCTTGGATTAACTAATCTGAACATTTCAACATAATTTTATAATAGCAGCAATGCAATAGATGCTTCAGAAACTAGTGCTAGTACATAAGAGACTTGGCGTATAAGGCTGTGTGACCGCCAGCTGGATCGGCCGGCACTTGATGAAAGTTGTTGGTAGGAGAGACGCGCTTCGGCTGGTGCCGCCACATTGGCCAATATGCGCGCAGTTCTTTCTTCAAGATCTAGGTACTCGTAATTGTAATTGTTAGCGTGTTGGTGCCAGAATTGCAGCTGCAAGATGCATCTATAAACTACACAGCTTATCTATCAGGCTGCCACCAGTTGGAAAAGACGTATCAGACGTACTTTCATAATTTAACCACGCAGAGCTGACAATACAAATAAACGAATAAAAATATTAATATAATATGCTAAATAGAGTGACATGTATATGAGCTGAATATGCACCTTCATGATATAATATAAACAGGATCCCCTCCCCTGTACCACAAACACTTCCTATTCCAGCTCCCCTGCCGCAGCCCCGTCTCAAGAACAATACTAAGCTCAGACGCCACTTTTCAAAGAACAATATTAAGCTCCTCCCGCACCCTGCATCTCCAATCTGTCACTCTTTTCCATTTTGCTCAACTTCTGGCCTGAGACTGACAGGTGGGCTGCATCTAGGAGGAAAACTCGACCAGAAACAAGTATTATGCGGCTGAGGAGAACAAATATGCTGGTGTATTGTACCAGAGAGTGTGGGGGGAGGCATACATGGGGATTCAAGTGATAATTTGACTGTTTTTCTATTCTCTTATAAGGTGAGATGTGGTAGGCATAGAGAATGGGAGGCAATCAGCAAGAACAATAGCCGTCATTCGCAATATAATCTGATAATACTACTTTTTTCACATTATTTGCAATTACTATTTTCTCTCTATGCCAGTATAATCTTCTTTTTTCCTAATCAACCTGTCAACTTCGTTCGGAGCGCCTCAACACCAAGATATCCAACATCACAACCAACAACAGCCTCTGTACCACCAAAAACAAGACAAAAAATGGCCTTCGACCCATTCAACCAAAACATCACCCTCTTCATCACCCCCAACCTCTCCATCCCCATCCCCGTCCCCGTCATCGACGCCTTCAACGACGAAACCGTCAGCATCGTCCTCAACTACGGCACCCAGCTCGGCGCCGCCATCACGATGCTCCTCGTCGTCCTCTTCACCACCCCGCCGTCCAAATTCCTCCGCACCGCCAACATGCTGCACGTCCTGGGCCTGCTCGTCTGCATCGTGCGCACCGTCCTGCTGGCCTTGTACTTTGGCTCGCCCTTTTCGCACTTTTATCCCGTGTGGAGCAACGACTACTCCCGGGTGCCGGCTTGGAACTTCCGCGAGAGCGTTGCTGGGACCGTCTTTTCGATGCTGCTCGTCATTATTTCGGATGTGTCGCTTATAAACCAGGCTTGGGCGATGGTGTCTCTCTGGCCAAGCAAGACTAAATATGTGCTCTGTTCGATATCGCTGCTCATCACGCTCTTGTCTGTTGCGGCCAGAACTGCCTTTACCGTCATTCAATGCGAGGGTATTTACGATTTGGTTCCGCCCATGAACTTCGCTTGGCTGGTACACACAATGGTCATTTTGAACATATGCACGACTGTATGGTTTTGCTCTCTCTTCAACTCCAAGCTCATCATCCACCTCATCAATAATCGTGGTGTTCTTCCTTCTCATCGGGCTATGAGCCCCATGGAAGTGCTCATCGCAACTAATGGAATCCTCATGATAATCCCAGGTAAATATACAGACACCTACATACTCATCTCATCCAGTCTCACCCATGACTAACAAAATCTTCCTCCTTTCCCTTTATAGTCATCTTCGCCGCCATAGAATTCCGTCCCATCTTGAACTTCGAGTCCAGCTCTCTGACGCCAGCTTCCATTACCCTCCTCCTCCCTCTCGGCTCTCTCGTCGCCCAACGTCTGGCTCAGACAGACCAAAACGCCTCTCCTAGTCTCTCCAGCTATCCCTCTTCATCTGGTGCTGGATGTTACAAAAACAACCGCAGCTCTGGTTCTACAACGCCCCTTAAATCCGGCTCGCTGTTCGCAACTTTGACCAACAACAGCATTTCTGCGACTAGATCCCTGTCGACTTCACAAAACACCACGGTGGTCTCAGCTAGAGATATCGTTGATCCTATCGAACTTGAGCTGAGACAGATTGATGGGTATTTGCAGCCACAGGAGACCCACGTTAGCGCAGAGTTGAGCAGGAGCCAGTCTCACAAGTAGTGCTGATTGACGGGTCTTCTGCCTCATTTGCGGTGCTGCATAAGCAAGCGTGCGATTGAACTAAGCATTTATATCTATATATAGTAGTCATTTATTGTAGAATAGGGAGGATCAGTGAAAAAGACGGTGTTGTGGGGAATCAGTCTGTTAAATATGCCATTCTATAGCCCATCCAAGGAAACGAGATTCGAGAGAGCATCTCATGCCTCTTGTTGCTACTTGTTACTTTGATAGCTTACTTAGCTATTTTGCGTAAATTCATTTCCTTTCCCACCACTTAGCCTTCTGGGAATTTGAACGTGAACTTGGCCAACTGGGGTTCTTAAAAATATTTGTAGCATATATTAATCTATCAGCATCCAAATGAATTAGGAAGAAATGGTACGCGCAGGTAATTGTTGTTGTAGCTGAACATCTGCCAGTGTCAAGTGAGTATACCTATCTTTACCCATAATACCTGTCATCTATCACCTATTCCGTCTGAGGCCGTGCTCTCAACGCTGCCATTCTGTCCTTGCAAAGACTGGTGATGCGACGTATCTCTCCTCCTCGGATAGGCTGGGGTTGCTCGAGTGTGCAATGGGCCTGTGAAACGAATAATCCGTGGCTACGAGAGACCAAACGCCGACTGAGGAGGCGAAGAGAGGGGTGGCGGTCAACGATACTAAGTCGATGCTTGACAGGAAATGATTCGCAAGTATTTGTTGGTACTTCTTCAGAAGGGCCCGCCCCATATTGTGACTGTAAGTCAAATCCTCCTTCGCTATCCACATTGAAGCCTCGGCGCTGCTCTGGGTAGCCACGCGGCCCAGCATCTTCAGAGCTCGTATTCATTTTTCTCCTCCTGTCTGACTTAAATATAGACCCCTTGAAAAGTTAGATAAGTGGTACATGAAAAGCGTATTTATTATAACAACAGACAGGGGACGCTCAGTACTTACAAAACCTCTATAACGACTCGCCTTCAATACAGATGGCTTAGTATAGAGCAGAGGTTTGACATCGCTTGCTTGACTGCTAAGAGTGCCCATATCTGGAGATTGGCTGTACGAACGAGGGATCCCACTCTCTAATGGTGACAATAGTCTCGGGACAGGCGTCACATCCCAGGCCCTGGTCGTCAATTTCTCATCTTGTCGTTTATTGGAAGACCTGCCATTGGAGTCTAAGAAAATCGGAGATGAATATGCTTTGGGAATATGATCAAGTTCGTCTTCTCCATTAGTTTGATGACTCAATGATTCGAAAAGGCCAATGGTTTCCTTTAGTCCCCGTTTAGCAGAAACTGCCATGGAATGCGCTGGGAGCGAACCATCCACTCTTGAAGTATAGCGCGCGGGAGCCTAGCGCGATGGAATCGATCGCAACGGTGGCTCTGGGGAGAATCTTGATGTTGAGTTAACTTTTGCGATTTCATTTTGCACAAGTAGTTGCTGGTCGTCAGTTTCGTCTGTCCGTAGGTGCCTCTTCTAAAATGACGGCATCGAGACTGATGATTGCAACGTGCCGTCAAACTTTTTCCGAAGGTTAGAAACTTTCGACTGATGCAAGGGAACTGATCTAGAAACTTTCAACAATGGGCTCTTGACTTGATGTAGTTCCTTGAGGTCACCCCCTTCTCTCCGCGAGAGAGAAGAATTCGTTGGATCTTTTTTATGACCTCCTCTTATGATTCCGTTTTCAGAGTGCAGAGCCTGTTCTGGCGATGTACTGCAAGTCTTCGGATGCCAAGCCCCTATTCCTGTAACAATCATATTTTTGAGCGGAGATGGGGTCTTGTGCAGGAACGCGCCGCCCTGCAATTTGAATCTATGCTCAGTTCCCCTTTGCCAGATACTTGTTTTGCTTTCAACACCGACGTTGCTCTCTTCTGAGCGCTGAGAAGAGCGATCGGGAGAAGCAAGTGGTCGTGGCAGACATTCGGGATGCTCAACATGATGATAAAAGGGGATCAGGTCTGGAACAGCATCTTTCTCTTCTTGTTGGTCTAATTCTTCTAGATCCCCGGCATCAGTTGGTATTATTCCTATTTTTGACGATTCTTTAGCGCGGCTATTCGCATGAAAGGGTGTCTTATGGTCGTTACACTCATTGGTCGTAGTAGGTGAAGCAACGCGTGTAGGTTCGTAGGTAGCTGGAGTGTTGTCTATTGAATTATTAGCTCTCATTATGTGCACTCGTTATCAAAATACGAAATGCGTGAATATGTGCGCTAATTTGGAAAATGGTATCGTAGATTTGGTCACCCACTAGAAACAGTATTCTCATCAGAGCCTCGCTCAAACAATCTCCTCATCTCCGCCACCACCGAGCCGCTCCGCGCGAGTGGTTTTCGCGGTTTAAACGATGGAGTGGTAGTTTGTCTAATATGTGTATCTTTAACAACGGGTCTCGGTTGAGCTGTATCATTATGCTTGACCGGAGATGCTCTGATGGGAGCTGGAGATGGCGATGTCGCAGCCCTCGATGTTTCAATGCCGTCTTTTTCTTCTCCATGTACCAGCGGAGTTTCAGACAATTTGTTTTCGACAGGAGGACGATCTATAGCCTCGTATGTCGCTCCATTGTTCCGATTGGTGTTTGAAGAAGTTCCTAGGTTCTCGAATTTGGATACCAGCCGTGCTAATCCCCCCCGAGACGGAGGCGCACGCCGAGAATTTACAGCAGACATTCCGCTTGTCAGCCACCTCTGTTTATAGCAAACAATTAAGTCGTTAGGTCAATGACACCTCGGAGAGTATACGAAAGAACAAAACAAGGGCGTGAGAGGAGAAAGTAATAAAGGTAGAAAGAAAAGTGAGTGGTTGTTGAAAGGCAATAACGAGTAATCTTTTTTTGTCTTGAGAAGCTGGATAAAACACTATGGGTGTCCGGGCAATGCATCCAAAGCAATTATTAGCATGAGGCCGCGCCTGGAGCGAGTGTTTGCGTCCAACTACCAATTATTAGTCCAATGCTACCGAGAGCAGCTGTGGCTTCCTGTTCTCGCCAGAATTTGGCCGGCAAGAGATAGAGGAGGGAGCAAGCAAGGCCGGTAATATGATCAGCTCTTTCCAGAGCTATTCCCGAAACCTCTTTTTTTTCATGTGCGACAAAGGTTTCCGACAAGCTGTGTCACAAAAGCAGCGCAACATGCACACGATACAAGGCCGCAGAGTATGTTCCAAAAAATGGAGAGCGCCGTTCTTTTTTCATTTTTTTTTCATTATCGAGCCAAAAACTTCCGGCAAAGCCATTTTCAAGCTGCGCCATCAATCCGAAGTCGCCTCGTAAAGTCTATATTGCATGTGGCATAAACCGTGCAGATCTCGCATCATAGCATACAATCAATCCTTCTAGTGTACAACGACTCATTTCCTTTCCTTCTTGGAGATATCGAATTGTTGATCAAATTAAGTCGTGCTGGAGTATAGGCCGAGTGCCTGTCGCTTATTGACTATATCGCATCAGCTGTTAGCAATCGCTTCTCTTTCATGAGTCGTCGAGGGAGAGTCGTACGGAGGGAGGAGGATCTCGCCCCAGGAGCTGGAGAGAAAAGTGACGGCAGCCTTTTTGCAACTTGTTAGCTATTTTGCGCATCGTTTATATCCAGATTCCGAGTACGCACTCCAAAGATGGCAATGCTTCGAACGAAAGCGGCGTTCTCAGCAGAGGTCAGGGCATCGTAGGTAGAGGAGACGAAGCCCTTGGGGGCGCGGCGGCCCTTTTCTCCGTATAGTCTCTTGGGAGGCATTGTGAATTTTCTGGAGATGTCGCTGGAATCGGAGGCGGGTCAAGCGAAGCGAGGAATAAGAAAAGCGACGGTTATAACTGCTCGATATTCCACTCGAAGTCTGCGGGATGCGAACGTCACTGGGGCCGCCGCAAAAATTCAGAAGCGCCCCGCCATCGGTGCCGAGTCACATGATTGACGTTATCAATCTTATCATATACCGAAATATCTCACAACTAAGACATCTAAAACATCTGGTTCCGTGGTCTAGTTGGTTATGACATTTCGTTAACAGTTCGTTGACACCACCGAAAAGGTCCCCGGTTCGAGCCCGGGCGGAATCACTCTTTTTTTGCTGTTACCTACACTGATGGTAGGTAGACGGCTTTCACAGCTCTACAGAGGAGAAAGAGTTTACTATATTTTCTTTTCTTTTTTTTTTTGTTGGTTGACTTTTCATCATCCAGATTTACTTCCTGTTCAGATAACTCTAGAGTGTCCTCCAGGCCCATTACTTAATTTATTCGCTTCATAAGTGTCAAGAGAGTCTGCTAATCATTACTTGTGGTAAGAAGTTAGCAATCGCTGCTGAACTGTGAAAGTGCACTTAAACTACATGTACCTAGAATGCAGAGGGATCTCAATCAGCACCCGCTTACCAGCTTACACTACAAGTCTGCAGATACCAAGTAAAAATGGCTGTGTCTCTATAAAGCGTAATCAAAAATTTGTAATGCGTTGTATTTTTCAATAGCTCTTTTTTTTTCTCTTTTCCATTCATCTTGTGACGTTTCGATAAGATTTAGTGCACCTAACACATAATACATATATTAGTAGCTCGTGGCTATTTATGCCACTCTATTTTCAGAACGCCCAGGTGCAGGTGGCGCATACTACAACGTTTCATGACACAAGTTCACCAACATTAAATAAACAAATAAATCGAATAAATTTCTTGGTATAATTCTTCCAGACTGCTGGGCTCATTACATGATAGCGACTCTGACTTGCCTCGGAATTCCTTGACTTCTCTACAGGGTATCTTACTTTCAAGAACAATAACAAGCACCCCGCCCCCGCTTATCTGAGTCGGTTGCCATATCGTCATTGTGAATATCTGAAAGACACAGATTCGCATCGCTACAAAGGGCTTTACCACCCGGTCCTCTTAAAATCTTGGTTATATCATCTCTATAACGCCCATGGCAGAGTCTCCCCGGCTGCCCGGCGGCTTCATCCGCCCTCAGGGTGGGCTTCCTTCGCCAGCACCATCATCAGCGTCTTCACGCGCTGCGTCTAATCTGCCGCGTCCGAGGAACAATGCGCTACGGCCTGGATCCAACAAGGAAGACATGGTTAGAAGATATGTAGAGGACAGATTACTCTATATTTCTCGCCGCTATGTAAAGAAGTTTGGGAATCCGGATCCTGGAGATACGGTCGTCGGATTCAAGAGCTTTGGTGAAGTTTGCAAGGAGCTGGACGGAATTGTGAATGTGTTGTGGAAATCAGGCACACGTGAGTTTATCTTACAACCATCATCAAAGTTCTACTACTTGAACTAGAATATCACATAAACGCTAATATGATGCATACAATAGCGAGTTTGCAAATACCGTTTCTGCTCAAGATGGCCAGCGACTTTACGCAATATGTCAGGTCGTTTCCGCCATCGTCCAAGGCGTCATTTGATCTACTGCACAAGCTTGATCACTGCTTTGCCAGCTTACTCTCAGGCCAGGACATTGAAACTAATGAGACGCTTCCGGGATTTGAAAATGGTCTGCGGGCGGGCATGACAACTACTGACATGGTGCGATGTCGGAGTCTTGTTGAACAGACAAGGGTGTTGATGGTTGAAGTCATGAGCAGTGGCGAACAGGAAGAAGAAGAGGAGGAAGAGGAGGAAGAAGAGGAAGAGGAGGATGATGAGACTGATGGAGACGATGGGCATGAGACGGAAGGGGGAGAAAGCTACGATGCTGGCGGTGGCTCTGCATGGGATATAGACGAGGATGAGATGCACTTGGACGCAGCGCGGATCTACGAGAAGACGATTGTGCAGCTGGGGAGGAGACTTGGGGATTCTCTAGGGAGTGGCATTGGCGTTGGTGAAAGCGATGCTATCATGACAAATACGTGAATGTTTAGATTATGCAGCAAGTCACCTGGATGGAAGAGAGTTTGCGCTTCGCGATATGTGAGAGTGATAGGAGTGCATGGTGAGAAACATGATGGGTAGGATCGGGCATTTTATTAGAGTTTGTTTGCTGCATCAAACAAACATTTGCCCCTGCTTAGCTGGATATAAGACACCATCTTTCTTCCGGAAGCTGGTGCCAGATCACAAACTACCATGTAAAACCCAATAAAAAGTAAAATGAAACAAAATTGTAGTTACGGCCGTTAAAATTATAAAATAGTAAAAAAAAGTAAAATAAAATCAATAGTCTCTGGTCTTGACTCTCTCAGAGTAGTATTGGGCAAAGAAAGCACAAGCCAGAAAAGCAAAGCCAGCCCAAAATTGGCCACCACCTCCTGAGCGCGCGAGTCAACTAGGCACATTGGAGTAGTGATTGGCTGGGCTCGCGCTGCGGGTGAGCCAAACCCGTAACGACGGCGTGTCCCCTTTGCATTTGCTAGCCTCATGCACGCTGGGACGCATGCAAGGGTTGTTGACAGAAATTTTATTTCTCTCATTGTGTTTTCTTCTATTCGCTTCTAATGTCTTATCTTTCGGTTGGAAAGAGATCCGATTGGGAGCTATGGAGATGAGGCCATCTCGGTAGACACGTAGTTGGGTATAAGTGGGTGGTTCACATGCATGTGTTTACAACTAACACCTAGGTCGGTAGTGAAGCCTACATGTACCGAGTAACTGTAGTGATTTACATGTGCTTTCCATTTTACACGAGGTTGAGAAGGATATGGATATCATACAGAGATTTCAGTGGTACTAGCAGTATAGTAGCAGGGTCTTTTTGCTATATTTGCTGCTAGTTGAAGAGATCTGCTCCGGAGATGGGGAAAATAGAAGGCGGGATGAGATGAGGATGGGGGCCATTGTTTGTGATATATTGGCAGATCGCTTCTGGATTGCGAGGAAGAAGCCGATCGCCTATGGACCAACTACTCCGGATATGGAGATGGAACGTGCTGCTCCATACCTCACGATGAGGCCTTTTGTCTTCTCTTGTTACCTCTGTTCTGCGTTTATTTACAGCTAGGCATACTTTGTAAACGCCCGCTTCAGCATCAGGCTCGGCTTTAACTCAGGGTCGTCCTCGCTACCATCACCACCACCACGATGCCTCACCATCACGACATCCGCAGCCAATCCACGCCTCATCGCATGAACAAATAATTTTTGACTACTGATAGCAGCAACACGTTGCTCTATTAATACATGCACCTACCGGCACCATCGAAAAATGTTTCACCCCCCACTGTCTCACCCGCCACTCGCTCGCTCGCCCTCACCAAGATCCATGTCACCTTCATGTTTCAAAACTTTGCGGTGCCTGGCCCCCCCGAAATCCCACCCTCCTTTGCGTCGTAGAGGCGCGCGCACGGCTCGTCTGGCACTGCATGGTGCCTGGCCCTGAACCTGCCGCGCTTAAGGGGACAGGGGTCCAGAGCCTAACAGCGCAGTTTTCCCCCCTCATCACTCCACTGCAGCAGCTCAGGCTCGGCTTGGTTGAGCCAACGTTCGATTCTGTGCTCCTCTAAGCTGACGGCGTTACAGCGCTGGTCACATACGATAGCGCTTGGGAGCCGTGTTCTGGTGGAGTTGTGCCTTAGCACATGCATCGTCTACCGCAGCCGTCTGGTACCTTTTTTGCTTTATTGGGTGCATATACACGGAATGCGTTGGTTCTTGTACATGCAGACCCTGCGCGTTGCATGAATCCCGCACATCTGAGCCTATTACGGCCGTGGAATCGAGCATGGTTCCAGCAATAACAGCAGTTTGTAGCGCGTAGTTCAGTTGCAGTCTCGTAGCTGGTGATGTGACTTTGTTGTACATACATAAGGCTCCTCGTTTGCCACTATCTCTTCTCAACCCCCTTTCCTTCCTTTTTCTTTCCGCCACGCACCTCGTTCTTCGGTTGCTTTTGATACCCTTTCTTCTTCTTTTTTTTTCCCTTCTCCAACTCCAACTTTCCTTCTCAACAGGCCTGTGGCCGATTCCCTTCCTTTCGCTGGTCGATTTTCTGCGCACTCCTTGATTTCACTTCGTTCTTGCTATTTAGCAGACAGACAACAATCCTTTGTCCAACTAGTTTGCGACTCACTCCCTCAGTTCAGTTCAGTTCAGCTCAATTCAGCTCAAAGAGCCATCAGCGAGTTATCAAGATTTCATCTGAAATCCTTTCAATCCCTTTCAACCGAGAACAGGCAGTCTTTCACGTTTTTGCTGTGCAACCGAAAAACACACAATCCTTACATATCTGCTCAACATGATGCTCTTTCAATCTCTCGCCCTTTTCTCTCTGGCCTTCTCTGCCAGAGCCACTCTTGCCCCCAATGTTCCCGGTATGAACATGGTCTGGTCAGAGACCTTCATCGGTGACCAGGGCGCCATGGTCGACTTGACCCAATGGAACGTCATCACCGACATTCACAACAACCAGGAGCTCGAAACTTACACCCAATCTGGCTCCAACATGCAACTCTCTGGTGGCCAAACCCTCCAGCTCGTACCTCAGCAGTCCCCCACTGGAGAGTGGACCTCATCTCGTATTGAGTCTATCCAATCCTGGGCACCGGTGCCTGGAAAAGTCATGCAAGTCCAGGCTGCTCTCCGTGGTGGCAACAGCGCCCTTGAACAGAAGCAGGGCATGTGGCCTGCTTTCTGGATGCTCGGCGAGTCCGGTCGCACTGGTACTCCTTGGCCCCTCTGCGGAGAGCTCGACATCTTCGAGCAGATCAATGGCCAGCTGACGGGCTACGGCACTGCCCACTGCGACCATGTTGGTGGCGGTGCTTGCAACGAGCCCTCAGGCCTGGGAGAGAGCATTGCCATCCCCCAAGACGATGAATTCCACACCTGGTCTCTCAAGATCGACCGTACTTCCAACAACTGGCAGACGGAGACAATCCAGTGGTTCATGGATGGCAAACTCTTCCACACTCTTACAGGAGCTCAGATGGGCGACGCGGGTATCTGGGCCACTCTGGCACACTCCCCCATGTATGTTATCCTCAACTTGGCTGTTGGAGGAACATGGCCCGTAAGTATCTCTTCTTTCTTTCTCTGTTTCAACAGCATGAAGCTAACTTGCTATTATTAGGGTGACCCCAACGAAGCTACTCTGCCCGGCTGGGGCAACATGTTTGAAGTCCAGTACGTTGCTGTCTATGCGACGGCCTAGAGCGATGGCGTTCAAAAATACCTGGTATATAAGACGGAATGGTTAAAATCTGGATAGAGATAAAAGAGAGAAAAAGAGAAAAAAAGATGGTGGATGGCGTTTTTTTGGCGATGGCAATTATATCATGACGAAATGTCTTTCCCCTCTATATGGAGGACGGGTTTTACCGATTTTATTCACTGTACATATACTACTAGAAACTTATACCCACGACGTTTATGACCCAAAAAGTCGATTTTCCGTACAATCTGCAGTAGGCGTGAGAATATTATCGTGTGTGGGCAGGGTTGTCAAGACTTACCCACGTGCATATATTGATTGGTGATGGGTGCTGCTGTATGCTGTTTACAGGGGAGCAGCATCATGCTCGCACTACATGACTGCACTTCGTATGCTTATGTTCAAAGCTAGACATATACTTGGCACCATATGTTTTCACTTCAAGTGTTTTATATATCAACAATACACATAGTAACATTAATCTGATCTTTTACAACTGTGGCTTATATGGTATGTAAAACACTGAAAAGGAAAAAGTAAGAGAGAAAGCCATTATCGAAACGTCAAAGCCAGCAAAAAAACCATTTTACAAGAAAGGAGAAAAAAAGGGAGGGGGAGGAGGGGGATTTGTTTGTTCCACCAACCCGCGTCTTCATCGATCAGCAAGGAAAAATGACGTGTGTAGTTGAAACACTACTACCTATAAGAAGAAAAAGGAGGAAAAAAGACAAATGTCAGAGAGCCAAGCGGAGAAAAACAAAGACGTGGAATCAAGAGCGAACAACAAAAAAGGAAAAGGGTTGTCAAAAACAAGTAAAAACACAATCCACAGGGACATCATCTCTTTCTCTCTCTCTCTCTCTTTTTTTTCCCATTTCAAACCATCAAGAGTATGAGACCCTGGGAAAAAAACCGGATCGCCACGTGACCATGATATAGATAATCCACTCTAACGCCTTGTCGAATGATGCCAGATTAGAGAGACTACCCAGGAAGACAAACAATGATAGAAAAAGATATAGTAAAAACAGCCAACCCAGCTTAAACACTGAAAACGAGAGAGCGAGCACTCTACTCTGCACCAATCTCTCCGCTGTCCATCCCTGGGTATGATCCATTGAAGTCAAATGGCTCATTGCCACCATCTCCATCATTCAAAAAGGAGTCGAAATCGAAATCGTTGAGGACATCAGTGCTGCCAAGAGGGTTGCTCAATTCAATTCCACCGAAATCCTGTAGTAACATTAGTCATTAGTCTCTTAAATCGAGGCTACCACATGCCAAATGCGATGAGGTGGAGGGAAGAAACGTACCATTGCGAAGTTGTTATCCATTCCTAATGAGCCGCTCTGAACCAGATCATTATGGGCAGGTTGTGGTACGGGAGCAGCCGGCTGAGGTACCGGCGCGCTGGCTGCAGCAGCAGGAGCTGGGACGCCTGTGGTGGCCGCGGGTGCAGATGCATTTGGCGCGGGGCCACCAGCTTGGCCGGCCTTGAAGGTTCCAGGGGCGACGACTGGGGTAATGGGAGTTGCCGGCGCTGCAGCCTCGGGCTCTGCGTTCTCCGCGGTAGAAGCAGCAGCGTTGTTGATATTCTGGTTTGATTTCTTCTGTGCAGCAGTTCGCTATAAGATCTGTCAGATTGCAAAAAAAGGGGGGGGGGGGGGGGGGGAAGGGGGGCGATGCGAAAATCACTGCGCAGAGTGGACTTACCTTGTCTTTGGCGCTCTTAGAGTCCTTCTTCTTTGGTGCCGCCTTGTTGCTCTGGCTAGGCGTAGGAGGTGCTGCTGCCGCCTGCTGGGGGGATGCAGTCGTCCTGTTGTTTGCGTTGGCTGCTGCCGGCGCCGATGGAGGAGGCATAGATCGCTGCTGGGGAGTCCCCTGGACTGGCTGGCCCTGCTGCGGCATCCCCTGCGGCACCATCTGGCCGTTCATGCCTTGCTGCCACTGCTGGGGGTTGCCAGGGACGCCCTGCTGCCGAGCTGCCATTATCTGCTGTGCGTTCATCGGGCCATTGAATGGCTGGCCAGGGTGTGAGCTGGGTGGTCGCATGCCGTTTATTTGGGCGGCCTGTGCGGCGGCCATGTTTCCGTCTGCTCCTCCCTTGTAGAAGTGAGGTGCCATGCTGACGTCAACATGGTTGCCCAGGAAGTTCATGGCGGGGTTGGGGGACTCGCGGGACTGTCCGCCATCGGGAACAGGCGAGGGGATGCCAGAGTTGTTCATCTGGGGAGTGCCACGCTTCATCTGCTCAGCAGGGTTGGGAGAAGTGCCGGATCTCATGGCTTGCGGAGATGTATCCGGGAAAGGCTGTCCATTGGGTCCGGCTGCTCCCGCCTGATTATCCCTGGGTATTCCGCCCATGTCGCTCTGCTCCTGGCGAGCCATCATCAGGCGTTTCTTGTTCTGCTGCTCAAGCAGCATCAGCTGCATCTGGTAGTCCTGTAGAGCATGGTTGCTGCCGGTGGGCTGGGCTTGGCCTCCTGGTCGCATAGCACCGGGGGCGGCCATATCAGGGTTGTAAAACGCATTGAGAGCATTGCCATCAGGGCCGCCCTGGGCCATCATGGGCGAGCTCTGATTCTGAGGGACACCAGGCATCTGCTTGTTGCCCATTTGGTTGCCATGATGCTGCTGGAGGTTGTGCGAGTAGGTTGCGATAGACTTTTGTTGGGCTGCGGGTGGCGTATTGGCAAAGTTTTGCATCTGCTGGGGGTTGAGCTGGTTAGGGTTGATGCCGTTGGCGGCCAGTACCTGCTGTGCATTGGCAACGTTGCCGGCCACAGCCATCTGTTGGCCAGGCATGTTTTGACCAGGGCGACCGCCATTGATCATGGCACCAGGCTGGTTAGCGTTGAAAGGAGCGCCGTCAATTCGTTGGCGTTTTGAGGGAGATGGCGCATTTTCTCCTGATGCAGGCGATGATGGGCGATCACGGTTGGCTTCCATGCCGGAAGGGTCCCTCTGCATTGGGTTCTGCTTTGCCTGAAGCATCTGCATTTGAGGATTTTGATTATTGGCCATGGCTGCTCGCGCAAGATTGTTTTGCTGCTGCTTCATGGCCATAGTCATGTTGTTGTTCTGCATGTTTCTCATGAATTGAGCCTGATACTGCTGCTGCGCAGACAGCTCAGGGCGCATTTGACGCAGCATTTCCTGCTGTTGAGACTGCTTCATTCGCTGTTGCTGCTTGAAATCGAGTTAGTCAATAGTATCGATCGGCAGGAGCTAAAAAAAAAAAAAAAGAGGGCTCAGTTTTTGGATTCCGTACCTGAGTGTGCTGAACATATTGGTTCACCATATGGTTCCCAGCCTTGGCGCGTGGGGCAGTGTATATATCCCAGAACACACAAAACCACTCGTACAGGAATGATGTATCCGAAGCTGGCATCGGTAGCTTGGGAGGAGGCAGGTCATCTGGCAATTTGGAGTCGCTGTCGTCCTTGGAGTCAGTGTCCATGGGATCGTCGACGCCGTTCATAGCGCCGTTTTCGCGACGGCCACCGGCTTCCTTATTGACGTTGACCTGTTGATCGCTGGCCAGTAGAGAGCGGGCACAGTCGTACATCTGATGTCTGAGGAAATATTCGTAAATGTATGTGTTAAGAGTGCTGCGCTGGTCTTGCATCTGTCGTTGTGCGCCGGCAACGGCCATTTGGGGGTTCATAGCGTTATTATTCATCATGGGCATCGGTGCGCCGCCAACAGGGCCACCCATAGGCGTCATATTGGCCATTCCAGGTTGGGCATTCATCGTGAATGTGGATGGATGGGAGGCGTGATTGAAAATATACAAGGATGCAAAGAGCACTCAAGGCTCAAAGCGAAGAACTATGTTCTGAGAGAGAGTTTCCCTGGTCAGCCACTTGGGTGCCGCCACGCGAAAAGCGCTACAGGGCTGGCCGACGTGGGCAGGACGAGTCGGACGCTTAAACAGGAAGCCTATCCCAACACGAGAGCGGGAAAGTTTCGAGGTTTTGTACAAGATGATCGCGAACCGCGTAAAGCTGCGAGTCTAGGCGTGGGAGCAGAGGCTGGGGCGACGCGCTCGTCGAAGATGGAGACGAAGTGTGGCGATGTATGTAAGCGGCGACGGCGGCGCTCGGTGCTGGCGGCCTGGAGAAAAATGCCCACCTGAGTCGCGGAGCAGCGAGGATGCGGCAAATGGCAGCTGAATGTGGCTGGACTGCCAGACGAAGCTGTCGAGATGGAGGAGAGCGGAGGAAAAAGAACAGAGCTGCCTCTGTTCTGGGGGATGTAGTGCACGCTACAGTGAGGTTGCTTAGCGGTTTTGCTGTAAGCGCACCGGCAGCGCGGGAACCTCAGCGCAGCAGCACTGGCGGGCCTGTAAAAAAAAGAGGACTGCCGAGGCGAACAGCGGCCACGATTGTCTTTGACAGCTGCACAGCTCGACGACGCTCGGTAGAATAAACAGGAATAACAGGTTGCGGTCGTGGGTCGTCCAGGTCAGCTCTCGCGCTGGGCCGTGGGGACAAATGTCGCGATGGACATCAGATTAGGCTGTGGAGGTAGTGAAAGGTAAGGCAAGGTGCAAGTAAATCGTGGGCGATGGTGGTGCGCAGAACGCCGCTCATACAGTACGCAGTGCGCAACGGCACGAAAAGGAGCGCGGGCGATTCGCACGGTGCTCGCAGCGCTCAAACCGCGTCGGATGGTGCGCGTAGCCTTGCGCCGGAACTGGGGCCGTCGCACGGTGCGGATGCGGCGAGGGCGCGAGAGGACACAGTGCGAAGGGCGGGCGGCGAAAAGCAGAGCGAGCTTGGAAAAGTTGTTCGAGGGCCGCATGAAATTGATGGGCTGCTTCGGGGGGATTGGCGATCCTACTATAAGGCTCCGGCTGCTTGGTGCTTGCGTATGCGTCAGACTACGTGCGTAGTTTTGGGCCCGCGGGTTGGCGCCTGAGGCACCAACACGAGTCTGTGCGGGCCGCAGCGCTGTTTTGCTGCGACTGTGACACGGAGCACGCTAATGAAACCGCTGAGCTAAGGCTCTCGACGTAATACTGCTGCATGGAGACGTGTAAGAGGATTTGAGGCGCAACTCTACTTGAGAGTTGCTCTCGGCGAGACTCGATACAACTGGATTTAATATGGATTTAATGTGGACTTCTGCGCATTTTACTTTGGCATATGCAGCATTTGCCCTCTTCCATTGCGTATTTTGAGAAATTGTAAATTATTTACACTTTGGTTTTGTGTGTGACTGGATCATGTGCTGCGTCAAACATCATCCGTTTTCCCTTTCGGTGCTTTTTTCTGGACCCTCAATCCTCATGGCCTCCGATATGCGCATCATCATCCTTTCTCCCCCAGCGGCACTTCTGACTCTTCTCCATCTTTCGGTGTGAATCTGCACAAGCCGGACGCGCTGCACCGGCTTGTAACATGATTGCTCATACCACGTACAACCCGAGACGTGGGCATGGACCACTCAGCAGGCATCAGCCAGCACTGCTCAGTCACTCCACAGTCTGGGTGGGCTGATCAATGGAGATCAGGCACGACCGCCTTGGTTTGCTTCCACCTTGGGCTGGATTCATCTGCAATTTGCTCTCTTTGCTAGGTATCTACGTAGTAAGATTGAGTTTCGGGGATTTATACCATGCTTTGATTTCGTCGCGTAAGCTTTCATGGTGCTGGGAACCTCACTTATACATGCATGGGTACCTGGGTCGTAGCACTAATATTATGGGACTGTAGACGCAATGCAGGCTACAAAGCATGTTCCTGAACTTTAAATCATTGATGCTATATAGGTAGGAGAAGCAAAAGGCGCAGCTATTAGGCTTCGTGTTTGCCTGCGGGACTTTCTGCTTGTAGTTCAGTAAGCTAGGTATTCATAGATGGACATTCGGCTGTTCACCCCGTTCCTCCACCTGATAGATACCCATCGGGATTATTTGCCGCAATCATTCGCAATGGCTTGATCAAAGTATACAGACGGCTCGGCTCGATCTATGGGTATCATGCTGCTTCCCCTCCCCATTCCCCTGTTGTGTCTCTGGCGGCAGTGGGATCGGACCGGCTATCGCCGCTGTCAAGTAGCCTGTTCCTAGCCTTTCCTAGCCTTTCCTGCAAACAGCTTGAAGCTTTCCACCTTCTTATTCTGGCCCGACATATGCTCGTCATTCTATCAATCGTCTTCCGGCGGTAGCTCGTCATCGATGTAGCGTATCAATGTTACCCGCATTTCTGTGGTGTCGTTCCCCCTCAGGACGTCGCTGATAAAGTGCGCTTCTACCTGCATCTGAACCATCTCCAATGCCCCCCTCAATACTCCACACAAAATGTTAGAGTACCAGAGTTCGTTCTGCGCCCTTCCATCGTCCGGCAGCTCGACGAAATCGGCAAACGGATTCTCGTCAAATACTAGGGAGAATGAGTTGTTGTCGGCTGTCCAGTTTGTCACTTGTGGTGTAATATTCAAAAATATTTTAAATCCAACCTGCAAGAGACCAAGTCTGTCAGTAATAGTATACCAAGCGCAACTTTGAGCCACCATCTTACCCGTGATATCATGTCTGCGGTTTCCCGAAAGTTGGAGCAGCGCTTCATTGTATTTGACTTTGCCAGATAATCTTCGATGAGTCGCAGACCGATGTTGTAGCCCATCTTGTCAAGTTGGCGGTTGACCTCTGGGTAGTCGTCTTCGAAATCCTTGCATAGTTGCGAAACGATAGTTCCGTACGTTAATGTCACCAGCTCGGCATTCACTTTATCTATGCGGGTTCTATCGATGCGGTTAGATATAGGCGTTGATTTTCTGATGCGAAGACAGCCTTACTTCCAGATTCTATATCCATGTTAGAACAATGCCAAGCGTAGAGCAACCTGAGGGAACATACTCTTCCCCGATGCGGGACGCTTTGCTGGCTGCCATTGTGGCAGTCGTCTAGGTTTTGGCAGCTAGAGAGGAATTCGCGGGTGGCAGTAGCCAGTTGTGTTGTTGTTGCGCCCGTATCGTAACAGGAGAATGCAAACAAGCAAGGCCAAACAAAGACGTGAAAGGTTGATTGCGCTGGTATGGGGGGTTGACGAACGTCGCGACTATCACAGGGAGCTCAGCTTAGGCGGTGGGGTACGGAGCACCTGGCCGGTGGCTGCAGGCCTCGACCACCGACCGTAGGAACATCAACGGGCCGAAAGCCAATAGGAGGGCGAGTTTGACGGCGCCAAGTTCGCAACTTGACAAGGCTTCGCGATCGCGACACGGACAGCCTCATCAGCTCGAAACTCGATTTCATTCTGCTATTTCGGCCATTTTAGCTCTCGGTAGTGTTTTTAACACCTCGAATATTCACAATGTCGGCTGAAAAGCGCCCGGCGGACGACGATCCCGGATTGTCAAAAGTTCTTGTCAAGAGGCAGAATGTCAACACTTCTGAAGGAGCGCTTGCGCGGCTCAATGCCTCCAGCAGCGCTTTGGTACAAACTGTGAGATGATTTTTCACTATTGGAGGCTTTCTTTGGAATGAAACTAACAGTGTATAGGTCCCTCGGACGAGCGGGCTTCAAGCTCCTGTGATGGAGCTGACGGGACACTCTGGGGAGATTTTCTCAGCCAAATTTGATCCTACGGGCAATTTAATTGCCTCTGGATCAATGGACCGAAGCATTAGTACGAAAGTCCCGACCTTTTAAATAAGTATATCGGTTTGCTAACGCAAAGCAGTGCTGTGGAGGACCTATGGCGACTGCGAAAACTACGGCGTGCTAAATGGCCACAAGGGAGCCGTTCTTGACTTGCAGTGGGCACGAGACTCGGAGATTCTGTACTCTGCTTCAGCCGATATGCACCTTGCTAGCTGGGATCTAACCTCGGGAACACGGATACGGCGATATGTCGGACACGAAGAAATCATCAATAGCTTGGACATAAGCAAGCGAGGCGAGGAGATGTTGATAAGCGGAAGTGACGATTCGACCATTGGAATTTGGGATCCACGGACAAAGAACGCAGTCGACTACATCGAGACCGAATTTCCCATCACAGCTGTGGCCATTTCTCAGGCTGGCAACGAGATATACTCGGGAGGCATAGATAATGATATTCGAGTCTGGGATTTAAGAAAGAAAGCTGTGGTGTACTCTCTGTTGGGACATGCGGATACCGTTACATCTTTACGAGTTTCCCCCGATTCACAATCTCTGCTGTCACACTCAATGGATACGACAGTGAGAACATGGGACATCCGTCCGTTTGCGCCTACTGAAAGGCATATTCGAACATTTGACGGAGCAACGGCTGGCGTGGAGCAAAATCTGTTGCGTGCCAGTTGGGATTCAGAGGGCAAGAAGATTGCTGCTGCTTCTGGAGATGGCACTGTGGTTATTTGGTCCAACGAGACTGGAAAGCTGATGTACAAGCTTCCTGGCCACAGAGGAGTTGTAAATTGTGCAGAATTTGCACCCGGCAAGGATCCTATTTGTGAGTTTGTTACCACCCTTTTATTTGCTGCAATATTCTGATTAAATTTTTTTTAGTACTATCGGCCTCTTCAGACCGCACTATGCTTCTCGGCGAGTTGAAGTGAGAGGTGCATGTGGCTTTGATTTACCGTCGGGTTATGGAATCGGCAGCTGGAAGCCGCCTTTCATAAGGCAGGGGATATTGACTGCAAGTCAACACACTACTTTGGTCTCAGCGAAGACAAAAGTGGCTACGAATACAAGCTGATTGGAACTTTTTAACTGCTTTCAGCGTCTAGCTCAAATCGTTGAGCTGGCTAACACCTGAAAGCTTCATAGTTGGATGAGTCTTTGATCTCCTCATCCAAGACGTACCCTCTCAAACTTGAGAATGGAAACTCTTCGTCATATGGATTAAACCAGCATTTTGGGAGAAAAAATTAATGGCAATATTGGCGTCAATTTTATTGTATGTATAATCAGCGATACCTTGGAATTAAAGGGGCAATAGAAGGAGAAAAAGACAAAAAAGCAGCTACGGAAAATTTGGTTGCCGTGTGCTCTACAAACGATTTGGATTGTCTTGTTGTTGAGGGAAATGATATGCAACTTCGTAACATTTAACCGCCAAGCTCAAGGCTCAACCATCTTCGTCACATGGAGTATTATTAGATCATATCAATTCTATAATAAGCGCCGTTACGGGGAGGCTTTGTCACAATGGTCAATCGCGGGCTACGTAAGAATAGCAATCCCGGCTAAAGACAGGACATGGATTATTATACGTTTTTCAAAGGGTAATTACATGCATTACTACTAGCAGCATTATCATCATCATCAGCTGTAGCAAAGCTGGGGAAAGACTCCGCACAATCGGCAATCTTGCCCAGACCAGACCAGACCAGACCAGACCAGCCTCGATCACAGAAGCTCGACGACGCTACCCTTCCCGAGGATAGGATTTTGTTTGTTCCTCCGGCCCCCTCGTCGTGATGAACCGCGTCAAACAATCGGTGCGCATCGCGAAACATTCAATTTGGGCGAGGGAGTGGCGCCGTGTCGTATCCAGCACCGTCTATTGGTGGTGGAGCAGCGCAGGATGAAACACGGCCGTCTTCTCCACGGCACCCTGGACCCCCAGCCCCTAGTTTTGCAGCACCTGCTACACGCCTTTAACCCCTGCGCAGAGTTGAGGCCATCTGCTTTGACACATGGTGGCTGCGGCGGGTAATACGAGGCCCTGGCCAGAATGATTTGCTTTGCCTCCTGGGCCCAACTGAGGCTGTGAGTCGGGCCCGGGTTCAGCCCAGCCCGTGCGCGCGGGCCAGAAACAGCGACGACGGTTTAATGAGCCTCTTCTATTTGCCCAGCATCGATGTTTGCTCCGCCTGTAGCCATTCGTCCCGCCTCTCTCTTTTTCTCTTGCAAAGACAGATGCAGGGCGGGTTTTCCGTCTTACATGTTTTGCGCTCGTTGGTTCGGATTCTTACGTTGACTTCGTAATCCGGAGGTTGAGGTTGCCCTTCCAGCTGGCTTCTGGATTTGCTTGTTGCTCCTCTCTTCTCTATACATCCAATGTATTGAGACACCTCGTATACCCGTTCCTTTGTGCTTTTCCTTCTTGCTTCTACCTGTTTATCCTACTCCATTCATTTAATCTTTTTTACAGTGACTTGAACCTCAGTCTCTTTCTCTGTTCTACGTCTTTTTCTTATTGAGCAGGATCTCACCTTTTCGTCGGTTATTGGACTTTTCTCAATCCGCTCGAACGCCTCGATATATCGCTCATTGATTTACATTCTTTCTCTTTTTTTTTCCCATTTCGATATTCCACGATTCCATATACGATTGCGGCTGCGCCGTTACTGAACCGGAAAGAGACATACTCACCAATCAATTTCTCATATTTCATGATATAAGAGAAAACAGCACCGAATACACAACATGGCGTCTGATAGAAGCATGGAGCTGATTCGCGATGAGCTCCTTAGACGAGCGCGGGGAGATAGACAAGAAGAGCCTGCAGCAGACCGGAACCAGATCTTGGCAGAGCGCCGACGAACAATGCTGCGGGATATGCAAACCGAAATGGAGCCTGATACGACTCGACGATTTCCTCGGCGGCTTTTGCTGCCTCGACTGGCATTAGGACGAAGACGGGCTCTGGGTGATGAAGAAGCCGGCCTAGAGAGTCCCAAGACTCCTCTTCTTCAGTCAACACAACCAAATCCTACATCTCTGTCAACTCCTCAGCCGGCTCACCTTATGGGAGCACCTGGCGCCAATGGATCTCCAGAATCCATGGCACCCCCATATTCAGAAGCGCAGCGACAGGCCAATAAGAAGGAAAAGAAGAAGAAGTTTTTGTTCTGTTTTCCGTTTATCAAATCGAGGCATGTGCGAGTACAAATTGCTCAATGCTTCGTGGCTGCGACTTTCCTCTTTTCGCTGCTGGCAGTGTGTAAGTGGCATTGCGCCTCAGTTTTATATCCCCATCATAAAATGCTGACATGAGCCACAGATCTGGGTATAACGCTAACAAAGCACGCTGTTATTGGCGAGTTGAATATTATGTTGATTATGATCATTCTCTTGGCAGCAGTCTTCTTCTGTTATAGTCTGGTCCGGTTATGGATGCTCATTGCTCGCGGGGATCCTCCCGAAGTTCCTAGAGCGATAGACCCGCGCGGATATGCCGTCCCACGCAAGCCCATACGGGTGGTGATGGTCCAGGACGAAGAAGCTGCTGGTGTTGAGAGTGAAGCCATGAGGATGAAGCCCCCTGCTTACGGACTCTGGCGAGAGAGTGTGGTATGTTTTATTTTTACTTTTATTTTCATCATATATCCAGTTATATCAAAAGAACAGAGCTGACATCAAATGTAGCGAGTGGACCCGAATCGCTTTTTCTGGCAACGGAATGAAGCTGCTCAACGTCCTGCCTCTCGGCCAACAACGGGACCGAGACCACCGTCCTACGCTTCGGACGACGGAGTATCATATGTGGTTGAAGCGGTACCTCGCTCCATTGCTCCATCAACGGGTGAATCACAGCCTGTGCATCCTTCAGAAAGAGGAAGAGCTGGCCAGCCGGCTCCAAACTGAGAGGATGTACATGTATCACAGTTTTATTTTGTTTTGTACTGGGTGTTTTGGAGGCAGTCACATGAAGATTACGGATGTGTTCGCACAAAGGGAATATGTACATAAAAGCAGTGTGCTTTGTAGGCGCAGGGTCAGATCGGGGCCGACCAACACAGCATGTTGCGGCCTACCGACGGCGTTCTTGGTAATATAGGATGCCCATGTGTTTTGCTGTCCGCTCACATGAACGGAATCTCCATGATTTTGTCTTTCCCCAGGATGGAGCATGCATATGGCAACCATTGTAAAAGTCTTTGTAGTTTCCCACGCTTTTCTTCAGCCCTCTGCCCTCCAACAACCATTACAGGCTGCTATTGTACATTCGATCAACACGTGCACAACTACTGGCCCAAGAAGATTAATTTTTCTCGTCTACGTGTTATAAGTAGAGTAGTGGTACAACTAGACCCCAGTGCGTCATTACCAGGGCCAAGTATATAGCCTGTCATGGACTTAGGTCGAGAACTGGGCCTGTTCCCTTTCCCGGATGGCGAAGACGCCTTGATTGGCTGCTAGGGGGCCACATGCTGCACGAATTTCTGCATGCAGGGCTGAGAAATTAAATATTGAATTGGGAATGTTAATGATATTGTTGGTGTTGCGTGTGTTGCAAGCCTTTGTCGTTTTAATATCATAAAGGGGAGGCTTCGTATTTGCGCCCTGTTTCTGTGTATACATATTACGGAGTTTATCAAATACAGATGCCCCGAAGGGCACGTCAGCTCCATCATCTTCGTTTCTGCCTCGGTTGGTGGGCATCCTTATTTGGCAGTATCCCTGATATATCAGATGCTATGCTGCGCAGGGGTTAATGTGACAAGGTCCGGATTGTGTACAGGTATTATTTACTGCGCGCATAGAGCGCATGTCACGCACGGCAAAGTGATTTAGCCTCCACCATTCATCGTCACCACTTCATTCTATATTCACCCTCTTAATATTGAGTGTGTGTATGTGTGTGCAAAATATATGCATAGGTACTCGTATTATACTAGCAGCATACAGTAGACACGCTGTCAGCGACTACAGGTAGGTGGAAGCCCTAGCTGATACAATCACGGGATCCTGTTTTTGGAGGCGCCGGCTCTGCTAGTCCGGAAAAAGAAGGACACGGTGCTACAAGGATATTGGGATATTGTGAGATGCGGTGTTTTTGTGGTGTCCTGAAATTGGGGTAGAGAGTTTATGCGCCGCTGTGACTAATGAATGGTCGATTGGCCAAGTTGCCATGAGGTACTGCGTGTTTTATGGTGCAGCAATACGAGAATATGGCCCTCGGTTGATGGATGTATCGGGTGTCTTGGACAAAGTACCTACTTCATACTTGTATGCTGCTCCTGCTAGAGCCAGCAAATGAGAAGGCGATGAATGGGCTTGATTCAGATTCGCATCCTGGGTCTAAAGCAGTGCAGAGGCGATTCGATATGCGTCCATGTACCTTGCAGGTAGTCATCGCCTCTCGGACCGCACTGATAGGCGGGCATCAGCCAAGCTGCGTGGCAAATGTACTCGAGCCGTACATGCATGTTCCCCTCACCTCACCCCAAGAGCGCTAGGCTAGCGGTGGAGCACAGCGCTGGAGCGGGAGGGCCCTGCAGCGGGTGACACAGTGGCATCCCACGGCTGCGTCAATTGATCCACGGCAGCCTCAGCGGACAAACCACAGCGAGCCACAGGCCACACCTTCGCCCGAACGCGCGCGCACCTGCTGTAGGCCTGCAGGCTCCAGTCATCCAATAGTGGTGCCGCCGCCCTTCGTCGCCCTCCTCCAGGCACTCCACTTCCCTATTTTTTCCTTTTTCCCTCGAACATATTAATCTCCTCACGAGAAGAAAAATTTTCCCTTTGCTGAGAATCTAGGATTTGTTGGTGGACGTCGCCGTTGTTGTCGCAGTTGTCGAAACTACTGAACGCTGAATCCATCGAGGTTTTATACAAGGTGTGTATTTTTTGTCTTTTATCCCGCGCCCACACCAGGGCCTGCTTGTTTTCGCTTGCGACGGAATATGCCATCGCCTGGTCAAAGTTCAACGGATTGTTTTGCGTGCCATCATCAGCGGTTCCTCGTCTTGTGAGGGGGCGTCTTCTTGGCGTCTATATCTGGCGGTACTGCAAGACGAAGGAAGACGGAATCATGCCGATTTGCATCTCTTTTGCGCTGCGTGGCTGCTGTGACGGCCCCAGAGTTGTGCGGATATCCATGCGCGGGGAGCAGCAAATCAAACCACCTTTGCGCCGCTCTGTGCGACACACCAACGTGGTGCGACCCCGACTCCGACCTCGATATTCAATACTTCGGCTGAACGGTGCCTGAGTGTATGATGTGTGCATGGATGGCGAGCTTGATACAGAAAGAACATACTTGGATGCCTCGGATCGTCTGAGGCGGGATAGATGCATCATCTCCATGGATTGTGCGCCGCTAGTATCTCGGCTCGTCGGATTCGGGCACTGCCCTCTGGTTTCCCTGCCCATGCAAGATGCATCAAACCGCCGTGCATGGCTGCGACGATGCCTTGTTTGCGAAAACCAAGAGACTATCCAGTACAACTGTCAATCTATACTCAGACGATGCATCTGGATTTGCGACAATTGGCTGGCAAAGCGTTTATCCGATCGACGCAGCTACATCTACGCTTTTGACTTATACAGCGATGATGCCTCGACTGCATATTATCTCCTGCCTCTAATGCTCGCCGGGTTCTTTTCGCAAATGCTCTGCAGCCGTCTTAGCGAGGGAATTTCTTGCAGCCAAGCTAGTCACCGAGCTTCCAGCAGCCCCGCGATAAACTCCAAGACCCGCCGCATTTAGTGGTTCTTGTTGTTTCCTCTTGCCCGGCACCGCCGCCGGCATAACGTTGAACTTTGACTGGGCTGTGGCACATAGCCTCCTGTTTGCGATAATGCATGCACTTGAGAAATATTCCACACGTCTGCTAACATAATATGCTGGACCAGATCAACACATATTATCAAAATGTCTTCTCTCTCTCGTCGTGCTTGCTACAAGTGTGGCAACGTTGGCCACTACGCCGAGGTTTGCTCCTCTGCTGAGCGTCTTTGCTACAACTGTATGTATAAATTCTCTCCACAGAAGAATGAATCGATGCTAACAATATTGGACGATAGGCAAGCAGCCTGGTATGCATATGCAAAAGTAATGCGATTACCTGTCATTCTTTAACAATTTACTATAGGCCACGAGTCCAACGGCTGCCCCCTTCCTCGCTCTACTGAGGCGAAGCAGTGCTACCACTGCCAGGGACTCGGCCATGTCCAGGCCGACTGCCCTACTCTCCGCCTGAGCGGTACCGCTACTGGCGGCCGATGCTACAACTGCGGTCAACCTGGCCACCTGGCTGTATGTTTACCCCCATTACGAGATTTCCAAGGATAAGGTACTAATAGCCTCTATAGCGTGCTTGCCCCAACCCTGGCAATGCTGGTATGGGCCGTGGCGCTCCCATGGGCCGTGGCGGCTTCGTCGGCGGCTACGGTCGTGGAGGCTTCGCCAACGGCCCTCGTCCCGCTACTTGCTACAAGTGCGGTGGCCCTAACCACTTCGCTCGTGACTGCCAGGCGCAGGCCATGAAGTGCTATGCTTGCGGCAAGCTCGGCCACATCTCCAGGGATTGCACTGCCCCCAACGGCGGCCCCCTGAACACTGCTGGCAAGACCTGCTACCAGTGCGGTGAGGCTGGCCACATCTCTCGCGATTGCCCCCAGAAGACCGCCAACACCGAGATCAACAACGAGGTTGTGGACCTTAACAACGTCCCTGCTCCCTCTGTGGCTCCTATTGCCCCCGTGGCTTAAGTCCGGATACGCAGTCTGCTGCTCTCCATACCTAGCCGTGGTTGGTGGCAGACCTTTCCCCCTTTTTTTAAGGGCAAGGACTCCATGAGCTGTAACAAAAGAAACAAAAGAAAAAAAAAAAAAACCTCTGGATTCTAGGCTGTATTTTGTTACGTTTTTCTTCTTTTTATTTCAAGTCGATGCAACACATTTTCCGTTGCATAGCACCCAGATTGTGCTTCCCGATTTCGGTTCTTTTTATTATATCTCCTTTTTTTTCCTATTACGGATGGTCGGCAACATTTCTTCTCATCATCGGCTTAAGCGGAGTCTTTCTTTGGCTTCAGATCATGTGGCGTCTGTTTATTTTTCTTCACTCTCTTATCGCAGACGTTTTCGTACCAGAGAAAGGCGACGGCAAAACATACATTTTACTGCAGCCTCACCTCCTGCGTGGCAAGGAATGAGCAAAATGACAGCGGCAGCAGCGACGATATCGAAAGCGTCAAAATTTTCTTTTTTCTTACACACATTTTCTCAGAATTGAAGAGCGTCCGATTTTGTGGGAGGCCCTTGGGTACGCATGGGCCTCTTTCGAAACGATTCCTGGGCAAAATCCCCCATCTTTCAAACGAATATACTTTGGATCACATCACTCGGAACTACCTACATATTACGGACTGAAACGACAGACGCTGTCACGTAGCTCTTGACGACTTAAAGACTTTAGGCACATGCGATGGATATACCCGCGAGGCTGTGTGTGATGTTGTGATGAGCTTGAATCGGCGGCGCTGCTCTGGAGGCCGCAAACGGTAACACTTGCTGCTGTTTGGTTTTAACTGTAGATCTTTGGTTTGCTGCTTGAGAGCAATCCGGCGGCAAGTGATGACTGTTACCTCCTAGAGTGAATGAGAGCGCGCGCGTGCGAAGGCGGTGGATGCAAGATGTCTTGAAGAATTGGCAGTTTGAGGATGAGTGGATAGGAGCTGTGCGATCCAACGGCTGTGCGGCAAATGGAGAATACGAGCGCGCCCCCAAGATTGATACAGGGCAATGGGATCACGGGCTTTGAGCAATACCCGTGTTTTCGGAGTGGTTAGCGTGGATGCCGGAGCAGAGGAGAGCTGGGAGAAGTGGAAGATGCAGCGATACAGTAAAATATGACAAGCGGAGAGGCGCAGATGAGGAAGATGAAGAAGAAATCCTGTCATGAAATACCCTTTATGGCGGCGGCGGCAACTGTTGACGCTGCGCGTTGCGTTTGGTGTGATGATGAGCGTGTGTGTTTGTGTAGATGTGTGCATGTGTGTGTTGTTTCGAGCCGAACGAGGGAGAGTTGACACGCAAAAGCGACTGGCGAAAGCGCGCGGAAGAGGCATGGTAGCCAGTGAGCTAGAGCTCAACTTTTCTTATTCCCTTTTTCGCACGATGAAACATTCGACGCCAAATTCCAGGTAAGAGTTAATTATGCAACGCTGGACGAGAGTGGTATCATCACATTAGGTGCTCACGCAGAGCAATATGAGGCTACTGACCCGTTGCAGACTCTTCTGGATTCCATCAACTTTTCCCTGCAGAAGGACTTTTCTTTGCCTTTCAATTTTGCATACAGAAGGTAACTCACTCTCCGGCATGTAGTCGTTGAAGCCGTACGAATTATCTATTATATGCACTTCTCTCCACGATTCCTTGGGCCGTATCATAGGAGCAGTAGTATCTTCCTGCAGGTGGCGGCTCTAATATCAGCTCCATGCGCATGAATATGCACCTACCAGAGAATCCACCCATCCATTCGGCCAATGCATCCAATAGCGTCAACGGCCCCCAACCAGCTAGAGATTTTCGTGGCATGTGCTGCAGTTACAGGCAAATACCGTGATCTAGACCAAGCCGGTGTATTAGCTACCGGCGTGCTTCCAGCGCGGGGGCCACTGTAATATAATGTAGCAAGCTTGTTACGTTTTTAGTTTTGCTAGACTGCATGTAGATACATATGAGAGGCGCATACACAGAGAGCAAAGGATCCAAGTCAGCCTCGTAGTCGTAGCTGAGCTGTGATGGTTGCCTAGCCTGTTGGCGTTGGCGCTGGTGTTGTTTCTAATATCAATCAATATTCTTTTTTTAAGCCGCCGCAGATGAGCGAATTTCATATATTCTCTTCTTTTTGCAATCTCTTTCAGCTGATCGTGACGCTGGTGTATTGAATGTGTTGATTTTGGAGTATTTGGTCTTTTGTGCCCATTCAAGTGCTGCACTGAGATTAGCGTCTGCTTCTTGGGCACATTCAGCTCTACCGCTTGTGAGACGAAGAGGTTATACGGACTCGTAGCTTGTATCCAGGACATCGCAGCTCACAAAAGCGTCTATATCGCAGCTTCTCAATTCTTCAGAAGACGCTTCGTTTGTTCTTTCCCTGCAGCTTTGCGCGTTTCGCCCACCCATAAGCGACTCATTCACAATGTCTTTCATCAACACCGACAGCGACAACAACAGCTTTGTATCTCATATCAGTATCCGCTCCAGGCGGTCGCGATCAAGACGGCGCATCTATCCGAGAAGCAATGATGACTATATGATGGGCCCTCAAGATCCCGTTCCGATACGGCAGAGAAGGGTGGCGAAGCAGCAGACGCCGCAGGAAGCGATAGATGAATTTTGGGCCAAATTTACGACAAAGGCGCCAGGCAAAGGTGAGTTTGTTCTTGCGTTGATTGGTGTGATGGGCTAGATCTACTCTGCTCTCAAAACCGCGATATTGTACCGTTACCTTTACTGACGATATGCACCTGCTCTATCTACTTAGCAACAACTGTGATACCACAAAACCCATATACTGCTAGAGTAGCTAGAAAGAATGCCAAGACTTCATCCTCATCAACTACCACTCAGGCTTCTTACGAAACGGCGGCGGCTATGTGCCGAGCCAAAGTCGAGAAGATTGTCCAGGAATGCCGCCGTGTCAACAAAAAGTATCGAGATCCGCATTTTGACCTCGAGGCCGATCTGAAGCTCGGTCGTCGAGACTGTCTAGAATCTCTCTCCAGCTTTGAGCCTCTCGACAACCCCCCCGGCAAGGATTTCCGACCGGGCAGCGCCAAGCGTGTCGTAGAGATTTTCGACAAGCCGCAGTTTTACATCGAAGGTCCGACAGCTAATGACGTGAGACAGGGGAGGGATGGAGACTGCTGGCTCATGTCGGCGCTGTGTACGCTGAGCAACAAGAAAGGGCTGATTGAGAAGTTGTGCGTAGCTCATGATCAAGATGTCGGCGTTTACGGCTTTGTTTTCTTCAGGGACGGCGAGTGGATTTCGGAGATTGTAGATGACTTTGTATGTTTCCCATTCTCTTGTACATGACGATGATTGCTAATGCTGATTATTTTTGCAGCTCTGTCTCACCAAATCGGATTATGATGAGAAGCACTGGGAGCGAGTCCTTTTTGACGAGCTTGAACGTTCTAATCCAGAAGAAGCCTACCGCAGAGTGTACCAGTCCAACAGCAGCGCCCTTTATTTTGCTCAGTGCCAACATCCTCAGGAGACTTGGCTTCCGCTTCTTGAAAAGTGCTATGCAAAAGCACACGGAGATTATGCTGCCATCGAAGGTGGATATGGAGGCGAAGGCATCGAGGACCTCACAGGAGGAGTTACATCCGAGATTTTTACCACTGACATTCTTGACAAGGTAATGATATGAATTTACAATCTATGCATGCGTTCTGTAATCAGCTAACAAGGTTTTAGGAGTATTTCTGGAAAGAGGAGCTAATGAAAGTGAATCAAGACTTCCTCTTTGGCTGTAGCACCGGGGTATGGGGAATGAATTGGGGCGAGAGGAAGGGCATCCTCGAGCTTCATTCCTACTCTATACAGAAGGCTGTAGATATTAACGGTAAACGGTTGCTTCGACTAAAAAATCCTTGGGGAAAGGGAGAATGGAAAGGCCCTTGGAGTAGGACACACCGTGGACTCATCAAGACTGAAAAATTGCTAACATACCAATAGGTGATGGCTCCAAAGAGTGGACTCCCGAATGGCTGGAGAAGCTGGACCATCGATTTGGCGACGATGGCGATTTTTGGATCGCGTACGAAGACTTACTCCAAAAATATCAGGCCTTTGAGAGAACTAGGCTGTTTGATGACAGCTGGCAAGTATCTCAAATCTGGACCACTGTCAACGTTCCCTGGATGCTGGACTATCATGACACTCATTTTTCTTTGAGTATTACTAAACCTGGGCCAGTCGTTATTGTACTAGCTCAGCTGGACGATCGTTACTTTCGTGGCCTTCACGGCCAATACCGATTTGAGTTGGCATTTCGTCTCCATAAAGCTGGGCATGAAGATTATCTTGTCCGCAGCCAAGCGCCATATCGCATGAGGCGCTCGGTCAACGTTGAACTTGATTTGGAGGCAGGTCAATACGACGTTCGAGTCAAGATTGATGCGATTCGCCTTGACAAAATTTTACCTATTGAGACCGTTATCCGAAATAACGCCAAGAAACGGCGAGAGAAACTGATGCGCATCGGTCTCGCGTATGATCTCGCACATAGCAAAGGTAGAATTGTGGAAACCCCAGAGGAGAAGGTTGCCAAGGAAGCACATGAGAAGCGCGTCAAAGATAAAGAGCTCCGCGAAGTCAAAGATAGGATTATTGCTCGTCGCAAGGATGATCACTATCTCAAGGTGAAACAGCACATGAGAAGCCAGAAGCAGGAAAAGAAACGAAAAGAAAAGCGGAAAGCTCAAGAAGCTGAGAGGCGGCCTAGGAATGGGACTAGAAGAGAGGAAACGGGGTATAAATACAATTCCTATGAGCAAAATGATAAATCAGACGAAAATCATGAGCTACCATCTTCGCTTAATGGAGCAGGATCATCAAGGGCAAGACGGAGAGTTTCAATGCCCAGTCCACCTGAAGAAGCAACTGATCAGCCAGGCTCGCTACCAGAATACGTCGACTTGCAGAAACCATCGCAAACTTCTCCACACTACGAATCTGAGAGCGATGACGGCATAGAGAGTCTATCTTCGTTATCTGATCTTTCTGATCGCGAGCTGGACTTGCAGGCTCAATCTTTTGGCGGCCAACTAAACAGACGTCCCGTTACACCATCGCCTCCAAAGTTTGAAGATGAGCTTGATGAGTTTGAGAAGGATCCTTGGAATGCGGTTGTCGTGATTGGACTGCGAGTCTACCACAAAGCTGACGACGAAGATAAAAACAAGGAGGTCATTAAACTCAAGGTGGTGCGTCCAAGCCCGTACATCGACTCCGACGACGAAAGCACGCCGGCGGCGGAGGAAGCCAAGAAAGAAGAACAAGATTCGAGAAGCAAGGGTTTGGATGTTGACGACAGTGCCAAAGATGCGACGCTGGAAGGTGGGCTAAAGGACAGGAAGAAGAGTATCGTTGGTAGTGGCGAGGCGTAGGCTTTATGATTTCTGTTTCTGCTTTACGATTCACGCCTAGGGCATTATACATTCACCGTTTGTTTTTCCTTCTTCTCTTTTAAGATTGGATATATGTACTTCTGGCATTGAAACGCGTCGTCTGGGGAGGGGCTGATGAAGCTATACCTAAGAAATATCTTTTGAGAACGACTTTATGCGGTATGATTATGAACTAAAATTGATGATACACGTTATTATACTAAATTGATTCTCCTGAACTATTTTACACCTAAAATATATGTGATATAGGTCAGAGCGTTGGTGGTGTTTATTGGAATATTCTTACGTATATATAAATTCCTTTTTTGAAACACGTACAACGATACTCCTTTGACAAAAAAAACATCAATGACCATAGAGCAACCCAAAACGCCCATGAAAACTATACATAAAGGGTATACTTAATACTCGCAACATTTAATTCTAGAAGATACATAAACAGCATTAAGATTAACGAAAATCAGCAATAGTAAATTCTTCCATTCCTCTATGCCGACTCACTTCCCTGCTGCTCAACGTGCGTCGAGTCCAGCACCACTGTTCCTGCATCCTCCTTTGGCTCCTCTCTGGCCTCACCGACTTCACCAACTACAGAAGGCTCGTGTCGGCGGTGTTCTTCCCAAGTCCCAGTAGGTGTCCACTTGGTAGACTTTCGAGCCACAGACACTTCGCTGTAGAGCTGATCCACTTGCTCCAAACTGAGACCCTTGGTCTCATAGATGAAGAACCAGACGTGGGCAATACAGATGAAGCAGGCACCAAACCAGACAAAGAAAATCTTGGACTGGAGATTGGCATAGCCTTGACCATAGTTGACCAGGTATGGGGTGGAGTAAGCGATGGCCCAGTTGAGGAGCCAGTTGGTGGCGGTGGTCATGCTGAGAGACTTGGCGCGTGTGTTGAGCGGGAAGATTTCACCGGTGACGACCCATGCGAGAGGTCCCCAAGTGCTGGCGAAGAAGGAGATGAAGATGCAGACAAAGGCCACGGCTGTCTGTTGCCCAGCCATATTCTTGACGAAGATGTCGCCGTTGTCATGCTGGCCTGTGGAGAGAGTGCCGCAAACGGCGACGATGAGCTGGGAGACACACATGCCGATGGCGCCGACGAGAAGTAGAGGGCGACGGCCCCATTTATCTATGGCTAAGAGTCCGGGGATGGTAGAGGCGACGTTGATGGCAGACGTGATCATGGCGATGGTGAAGCCACTGGAGACGCCAGAGTTCTGGAAGTATCGCGTGCCGTAGTAGAAGATGAAGTTGATACCAGTGAGTTGCTGGAGAGCCTGGAGAGCCATGCCAGTAAACTGGCGCTTGAGAATGGGAGGCCTAAAGCAGTCCCAGTAAGTAGCCTTGCTGACGCCATTCTCGTAGTCCAGGTTGGCCTTGATCTCGCCGATTTCCGCGGCGATTGCCGGGTGTCCCTCAGCGAGACGCCTCATGCGGGAGAGAGCAGCGGAGGCCTTTTCCATCTTGCCAGAGCGGATGAGATATCGAGGGGTTTCTGGCAGGAAGATCATGCCGACGAAGAGGACGAGGGACCAGGCGAACTGGACGGCTATAGGGATACGGTAGCTCCCAGAGTCGTTGCGGTTGGAGGTGGCGTTGTTGACGACGGCAGCGAGGAGGAGGCCGATGGTGATGGCTAGTTGGTAGGCGCCAACAATGGCGCCACGGATCCATTTGGGAGCAGTCTCTGATTGATACAGGGGAACTAAATGAGATGTGTTAGATGGTGGTGATGATGGATGTTGAAGATGGGGAGCTGGGTTCACTTACTCAAAGCAGAAATCAAGCCAACGCCGAAACCAGCAAAGAACCGACCAGCGAGAAACAGGGGGATAGCAGTGGAAATCGTCTGCAGAACAACGCCCAGGTTGAAGACCCAGGTAGAGATCATCAGGGCGGGACGACGACCAAAGAAGTCAGCGAGGAGGGGGGAGGCGAGGGCGCCGAAGAAGGTGCCGGCGGACAGGATGGAGACGATGGCCGATTCCTGGGAGGTGGTGATGTCGAGATCACCGCTGGAGTTACGGAAGCCTGTGCTGAAGAGGTTCTTCCAGTAGGGCATGGCCATGATGCCGCTGATGGTGCCGGTATCGTATCTGTAGAAGTAAAAGTCCGTGGTGAGTAAGAGAAGGTAAGATGGGATGAAATGAACTGATAATGCTTGAGAAAGGGGATTCGATTCGACCTACCCGTATAGGACGCCACCGAAGGCGACGAAAAATCCCATTGCGATGGCGGGCCAGGAGGCACCCGCTTCATCTTTGGGTTTGGAAATTTTGGCGCGCTGGAGGATATCCATTACGAGAGAAGGGGGATTGTTGGTTATGGAATTGAAGTGGTGTAGATTGAGAGGTTACGGGAGATGGCGATGAGTTCTCCAAGAGTGTGTGTATGTGTATGTGTATGTGTATGTGTATGTGCTTTGAGTAACCGAAGCAGATTTGCGTAACTCGAGTGTAATGTGTAAGTAAAAGGTAGCTGATGAGGGAGAGAGATGGCCTTCCCTTTATACTTTGGAGAAAAAGCCGGAGTCAGGACATCCAGGAGGAATAGAAGGGTACGTGATCAGTAAAAGACTATTAATTGGGCAATAAGGGGGTTAACTACATGTAGTCAGCTGGTAGATGGTACTCTAAACTTACGGGATACCCCCAAAAGTATACGGCGCCCATATCACCAATAAGCTCGCTCTAGGCAACGGGGCAAACGAGATGGAGGAGCGGAGCCGAAGCTATACTGAGATTGCGGGGGAACTTATGCGGAGGAGGACCACTTAATCACAGATCTGGGTGCATAGAGGCTGGAGAAAAACCTGGAGACGGAAAGGAGAAGTGTAACGTTGGTGGAGACTCGGCTGGACACTCGGTGAGATCGAAGCCAGAAAAGAACTTTACTAAAGCGTCGACAGCAGATGAAGACGGGTGGCGCTTAGTGTTGAGTTTGGAGCCGAAAGGAGGCGCTTTTTTAAGTCTTTTATGGAGATTTATAGTCGAATATTCAATGCTCAGTTTTACTAGGCGAGCGTATAAGCGATGAGGCTACGAATATACTATCGCCGAAAGCTTGCAAAAGGTAACTTGCTTTTTCTAGTTATTGTCAATTTGATTCATGACGACAATAAAAACGTGATATAAAAGTTTATATTATATGTAGCGAATATACTGAGTCAAGGGAGGCGATCTAAATCTTGCATGTGCGTATTATGATATGGCAGTAAAACCTGCTCCTACTTGCCACAATGCCGAGCGCGGATATCAAATTGACCTGCTAAAAGCCACTCAAGTTAGATCCCAACTAGTATTTTATTTTACTTGCTATAATTCGATAGCGGCTGAAAGCGTCTTGTTTTCTTTCATTAATAGCGGTCACAGAATACCCGTCATTGGTAGTTGGACGTGCACTGCATGCGGACCGCATTTGAGTAAGCCATTTCCGAGCTCGGGTTTCAGACTCCGCTACCGACAGGGCCACTTTGAATAGCGCCGCATGACTTACCGGCATCCTGCTAATTTGTGAGTCGGCTACATTCGCTGTGCCTTGTAAATGCTGCTGAAAAATAAATATTCTTTTGTGGTAGAAGCGGCCACGTTTCTGGAATCAAACATTGTGCTGAGTTTGAGAGCGGATATGAACATAGGCGCTCGGCGGTTCTAACAAAGCTTCTTCCAAAGGGAGTTAATACTGCTAAAAGCCCACATTGTACGTAGATGTCTGGGTCCCACTTCCGGTACCAGTGCTAGTGGCAGAGGCTTGTAATGGCGTGCAAGTTGACATGATGGAATATATAGATCCCGCGCTTGAGATGATCTAGTGGCGTTAACATATAGAAAGGCTGCTCGTTGTCTTGTTGTAATATGGTCGAGAGAAGAGAGAAAATCTAGAATCCTATGGGCACGATAATAAGATATAGAGTCGATAGATGGCATTTCTAATGCTACAAGCGAGTTCGGATTTCAATGTACAAAAGCCCAATGAGTACTCTAATTATAACGCCCCTTTGGTTTTGCCGAGTGGCTCACCGTGGAAACTTTCCACCACCCATCGCGCCAAGTTTAAAATGTGCTCACAATTTTCCTTTGTATACGGAACATGTCTGTCCTTTGCCGATACGTATATTGCGAACATCTATTTTATGCTTTAACGTTTAGAAGATCAATCCTAGGCATAAAATTCGTAGCTATAATCGCGATCTTGCCTTACCGCCAAGAGCTGGCTGGTTTGTTGTCGCTCATGGTGGAGATACGCCTGATCATTGATATATTTGCGGGGCCTACTCTTATTGGGCCAAATACTACAGTAAATAAAAAACTGTATAAAAACTGTTTCCTTTCGCTCCATTTCTATTTCTTTCTAGTGAACAACACCGTAATGTGCCGGAAAATGATTGCTTTACTTGTAAAAACGATAAGCAGCACTAATGACCATAGACGCAGAGGAAGAAGAAGATTGCTTGGAAAGATCATCACATTGGTCAAATTATTCAATTATTCAATTCAGAACAAACTGGGTTTATTTCATTGCCTCTTTCTATCTATTTAGCGACGGCCGTACACACTGTATCTTATGACCTGGTTTAATAATGCTAAACCCGTACCAAAAATGAAAGCAAGTCGCACTCAAACATGTTAATTATCCTCCACAAAATTGCATCCCTCTTTAGCTAATCCATTCTTATGTTTCTCCAACCGTTCTAGCCACTACCAGTAAAGGGAGGGAGGATACCTCAGAGCCAAATGTATTGAATGCCCATGTAGTCACACTCTGAAAACTTGCCGAGTTGACGACAGCCTGGAGGATATTCGCTTACCCCTTTTTCAAAAACCGCCAAATGGTCATTCGAATTCAAATTTGGGATTTTTCGCATCAGCAAAGTAGATTTCGACTTTATAAGAGCCTTCTGCATCATTGATGTTGATGATGGCATATTCTCCATTTTTTCCAACGGTTTCATCTCTCTCCCCCTCAAGTTTATTACGTATGAAGACTATTTGGAACGTACGAGAAAACTCTTGAAGATCTTTTACCGTTGGGCCTGCCACAGAAAAAGCAAGAGGATAATCACCTCCCGAGACTAAAGCTACTTTCTCGAAAAGAGGGTTGAGGGCTCCTTGACAGTGGGCCTTTCTCTTTGCGTAGATTTCGGCCATTTTGAATATCTGCTTGTGGCCTAATTTGCAATATTTTATTGTCTTCGAGATTGATAAATCGAGCTATTGCTTGTGCCAAGTTTGCGACTTGTAGATTCTGAAGATGTAGCAGGTATCAAAGTTGAATACTGTTATTTAAAAGGAAACCAGGAAGTCAAGTAATTTAGTTGTTGAGTATCGATTATGGGTTGTTTGGTACGAAAGCTAGAAATGCAGCTTGGGGAGCGAACCATCAAGCTTTATATCTCTGAAGTTATGGTTCAAAAGTCGTTCTTCAAAGTAGGATACTGATTGTGCTGTTACTCACCGGCGTTTGTATTAATGATGTGCAGACTTTGTCCCATCCTAGTAGCACCAATAATGCTATAGATGAAGTGACTTTGAATTGTTCAACGACCTGTAGTGGCGCTTTGCTCAAAGACATGATAGTATTTCAGAAAATAAACGACTCATATATAATATGCTCAGAAAGGACACAAGCTTTGCACAATTTTTTTTTTTTTTTGTTTTTGAATACACTCTTTTGACAGACTCCGTAATAGCACATGCCGAAATTGAACACCCACCAACAACTGTGAGGAGCCTAGAACTCATCATAGGTAGGTATAATAGAATAATCAAGATAAGTATCATATACTATATGCCACAAAGAAATGTTTGGACAAAAGAATATAACTTATGAAACCTCCAGCCTGTTTCTTCCGGCCTAGAGGGAGTGCAGTCGCGAACTAAATCACTGCCCGCACTTGGATTGGGCCGCGACCACCCGCGCCACACCACTCCTTTGAAGCTACATGGTAATGAATGAGCCCAGAAGCACGGACAGGGCAGAGGGGTAAAATTTTTTAAAAAAGGAAGAATATTGAACCAACAGAGCGTAGCAATATTGATACGGACAATGCGAATTCTTCGGCAAATATTTGTGATTGCCAAGTCAATGGCTAGCGCAAGCTCCCTCTGGTACGACACCAACTGGAAATCTAAAGGTGTTCATTTACTGTATCAACGTTGTTCTCTCTCTACTAACAAATGTTATGAATCATTTAAACGTTGCCTGATGTGCTATTTTGAATAGCCGCGATACGGGTTGTTGGAATATACGAATTCGCACTCCTTGTTTACACCCTTTCACTTCGTGTCTTTTCCACCTGTGCTGTTATTCACAGAAACTTATTAAATATGAGCAGACAACTTATGAACAATATTATTGATTTGTTTTCTTTTTTTTTTTTTTTTTCACTGCCAAAGTCATATTCAAAATGTTCTTCGAAGGGTGACGCACGGCAAGCCAAGTAACAAGGGGTGAAGATACGATCTGGTTAAAATCGCCTCGACATATGAATTTGTAAATTGTCGCATCATAGAACAAGTAAAAGATCCATGTAGCATTTTTGAGTTATTTTTCTCTCATAGACAAAAATCATGGCCAAAAACGTTTCTATTTCAAGAACAAACTGTCTCGCTGGTTTAACTTTGCATGGTACCTCAACAAGGCAGTATTCACGGCAATATCCACCTGTTGGCGGACGAAAGCAAAGCTGAAGAAGACCTGGATTTAGACCTACTGTAATTCACCGCTGAAAACGCATTAGTATTACTGTGCCACAAAAGTTTTGACTCGTTACCCCATGGAATGCTCAACTCTAATCTCAGCTCCAGGGCCAGAAATTGCTCTCTGGCAGCCAACAGAGTTTCAAGTAAAGGACATGCCACCATGGTAAATTTGTTTAAAAATGATTAAGAATAGGTCCTAGGCATCCCTCTGCCGCCAAGTTAGAGCTATATTTATCTCAAAGCTTCTCGTATTTTCTTTTCTATAAAAAGAATTCACTTTCTTTGTATAGTCAAAACCCATTGTAGAAATAATGTCCAAAAAGGGCCAGAAGCTATCTAATCTTTTATCACCAATGGTATATATACCTACATATAAAATTGATAAATCATCAAATGTAAGAGGACACAAAGTTGATTATGGAGTACCTCTGCAAGCTACAAGTAGCTACACGGAGTAGTCAAGTTACATGTAGTGTTACAGAATTACAGTGCGTAAGACAGTATAATATAATAATACATACTGTATGTTGATCGGCGAGTTACCTCAGCCGCGAGACTTCACAAGTGGCGGACATTCTTGTTGCCTTCCGTTCAGGTCAGAAACAAAATGTGCCTCATTTTCCTGCTTACGATAGTGTTGAGCGGCACTCTGGGGTTGGCAAGGGCTACAACACCATCAGCCAACGGCGGCCAGCCAATAATCCTGGACACAGATCTATTCAGCGACGTTGACGATGTGGGCGCCTTGACAATCGCAAACGTCTTACACAATTGTGGGTTGGCGGACCTGAGAGGCATTGCAATCAGCTCGCCATCTCACTATGGAGCCTTAGGAGCAAGTGTGCGTATACACTCCTTAAACTGCTGAAAGCCTGCTCGGTATTGAAGAAGAATAGGCCCTTTGCACATATTTTAACAACGAGGATATCCCGATCGCTGCTTTTCGGCCACTTACAAACGATACGTTCTTTGACAGTTACTTTTATTTGTCAGTTTTGTCTATGTGCTCATTTTTATGAGTATTCTATCTAACTGCTGTAGTAGATATGGCGAGTACGTCAGCAAACTGGCATACAACTGGCCCAGAAAAGTCAAGGAGTCGTCTTTGACCCCAACACCGGTAGAGTTATATCGCACTATCCTAAACTCTGCTGAAGATGAGAGCATTCATATCATCTCCATCGGCGGCCTCATCAACCTCGCCAATCTTCTGAAGTCTGAAGCGGATCATATAAGCCACTTATCTGGTACTCAACTTGTCTCGGCCAAAGTTGGCGAGCTGATTGTGATGGGGGGGCAGTATCCATCGGGCTGGGAGTATAACTTTGGCGGTATGGACCCAAAAAGCACCGCAGACGTTGTTAATAATTGGCCAAAGAATGTCAAAATCACCTACTCGGGTGATGAATTGGGTGGCAATGTCTTCTCTGGGAAGAGCTTCGCACAACGCTTTTCTCCAGATTCTCCAATTCTTAGCACCTACCAATGGTATGTCGGTCGAGGTTCTACCATCCGCCAATCATGGGATCCCATCACGACGCTGTATGGTATCTTAGGACTGGAATGGTTCCCGAAGCTGAGAATACGCCCAATGCTCGCCTATGCAAATGAGTTTGGCCACAACAGCGTCAACGCAGCCAATGGATCGAATGCGTGGGTCAATGATACTGGCGTAACTAATCAGCATTGGCTGTGTCTTGCAGATGGAGTCACAAATAGTAGTATGGCGAGACTACTTGATGAAATTATGACTCGTGACCCATCTGCTGGATGCTGTTTTCAGCATGGAATATCCGAGGATCTGTGAAGGTAAGATATCTACTGAGCAGCTCTTATTACTGTTTTCTAACAATATAGAGCGCATAGATCAACAGAATTTGCTTCAAAACTTAGATGTGTCGAAATACCCAAGTTGTTAACGACAGACGATTGTGATGAACAGATAATTCTGATACAATTTACATAACTAATCGTAAATACTGATCTGGTGCCATCACTAAAGAAATAAAGCTTTCGGCGGTATATTTGATTGGAAATTATGAGCAATCAACGGGTTCACCGCGATCGTTTTGTTAAATTATTATATATACAGCTAGAAGGATATTAATTAAATCATAATTCGTTATTTCGACGTAATAGGCTCTTTAGAGCCGATAAATTATGATTTTACTCTCTTGGGGCCCGGCCATTGTAATCGACTCCAGCCTTTGCCGTATAATTGGCGAAGCAGTCATAGTCGAAGTCAATCTCATCAATTCGTTTCTGCAAGACTGATACAACATGGTCGAAAGAACAAAGACCATCAGCATTCTCTGGGCATCCGTGATAAGAGTCTGCAATGGGAACGACAGCATCATTACTATTTACAGCATAATTAGTGCGTGAGTTGAGACCTGTGGAAGATTCGTATACTTACACCAAGAATCGGATCTGACGAGTAGGCTTAAAGGCTGGGCATTCCAAGATCTGCGTAGTGAAATGAGTTGCAAAGGGGACAATTTTGCTAGCCACAAAAGAGTTTCGCTTTTGGTTTCCAGAAAGACTCAGTGCTGGACCATTGAACAGAGCAGTCAGGTTGAACGCCGTCAGAGTGTCGAGAACGACGACTTCGTGAGTCGCATCAGCATAGATTGACTGATTCAGGGGGAAATAAGTTTTGTTGTCGTCATAAGTGAGATTCAGGGCAGAATCGGCGGTGGGAAACGAATGCGTGAAGCGGGCTACGAATTCCTGAAGATAACCTTTGCCCTGTGCGGCGGCAACTGGAGATCCTGGGCCGTTGTTGTAGTAGAATGACTGGACTAGTCAGCAAATATACTTGCTGGAAGGCTAAATATGAAATAAATGACTTACCAGATCATAGTAATATTCGTAGTTAATAAAATCTTCCTCGGTGAAAAGATTGCAGAAAGTCGAGTAGCCGAGAGCATGAGTTTCATAAGAGCAGAGTTGAAGCATGGCGATAGCATCAGTGGCGGTAAGATTCAGCCCGAAGATCTAAAAATCTCAGTAACGAATCCTATAATTATTTCTGATAATCATCATTTGCGGCTTACCTGGGACTGCAGTCGAGCAATCGTGCTGTTAAAGGCATTTGCAGCGAATTTTGTTGCCACCGTAGATCCAATGCTTCCGCGGCTAGCGACATTCGAATTGGTGCAGACTTCATATGGAGCACCCGAATTGTTCACACCGGGATTCTCAACCAAGATCTCAATGTTCACTTGGTCCAAGTATTCGGGCACGCCAAAGAAGCCAGCAGCAAAGTTCTCAGCCGTCTTGACCATGCGGTCTTGAGATTCGGTGCGGAAGACCGGAATCGTGCCGCTGGCAGTAAAATTGTTTAAAAGATTACCGTATAGCTGACGGTAAGCGACTCCGAGATTGAAGTTTTGGCTGCGACCAAAGGGCGTCAACAGCTCGGCACCGAGTTTATAAGTCCAATCAGAGAGGAAAGCCAACTCTCCAGTGACTTTAAACCCGCCCGCCAGAGTCGCATTTTGAACTTTTTGAGCAAAAGTAGCAGGAGCGGCGCCGCTGGTAGGATAACGAGCACCGTGACGGTACAGCAGATGTAATTGGACAATGTTGCAGCCATCCGGAATTAAAGGGCTGGCGTCAGGCAGGTCATAGTCTGCCGAAGACACAGAATACCAAGGAGAGAGATTTCCCCAGTATTTGGTAATGTCAAAGCCCTTACCAAACTTGCTTGCTCCCCAGGGCTGCGGCGCGACCAGCGGAAAGCTATCTGAAGGTCCATCATTGTAAGGGTAGATTGGGGCGGTTTGAATTGCAGCCGGTTCTGCTCCCGTGGGTGTCGGGCCCGGGTATCCTACCTTGGACTCGGGCGGAAATAATTTAGAGTTGACATTTGCTTAGTGGCAGCGCCATCAGCATTTTGATCTGGATATCATCTATTCTCTTTGTCTTATATCAGACAACATTTCAAGGATTGACTTACTACCAGCTGGAGGATAAGAATTTGATGTAGCAGCGCCAGCAATGCTCAACACCTCAATAGTATTCAAGCTTCTGGCTGAGCAAACTTCTGCTAGCAATGCAACCATGAAGGTTGATGAGAGCGTGTCGGATCTCATCTTGGCATTGATGATTTAGAATGCTCCACTTCAGTGAGGTCAATAGTGAGAGTTTTCCAATTGATTTAAGCAAATTCCAAGAATTCCCGTAAGGATCTGCTCGTAACTCCCATCATTATATAGTCAGAGGCGCATTCAGCCCATGTTACTGCTGTCGGTGTATAAGGATAAGGCTGCCTGTGCCGATAGCCAACAGATAAATCTACACTGTGAGCCAATCAGGGGGTAGACTAATGGCACGTTGTTTGTGATTTATAAAATGCGGTATAGCTTGAAGGATAGAATCGCCAAATCGAGAGCATGTCAATTTATTAATGTGGTATGACGGAAATCCTGTGGGGTCCGATTGTTGGGCGATCGATTGTCGCTACTACTGCCACTAATATACAGTATGAAGGGAATATATCTTCAACGGGCGACCCTTATTATCTAATAGCTTAAACTTGCACTTTCTATATAGACCTTTTTTTTTTTCTTAACTCAATTATAGTACAGAAAAAATTAGTTCCAGTGGAGGTCAAGTTACATCGTCTGCCTGAAAGTAGAAAATAAATCCTGCAGTATGATCACTGTTCACCGATTCGTTGCCTCTCTCCGAACTGGCTGTTTGCACAGCCCACGTCTATCTTCATCGGGCAACGCTTACTGACGCGTACAGCAATGAATGGTAGTCGTGAGTGTTTCGCCACGTGCTCTGAGTAGAAATACTGATGGAAGTTCTCTCGGTCAAGAAAACGATTGCTCTCGTCAGCCAGCAGCCGGAGCAGAGCCTGGTCATGGCGGAGTGGAGTCCAGAAGCTGTCACTCTTCAGTAGTGCAGACTTGGGACCCATAGTCGCGCAAATAAAATCGTGCAATTGCTTCTATAGGTTGCTGGTCTACGTAGCCTTGGCAGCCAACGTGTATACAGGGATTGCTGCCGATTAAGCCGAAGGTCCACAGCGATGATCCAACTCAGGATTCTTATGGAATAATAGCAAGGATGGCATTATATCTCTCGTGGAAAATGATAACGGAGCTTGACTTGGGAGACTTATAACGCTAATAGCTGAACTAGGCCTAGACTGGTATTTTTTCTCTTCCCGAGATATGTTATTTGACTATTGAGATAGTGCTGCATGTTTATATTATTCAGTATATAGCAAAGCTTTGCATTGGATCGCCAGACACTCTTTGAGCTTTTATAACTGTGGCAAGCGCCAAGGAAGAAAGTCTAGCGACTCCTCTACGGATTTTAAACGGCTCAGTCTAGATAGGTTGTTATCCGACCCTTCGATACCGCAAAGTTGGACAGCAACACAAGGTTTCTAAACACTTGGCAGTTTATACAATGACATTTTTTCTTTAATTTAAGGAGCGACATCGATGACAATACTATTATTAATATGCTGTTTCTAACCCACCAAATGCAATCTATATGCTATTGAGCGCAACATCTAAAAATAACCTCAACCGAATAATATATAAACGTGGCCTATTAATCTACAAAAATGATCATGTCTAACGAGCATGAAAATGCTATGCTGTGCTTTTTTCGTAGCTCATATGTCTGACCCATCAAATAGCCAAATGTGCTTATAATCCTCTCATTTGCGATATAGTTCACCTTTCTTGATAGTTAGAATTAGGGCTGCAAACAAGGTGTTAGCTATTTGCCGCTCCAGATGATAACACAAAACCTACAGCAAATGCTAGCCGCGACGAACATCACGCCAGCGTAGACTTGTACGTCGAGAAAGCCGTCTGTGCCAGGCTTCCTCAAGCTAAGTGCAATCGCCTCAGCAAAAGTATAAGGGATCGCTAATGTCAGCGTTGAAAGAGATATGACTGAGCAAACAATATTAGCGGTCCTATCCTTCTGGAATCTGAAAGTTTGCACATACCAGCTTGCATCTTTTCCAGGCCAAAGATTGATGTTGTCATAACCGCAAACGTAGCCCACATGATGCTGGGAAACATGCCCAATAATCCGTATACCATGAGTGCCCCATAGGACTTGCCACCGAAGACCCAGATGAAAAATGTAAATAAAGCGGACATAAAAGTTCCAAGTGTGTTTACTCTAATTGTGCCGAATCTGTCGCCCATGAAACCGATGACCGGACGCCCTATACCAGTCGAAACTGTGATAGCAAAAGCGTTAGTATTATGAAGCTCACCAAGAGGAATTTTTTACTAACGGTTGAACATTGCAGACACCAGAGAGCCTTGCTGTGCAGAAAATCCAACTTGCTGAGCATAAGCTGATAGAGAGAAAACTACAGCAACATAGCCAAAACTAGACAACCATCCCCATCCTAAGAATAGCCAGAAGTCAAGCATTTTGAAAAGATCCCGGTCGAATGCAGTGAGCGGGGCTTTTGCGCCCTTACTGGGATCTTTTAGAAAAAGAGCACTGGTTATAAGCACAACAAAACATATGATGGCCATAATCCTAAACGTCCAAGCAATTCCCATGCGTTGAATCATGGCGTTTGCCGCCAGAGAATATGTGAGGCCGCCAAACCCTGTACCGCCTGTTGCGATGCCATTTGCGAGAGCTCGCTGTTTCTTGAACCACTTGGCAATAAGGCCGGCAGTTGCGGTATAACAAATTCCCATACCAACGCCGTAGCAAACTCCTTGACTGAGAATGAGCTGCCAGATAGTTTTCGAGAAAGATGCTGCAACATAAGCGCCACTGTAAGCGTTTATAAGTGAGCATTTTGATAATATGGTAATCGGAGAGGAGGGAGAGCGTACGATATAAACAGTCCACCAGTGATGACAGTCACTCGTAGGCCTACTTTGCGCAAAAGTATTGTGGCGAGTGGAGATACGATAAAAGCTTGAAAATATGTCAGAAATCTCCTTGCCAATAAGCAGTACCGTAGCTGTATACGAACCAACTGAAAAACTGAGACCCCCGACAAAAGCGAATTGTAAAGGCGTCGCTCCTGGAAAATGGTCATGCGCAAGATAGTATGCTAAAAATACACCAAACATCTGGGTGTTATTGTCAATACATATCCCCAATACATCTTATATCCGCAGCAAACACTTACCGAATTGATGCCAAAAGAATGTGCCAATATCAGCCAGACAGCAGCTACCACGACCCTATCGTAGGATTTATGAGTATCAATAACATCAAAAAATCATTCTTTTCCCATTGGGTCTTACCAGCCATAACCGCCTTCTTTAAATTCCACCTCCTCGTGAGTGGTTTTCTCTGTATCTGTAGGACCATTTTGCGAACTAAGCTCCGTGACCTCTCCCTCGTCCAAAGGTTGGACCACGCCGGATGGTGTTTCAAAATCCTCGTCAGAGCCCATGTCTCAAATAGTGCTTTACTGGTATCTGCAAAGTACCAAAGAAATATTTGAAAAGTGACTGAAACATTTCTCTAGCCTGTCATTTATACCATCGAGGTGGTCATTGCAATGACAACCGAGGAGCATCTCCTCGCTGTATCTCCGACACTATGCCCCAAGTAGCAAGATTTAACACCAAATCAAGCCAGTAAAAATTGAAGGATATCTCCGGTGAGTCGCAGCCAATCATATATGGCTTTTATCTCCTGCTGCTACTCTACTATCCAATTATAAGACCGGCTTATTTCCTGGGGTGCCCCGCAACCCCAGTTTCTCAGCATGGCTCACTTTCATCGTCATTCTGAGAGTCTGTCTGGCATCGAAATTTTCATTATATTCAGTCTTAATCATCTTTTCTCCTTAACACGATATCTCCGCGCTTCATACTCCATCAACGTTTTCATAATCACTGTTCTCCGGATACAAGCTCGGTAAGCCCGGACAATGGACGAAAAGCCGCCCAGGCCTACGTCGGCCATACCACGCCGTAAGCGCAATCGACTTCGAAAATCTTGTCATCCATGTCGCCTCCGGAAATCAAAATGCGATGGAACTCGACCTTCTTGCCTTACATGTTTAAGCAGAGGACAGTCTAATTTATGTGTATATGAACAACCTCATCTTGGACAATCCAAGACAACGTCAATCCAGTATGTTAGCTCGGCTCTAGTATGACGTTGACTTCATAAGCGCACAAGCTAAGTTGATGCCTCATCAAGGAATATACCTTCTCTTTCTCCAAATCTCAAGATCAATTTTGAGAGCTCATCTACCGGAACACCTGGTGAAACTCTTATAGGGCCTACCCCTGATTCTACTCTTCATGCCTCATCTAAATCGTTGTCACCAGAGATTATTCGCAGGGAGAGCGAGATTACCATCTCCAGTGAGAATCCTCAGCCACTGGAAAAAGCCGTCCGCCAAGGCGAATCCATATTCGGACCACCCTCGACTCATGCTTTTATAAGCCGAGTTGCTGCCACGATCGAGCCACTCAACAAGAAATCAGAGCTGCCCAGTAACTTTTCGTCAGGAATGCCATATCTCAACGACCCAATTGGGTTTACAGTCTCAAATACTAATGATTTTGGCATGGATATTGATGCTCTTTTATTGCCTGAAAAGAAATTGGCCGACTCCCTTATTAACACGTATTGGCGATACTCGCATCCAATATTTCCCGTGCTACACTGGCCTAGTTTCATGAAGAAGTATGATAATCTTTGGAGATCCACAGAGTCTTTTTCACTGTCAAAGTATACGGGCAATGATATGCTTTTACTTTCCATAGTCAATGTTGTCTTAGCCATTGGCTGCCAGCGGTCTGAACACTGTCCAGCCAACTGGAGAAAGAGAGATGCCGAATCCTTATATAGGCGGTCAGTCCGCTTAGTATCTGCTGAAACTCTGGACGAGTACTCTTTTCAAGCGGTACAGTTATTCCTACTAAGGGTAATTTACCTTCAATATACGTCCTTTGCCTCAAGATGCTGGAGCACGCTTGGCGTTGCCCAGAGAGCTGCTTACGGCCTTGGACTTCATAAAGATATCCCCGAGTCAACAAACCAGCTAGAACGGGAGATGAGACGTAGGGTATGGCATACTTCCCTTGTAATGGATAGGTAAAGATCATATGTTTAACGTTGGATCCAAAGCGGGAAACGAAATGCTAATTTACAAGATAATAGTATAGCCTCATATACGTTCGGGTGGCCTATGGCGATGAGCAGAGCAAATTCAGTGCCAATTCCGCAAGCAATTGACGACGAATACCTATTAGAAGAAGGCGAAGGCCACCAGCCAGCAAATAAACCTTCCAGGTTAGATTTCTTTCGCTACTATCTCACGCTGTGCGAGGTTCCTCGCGAGATTACAGATTGCATGCATGCATTTGGGCAGAACTCGATTGAACAGAGTTCAACTACATCCTTAACTCAATATATCAGCGAAATGCCACAATATTGTCTACAGTTGGACGATATGTTAGGCAATTTGCCGAGCCAGCTTCAAGAGGCAAATGACCCTGTTGTTGAAGAATGTTTCAGGGTTCAAGGCCTAGTTCTGAGAATACGGTAAGCGGGAAAAAGAATATTTCGGAGCGGTCGTCATGCTAACTCTTCTTCTTACCTAGTTCCATCTATGTCAGACTTTCCATTCTTCGCCCGTGTCTTTTAGCGACTGTTGCAAACCGTACAATACGTTCAGAGCTATTAAGAGCCAAAAGTGGCAATACAAGCCTGGCTATGGGTCTGCTCAACGATATCAATAAGCTTTGCGTCTCCACGGCACGAACAGTTATTGATAAAGTGCATAAAAACTGTCACCTTATGTATCAAGCCTCTACTTGGCATACATTACGAGGTAAGCCAGTCAACGTAAGATTTCTAATACTTGCACCAATCTAATTCTTTGCAGTCACTTTTGGTTCGGCGACAGTCCTCTTAGCGGCTAGCTTACTCCCAGATTTGCACGTTGATTTGGACCAAGAGCCAGATAAGACTACATGGGAACAGACCGTTGAAATCTTTGAACGCTATCTGTCTTACGATATCTCTGCACAGGGGGGCATTCAGGCGTTACGAGATTATCGGCAGAAGTTTGAAATGGCTAAGAAGCGTGAGGAACCATCGAAAACCGAACCAGGTCGCACTGATGTACTACCAGTTTCTCAGGGCAGTACAATGGTTGGACTGTCTGCTGAAATTTCTACCGGGTTGGATAACGTATTTCTCGGAACTGGCGCCCCGGATCCTGATGGGGATCTCTCACAAGCATTCTATGATTGGAATTGGCTTGATTTTGACATTACGGAGGTGATGAGACCCTAGAATCTTTTGACGCAATTAATTTTAGAGATATACCTGTCGGATTAAAATTTTATATATAGATAGACGACCATACACTGTATAAAATAAATTAATTAACTATGAAGTACAAAACTCTACAATGTCTCTGAATGTCTCTTCCCCTTTTTCGATCCATGGAAAATGGCCACACTGCTCATATATCACAATCTTAGATCCAACAATTCCTCGCTGAGTCACAATACCCTGCGTTGGTGTGCAAACTGGATCTGCTTGGCAAAAGATCATGAATGTTTTTGCTGTGACTTTGCCGAGTTCCTGCTCTTGGTAATGAGCTTCTCGGTCATTCCCATGTAGAAGCCGGTAGTTCCACAGAGGAACAGTTTGAACGCTATTTAATTCTTTAGACAGAATAGAAGCATCAAAATCGTAAAAGTAGACCGGAAGAAAGGAGCGAATTTTTCGAGCGAATTCCTCGTCAGAGAGATCATCCCACGAAGAAGTCCATGCTTTGAGTGGTGCATGCATTCTCGGATCCCGTTTCTTTTCAATGATCGAGTTTTTTAATGAAATACTGTCATCAAAGCCATCTAGACGATGATTTAAGAGAACAAGACGGTCCACCGCGTCTGGATATCTTATAGCATACCAAAGAGCAATTGTGCCGCCACCTGAGTGACCCAACAGATATGGGATTTTTTCCAACTGCAATTCCTGTCGAAGGTACTCTATATCATCCGCGAGATTCCAACAAATCATTTCAGATGCGTTTGGCCTTGTAGATTTTCCATTTCCCCTAAACTCGAGATAAACCAGGGTAAACGTCTGTTCCAGCGGGGTGAGGCCTTCTTGAAGGTACTTTGAAGAGAGTCCCCAAGCTGGCGGCGCAACGATCATAATAGGCCCGTTGCCGCGCCTAAAATAATGCAGCTTGGAACCTATCACCGTCTCGAATAGCCTCTCTTCCATTTTTAATGAATTTTTGATATGTTTCCATACAATATGAGGGATGCATGCAAACTAGGCTTCAACTCTTATCGTGATTGATTCAGGATAGTCCATGATGTGCTGCTTAAAGCAGTTAAATAAGTATTAGAGAGCACCCATGAGCGGGCGGCTATTTCCAGATCAGTAGGTTCAATATGTTGAGATTGGGGAGTGTTCTGGGGTTGATCCTATTCAACACTTTTGCCATGAGAGAATCCCCAATCAGCTCCACAATTTTTTAGCCCAGCCACCATTTCTTGGGGACCAGGCTCAGCATAGAGAAGTTGATGTGTATTGCACAATGTATGGCGGTAGAGCAATCATGTGGAAGCGAGTGTTTCTTTTCAAATTCTTATTTAACAAGCTCTTTAACTGTACCAATGTCTAAGATTCAACAAAAATATGTGCTTGAGACTCACATGATTCTTATCGTTGACAAGAGGGCGTCAGTTCCGGATCGCTGGGGTCCGTTAGCTACAGTGCGAAGAGGCACTAGGTTTTAATACAAGCTGACCAGAAGTAATTCTTATAAGATTAGTTGATATGAGTACATCAGATATTAGCTAGTGTTAATTATATCGTAACTACTATTTATGGCAAGTTTAAAAAGACCTCCAACATCTTTGAGTAGTTAATTGTGCCCAAACCAGTAGTTGGATCCCATCCGAGTGTGGCATTGAAAGCTGAAGATTCGCAGATTGAATTATTGCCAGAAGTAATATCGTTGAAGATACCAGGGTTCTGGTAAAAGGTAGGGTTCACAAATCCCACAGGGGATTTTCCAACTACAAGGCACTCTTCATTCACTCGATTGATCAATGAGGCAAAGATTGGAGTAGAAGCACCAGTTCCTAAAGCATTATGGAAGCCGCATCAGGGGTTGTGAACATGGGCAGATTCCAGCCGACAGCAACATCGGGAAACCCAAGACCAGAAGTATTATAGGCATCAGTTGGTAGCCTATTATACTTTTTGTTGTAGTTTTCAACTACCTCATCTTGGTACCACTTGTACGGGACGATATTAATACGGCCGTTAATACTATTTAAAACGAAGAGCGAGCTTCCTTTATAGCACCAGTGTTCTCCTGAAGACCATATTAACCCATGTCTAGGCTCGTATTCCCGGAATCGATCGGCAACAAACAGCCCTAGAAGTACAATCTCAGACTATGTGAGATTCCTTACTTGTTCTGATCGGGCAATTTAGCAGCTCTGTCTATACCCCAATCAACCTGGGCATGCTATTTCTCGCGTTATTACTATAGAGCCCCGCGTTCCCATCTGACGCAAATAGAGCCATTGCGCCCGCTGTTGCCATGATGATCTGGGATAAAATATTAATTGGGACCTTTCTCACCCCTAGCGCCTCAGACAGCGGGCACTCGCAATATTTTGCGCCTTGCTCGATTCACCATCATTCAACAGTTGAAAATCCATGTCGTATCACTGGCTCTCTATACAGTTCACAAAAAGGAGAGAAGAGAAGGATGAGCCGACAGCTGCGAAAGGAATAATTATTTGGAATCTCACGCAGAAGTTGGCTCAGCAAATGCAGCTATTGCGTGTTTTGATCGTTATACAGACAGACGGGGTACTTCCATTTAATGTATTGAGAGCTTCAGCGTAACTGTATTTCTTAACATAAACTTCTCGTAATAGTTTTCATTATCATTACACAGTTATCTAGCCTATTAAAATTCGCCACGAGTCGCCCTGCGTTCGTTCTGCTACAAGAGCAGGCTATTACCTCGCTATTAGATATAAAATGCAACAAGCATAATCGCAACGACCATCTGGGTGTTTGTCATCGCACCCGCAAACAAACCAGCTGCTCCGTTCTTGGGAATGGAGGGAATTGAGGAGGATGGAAGACCAGATGAGGCCGTATTGGTGGAACCACCAGGAGTCTGTTGAGAACCTGGCGCGCCAGTCTCACCCGCTGCAGAGCTCTCTGGGCCAGCTGGTTCAGTGGACCCATTAACAATAATCTCAGAGCCTGAAGTGGGCAACGACAACGTGGTGCCTCCCAGAGTAACTGCAGGTCCTCCAGGGATCAAGGTTGTAGATCCATGGACGAACTCTGACTGAGAGTTCTCGGTGAAGGTCGCCGAGCCCACTGCAATGATGGAAGTGGGAGGAGCTCCGTTGCCAGTATTTTGGGGATTCGCGGAAGAGCCTGCAGCACCACCTCCGTTTTGGTTTCCAGAGCCATTTCCAGAGCCATTGCTGCCACTTCCACTGCCACCGTTTCCACTGCCACCGTTTCCTCCAGAGTTGCCACCGCTGCCTGAGCTATTGTCGTCAGATCCATTGGGAGGTGAGCCGCTGCCATTACCATTGCCCGAGCCGTTACCACCTCCATTAGAGCCTCCATTGCCGCCTCCGTTACCGCTGCCTCCGTTACCACCGCTGCTACCTCCACCGTTGCTACCTCCACCGTTGCTGCCGCCTCCAGGAGTGCCAGAGGGGTTGGAAGCAGAAGTGCCACTGCCACTGCCGCCGCTACCAGCTCCATTTGATGAGCTTGCTGGTGGAGGGGGGTTGTTGCTACTACCACCTCCAGCTCCCTGAGATGAAGATGAAGGCGGCGGGGGAGGAGGGGGGTTGCTGGAACTAGACTGGGGTGGAGGAGGAGGGTTGCTGGAACTGGATGGGGGAGGAGGAGGAGGAGGAGGGTTACTGGTACTGGATGGAGGGGGAGGTGGTGGTGGAGTCGAAGTCGACGAAGGAGGTGGTGGTGGAGTCGAAGTCGACGAAGGAGGTGGTGGCGGCGGCGTCGATGTTGGAGGAGAGTTCGTTGTCCTGGGTGGGGTAGCAGCTGTAGTTGTAGCTGGCGGCGGAGTAGTAGTCGGCGGCACGAGAGCAGTTACAGAGCTGAGCGCCGAAGGAGGATCGTAGAATCTAAATCAGACAAATGTTATGAGAATGATTCCCAGTTATTCAAACCCAATTAAACACTTACCCGCCGAAACCATCACTGATACAAGACGCCCAAGCGGGGTCTAAGCTCCTGACTCGATCTGGAATTACAATCGTGGGATGGCAAGGATCGGCTGTTGAGAAAGAAAGAGTTAGCAAAAATAGCCATCTAGTAATAGTTGAATAGTAGCATGAAACGTGTCAGACGGATCAAAACATACGCGAAGAATTCACTGCGTTGGAAGGATTTCCAGGGATGTAGTTGTATCCAAGGATCGTTGAGCAGTTCCTTTCCAGGTCTTTCGTGTTAAGTGCAGCATACCCAACCTGGGTGTAAAAAGTGTCGGTTTCGGTAGTGGTAACGACGTTACCATCTGTGGCTGTTGCGACTTGGGTGATTGTTTCAGAGCCTGACGGGGCGAAAACAACGGTTGATAGTTCGTCAGGGTCAAATCCAACTGTAATGTTGGTAAAGGGCTGGCCAACTAGGCCACAGTAGTCAAATGCAGAGAGTGAAGAGAAACCGATGTATATGGAAGGAGATTGGCTACGATGGAATGTGTTAGGGATGCTGAAGAATATTTCGAGACTTGCTCTCAGGATGTGCATTCTTACAAGGTATATCCATTTGATACGAAAGAGGTAACAGGGGCAAAGCCAGATGATGTTGCGGTAACTTATGAAATGTTAGCTCATAGATTACTGGTTTTCATGCCAAAGTGATGAGGTAGAATTTACCATCAGCCCAGTAGAATACTTCCACCGTGGAGGCAGCGATTGTACAACTATAGCACTAAAGAGGAATCAGCATCGCCAAAGTCATGTCCAAATACTGCCAAATAAAAACTTACACATGGTGATGATGCAGACCCATACCACACATTCGTTTGAGCGTCAATAAAGTTTCCTGTAACTGTCGCGGTCTCAACAGTGTTTACAACAGTTGTCACTACGGACGTTGTGACTGTCGAGCCGCTTGTAAGAGTCTCCGTAAATGTAGTGATTCCAGTTCCGATAGTCCTAGTAAGCGTCCGCGTCGGGCTTACTGTTGTTTCTAGCCAGCTAAACGCTTGCTCCAGACATGTGCATTGCAAATCATGATCAGTGGATAGACCTTGATATTCTTGAAGAATAATCGCTGGAAAGTCACTCTGGGCGCCGCATGTGACATTCGCAATGTCAGTACTCCTAGGCGGGATAGTAGTGAATGTCGGAGGTTGAGTGATCGTGGCATTAGACGCAACTATATAACAAAAATAGAAGTAAGCATTGCTTTTAAATTGAGATCCAGTATTGTAGTTACTTGTAACTTACATGGCGACGCCCGCACGGCAGTGCCGAGGGCAAGCAGAGCAAGAGCTCTTGATAGACCAGCCATAGTCTCAACCGTAGCACAGGTATGTTGAAAACGAACGACTTGAAAATAGCAAAGAGAAGGAAAGAATTTGTCCGCGAGCACCGCGTAGTTGGAGATATATGCGGGCTAGCTCTATCGCTACGACTACGGCTACTAGCTACATGTAAACTGGGCGAGACTCACAAAACCAAGCAGAGATCTTTAGCCTTTGCGCTTAGACAACATGCCCCTCTGGCAAGACCGAGTTCATGCGATGCGAGTTACTGTACGTGTGTACCTGAAATAGTCTCGCTTTGATAATCCGGGAGTAAGCTTGGCCAGCCTGTAAGGCTCTCTACTAGCCGATGCCAGCACACACGTAAGGAGAAAACTTTCAAACACAGTCACAACTCATGTCTTCACTAGGGGCGATCAGAGCGGTGGTTGGAGACATCGGCTACAAAAACGCCCAAGTCTCGCTGGATAGTGGTGCGGCCTATCTTCAAGTGCTTACGCTCTAGTGTTAGCACCATCTCCAGAGAGCTCCACGATATGGGGGCTGAGCCAACCATGAACCAAACAGCACGCCACAAGCGCTCAGCCTTACAACGGCGCAGGATCTGTCAAACGGCTCAAGCGCGGATGCAATTAGCTAACGCGGCGGTGTTGCTTAAGAGAGAAAAGTCGGAACAGGCGCCACCGCTGCTTCTGGACGTAATTTTACGCCGGCGGCTGAGGCGATCCAATACCCCTGGCTATTGATTAGTGGCCTGCTCACATGCCATTCGTCTATGCAGAGCAGCTTACCACCATTTCATTGAAGCTATTCACCTACGATTCGTAAGACCACTATTAATACTAGTTGTACGTGGCGTTATACCGTCGGCTGGTACGGGCCGTCATTCTGAATCCAGTAAACATTTTGCCTCTCAGGGCTTGCTCGGTAGCAGCGTAAGTCAGTGAGCTGGAGGAGGGAGCTCTGCCCATCATAAACAGAGATTTCGATTAGTTATCGTGTCTCATCGGCTAACTTTCCAAGGGTTTCCCATCCCATTGGGACGGCCATGAGCCGTTGTTCTTCAGTGGGTCGCCGCGCATTAGGAGCGGGTTCTGCTCGACAAAATTCCTCATCAACTTGGGATAGTTTGCATTAGCTCTACGGCGAGAACAGTATGCGGCCCTATTGTCAACGTCGGAAGACGCCTACGGAATTCGATAGTGCTTGTGGTTCATTTCGCACCTAACCGACGTGCATCACATAGCTTCGCACGGGATGAAGTGGATTGCTACTATCCTAAAATCTGACTCCTAGGTGGATGCTCATCAAATCAAATAGCCGTAGTACTTAGTGACGAGGACTCTTGAAACCCGTGCACGATTGTGTGTGGACAAAGACACAACCCATGTCTTCTCATTTTTTTTTTTCTCTCTCTCTTTCGTAATAATACTATCTTCGATTGTTGCCAAGAGACAACCTTTCCCTCGTATTGACTCAGTTAGTTGGCTGAAAGAGCGTCTAGACTAGTCAGGTCAACTGCATGAGAGACACCCTATACACATTGCTCCACTCAGTAGAGCAGGGTCTTTGGGGGTTACAACACTACATGATCTCGCATTAGGATGTGGACTTCTTGAAACATACAAACTTCTTTAGAAGATGCGTGCGCGGTTGCGTCATCTGCTGCCATGGGCAATGTTGATGCCGAATGCAGTGCTCGCTTCGGCGTTTGATCTCGCGTTAATGAACAAACGAGCCACAGATACAGCGGCATCTTCTCTACCATCTCCCATATCCGTGTCACCGAGCCAGGTGTTGTAAGTACAGTTCCCAATTCATTGAAGCCGCAAAGAAGCTCACGTGCCTTTAGTGAGGGTGTTGATGGCCCTTGGTCATCGTTTGAGTTGCGTGTGGGAACTCCAGCGCAGAACGTTCGCATATTACCTGGCACTTCATCAACTCAAACTCTAGTGGTACTGCCAGAGGGTTGCCAGATCATCAAGGTTACCGACTGCGCCAATAGCAGAGGAGAACTATTTAACACGACGGCTTCCTCGACTTGGAAGGAAATTGGTTTATTCAACCTAGGCTTTGAGGACGGCCTGGGCTTTACAGATAATGGTGAATTTGGATATGACACTGGTATGGCAAATTCCTGGTTTATTATCATTTGTAATGCTCATATTAACGCCAAACTTTAGTCGGACTCGGGTATCTTGGCAGTGGTGGCCCTGTTGTCAACCATTCAGTCATTGCTGGCATCGCAGGCACGGAATTTTATCTGGGAGTGCTTGCGTTGAATCCACGACCTACTAATTTTACAAATCAAAATGATCCACAACAGAGTTTCATGCAGCTTCTCAAGAATGAGTCGGCGATTCCCAGTCTATCATACAGCTATAACGCAGGAGCACCATACCGGTTGAACAAGGCATTGGGCAGCTTGATCTTGGGTGGCTATGATACATCTGCATATCAGGATACGAATTCTTCGTATAAATTTTTCAGCGATCAGTCGCGTGATTTATCGGTTGGTATCAAATCCATCTCTACGAATGCAAGCGCGGATAATACGGTACTTCAGTCTGATCTGATATCCATGTTTATCGACTCTTCTGTGGCCGAGATCTACCTTCCTCTGGACGCCTGCCAGGCTTTTGAGAAAGCTTTCGGTCTGACTTACAACACCACGCTGGAAATGTACCTGGTTAGCGACTCATTGCACAGCAAGCTCATTGCCAAAAATCCAGCTGTCACTTTTGAAGTAACAACCCCAATTACGGGCGGCTCGTCCTTTAACATTACCTTTCCCTACGCTAGCTTTGACCTAGAGGCAAACCCTCCACTTGTTAAGCAGGCATCTCGATACTTTCCTCTTAAGAGAGCAGCCAACGACACTCAATATGTTCTAGGACGAACATTTCTGCAAGAAGCGTACTTGATTGTGGATTATGAACGAGGAAACTTTTCGGTTCATCCTCGCGTATGGAACGCCAGCGCCGAATCGAATATAGTCACCATATTACCGCCAGGCGTCAAAGAGAGTGAACCCAATCAGAGCCCTAGCAAAAGTAGTAGTCTCGGTGGAGGTGCTATTGCGGGCATTGTTATCGGTGTTTGTATCTTTATAGCTGCTGCGGCCGCTGCTGTCTTGCGATTCATGGTGCTTCCTCGCCGCAAGAAGGCGGCGGCAGCCCAAAGTTCTCAGGCCGATTCAGCAACAGCAATGATGCTAGGAAGCGTGGACGCAGCCTCACCCGAAACATCTAGACCTCTTCCAGCAGAGACCCTTGGAGAGACCTTACGAGAGCTTGAAGGGGACGAAACAACACCGAAGCCAACACCAGAGGTTGAAGGCACCACTCCGTCAAAGACTCCTATGAGTGAACTAGAATCGGCCAACACCCCGCCGCCAGCAGAGCTAGCTACTCCGGCGCCATTGGCAGAGTTATTGTCCAATGAAATTTTCGAGATGCCTGGAAGCGACGTTCCAGAGCTCCAAGGAAGCCGAGTAGCAGCTCCATTGATACTTACGGATTCCGACTCAAGCGAGTTTAGTTTTGTGGCTGAGCCGGAGTTATTAGGCTCAAATCAGCCCACAGGGGAAGACGGACCGCATGACGATATAGTAGAGCAGAAAGAAGATGCTGATACAGCACAGGAGGATACCCCAGTTAAGAAGAGTGACGAAGCTAAAGACGAAGGAGAGAATGAGAAACCACCTCAGAAGGATACAGAGGGAGATGAGGGAGTACATAAGCCATAATTTTTAATAGGAAACAGTAGCATATATACCACAATAGACATATCTATCAGTATTGTTCACTTGCGGGCAATTTCATCACTCTTTATAGATAGAAGTATATGCCTTAGCAACTACCATAAGAAGCATTGACTGAATAGAGCTAGGAACGTGGATTTAAACGGCGACCTAGATTTGACATTTCCACCCAAGTGGGTAACAGGATCAAGACCATCTTCACAAGATGCATGCTAGCCAGATCGTTGGAACTGCCGAAATGGCACGCATATATGGATCTAAAGGAAGCAGCCAGCCCACTAGGAAGATCCCGAGAGCACAAGCTGCAGGAAAACCATATTATATGGCCCCCCCTTGGTTGTGGGCATCTTGGCAAGGATATTGGAGGGCGGATACGAGGGTCTTACCATGGGAGAAAGAAGCCTAGCTGTGTCTATTTTTGGTATCAACTACTGCTTACCAGACCAGATTTGTGGTTGCAACGTGGGCTTTGTGCCCTTTTCCTTTTTGTCCGATCAGAGTGGCACACATGGGATGGATACGTATATGCAGGTAACAAGTCAAGTTCATTTATTTAATGCTGTGTACCTAAAGGCCGTAGCATGGAGCGTATAGATATGTACATGCATCTATCTATGCTCTTAGAACGATAATCGAATAAAACATGTCTCCCCCTTATACACTGTGGAGGAGCTTGGCTGAAAACTTGAGAACGCAAAGCTGTTGAATGGCCACAGAGCATTTTTTGCACACTGTGTAGATATAAATCCTCCCACACGATGCAGTTAGCATCGTCAAACTGAACAAATTTACCCGCCTTATATGGTGCTCTTAGGATTTCCAGCGTTAGGGAAGCTGTAATGCGCCGTCCGAGTAAGTCGGGGAGAATGCCCTGTAATATTAGGATCGGGACCCAAGAAGGCCGTAGGGAATCCCAGGTCAAACGACTGTACGCCCTCGAGGAACTTTATTTGATCATCTGTGAGTTTAATCTTCAAGGCCTGGATATTATCCATGAGATGTTCAACTTTCCTTCCGCCAACGATTGGAATAACATTTCCTGCCTTGTGTAATACATATGCTAGGGCAATAGCGGTGATGGATGTGATGCCGTGTTCTGACGCCACTTTGACGAGCGCCTCGCTGATCTTTGCTTCTTCAGCACTCTGCTCTGGAAGTGATACAAGGCTGCGTAGCGTTTCGCCATTCTTCCTGCGTTCTTCTATGGCCTCCTTTGTCTGGAACTTTCCTCCGCCAAGAACGTCCCAGGGCGCAAGAGCCATACCAAAGTGCCGTGCCATGGGGATAATGTCCCGCTCAAAGTCTCGCAGCATAATGTTCCATCGGCCTTGGTAGATGCTAAAAGGTGTCTTGCCGTGGTCAACTGCGTATGTGTTGGCTGCACTGACTATCCATGCAGGCATATCTGAAGCTCCCAAGTAGAGGACTTTGCCTTGCTCGACCATGATGTGCAGAGAGTCCATGAGCTCCTTGATGGAAGTTGTGCTGTCCCACCAGTGGATGTACAGGATATCGATGTAGTCAGTTTGGAGCTTCTTTAGGGAGTCCCTTACGCTCACATGGAGACTCTTGCGGTGGTTACCCTGGAAGTTTTGAGCCTTTCCTTTTCCCAGCTCGTGGCTTCGGTAGTCTGAAGTGAATTTGGTAGCAATAACAAGCTGGTCTCGAATGCCCTTCTTGGCCGCCCACTCTCCGATCCATGTCTCGGACTGCTCGTTTTGATAGTTGTTGGCGGTGTCGATGAAGTTGCCACCTGCTTCCCAAAATGCGTCTAGCAGCTTAAAGGAGCTCTCCTTGTCCATGGATCCCATCAGGTCAGACCAGCTGTCGCCAATGGACATGGCACCAAGAGCCAATGGCGAGACACGAATGCCAGCAGTCGGAGCCAGGATACGGTGCCGACCAAGCTCGGTCTTGGGCTCCGGCGCAAACGAGAAGAGAGTCGCGGCCATTTTCGCGTGCTGTGGGAAGTTTTGCTGCGGGATGTTTCTCTGTGTTGATAGGTGTACGATTCTACTTTTGCTTGTGTTGACTGTGACTTTGGAGAAGATTGAGTTTCTAAATGAAGCTGTTGCTCGATTCATTACTATAGTAACTACATGAATCATTACCCCTCCCCTCCGCCTTTATATATCTCTCATTGCGTCTTCCAAGAGGACCAACACGAAACCAATACATTTTTATCTCCGAGCCATTTTTAACGCAACTCTTCAATAAAAAGTCGGACATAGTCCGGATATAGTGTGTTGATCGACCACAATGAAACTGCCGTGCTTCAGCTCACGGCGATGTGACTCCAAATCGGTGATAAATACAGATCACAGACATTCCATGGATGTTGCACTGAGGGGTTGGCTGGTGAGGGGAGCTCTGATACGCTGCAATACGCCCCAATACTGTAATTGGCTATTGGTGGGGGCCATGGAAAAAATCACGACGTGTATTTGGATCAATCAATCTTGTCTCCGGGTGAAAGCTCCGATAAGGCCGGTGGCTTGAGGGTTAAATGCTTGCTAAATTCTTGCTAAGCTCCAAAACAACAGGATAAATAAAAAAAGGTACAGAGAACTGAATCGCTAGATTACAAATTGGACTTGTCAACTTTGTTGCGCCAAACGCCTTTTTTTCTTTCCATCTACCAAAAAACATGAAGATCTGCGATGGAGGGTTTGGCATCATGGCGTTCCCCAACACGAAAATCGGATGCACACATTGCCGCGCGAAACGAAATAAATTGGCGTATATCTGAATTGACCCGCAAATCGCTATTCGCTATCCGACCACTCCATCGATATTACTGAGCAATCATAATTTAGGAGGGGACTGCGCAAGGCTTGCCGAGCTCGCAGTTGTCCGGCAGGCTGTCCACCATGTTGAAAGAGAGCTCTCCGTGGTTGGAGTCGTTGTCGCCCGTGCTGTATTGGATGGGAATAGAGCCGCAGATTCCACAGCCATAGCTGACCAGCTCGGTGTAGAGCGTCTTGAGGGTGGCGCCGTTGACGCTGCCGTCCAAGTTTTGGATGTAGGCGCAGTACGTGCCCTTGAAGGAGCCCTTGAAGTTGACTGAGTGGACCTCGATGCAGCCGACGTCGTCGCCGTTGTCGTATATCCGCTTGTCAAAGACGTTGTCGAAGATGGTCTGGAACTGGGTCAGGCGTCCGCCGCTCATGTACGAGATTCCGCAGAGAGTGTCGCCGAGGCAGTTGATTCCCAGGCCGGCGGCGCTTTGAGCGGTCGCAGCCGCGAGGGCGATGAAACTGTTGAAACGCATTGGAGAGCTGGACTTTGTGTGTGTATGTGGTTAATTATCACGCCTGGGCTAATCGTAGAGGGCGGCGACACAACATACAGGAGTATTTCAAGATACAGACGAGATAGACAGACACTGAGGGCCAGACGTCGATAAAAGGGATATGCAAAGCGAGGAATTTGAAGCTAATGTAATAAGAGATCTAATCGACTATTATACGAGGTCCTCTACAAGCTCCCGCCCAACAGTGGAGTCTTCGAATAGCCATGCGAACAACGAGGGAGGCCAAGCATTGGGTCGTCGAGACCTAATCTCTGCTCCCGGGAGGCTGAGCTCAGCACTAAGCCATCGTGCAAACGGCCTTCCACTGGCCGCCTTAGCCGAAACATTCACAATGCTGCAGACGCCATCTCGTATGGGGTACAGCGCCCAAGCGTTCTATTGGGCGCTGTTTTGTCATGCTGGACTCGTGGATGCTAAAAACAGTCATCCTGCCTAGCGTTCACGACTAAACAAACGCCTGGGTAATGCCATGCAGGTACGGTTTGCCCAGCCACAATCTGCAAAGCAGCCTCGAGTCTTCAGCGGGAAAAAGGCCTCCCGGGCAGCGCCTCAGTTACCAAATTCCTCCGACAAGCTAGCAAACAGCATGACCGGGGTGGGGAGTATATGAATACGGCGGCCCGTACGATTTCGCAGCCTGCAGAGACCAAGTCCGGTCACCTCACCCACCGAATCAGGTGCAGATGCCCGCGCAGGATTCAATGTCCAGAGAAGACTGTTAGCGCACTCCCACGACGCATCCTTTGCCATGTTAGCTCGCTTTGGCAAAAAGTCGACAGCACTTGGAGTAGAAGCGCCGCCAACAGCACGTGTAGGGATTGGTCAGGAGATTAAGGCCTTCCAGTTAGTCAGAACCCAGTTGCTGTTGGTGTCGGCTACTGCTGTAGCCGAACCAGCAACGTTATTTTTAAAGCACTGGCGGCGAGGCTAAATTTAGAACCTGTGAATAAGGCGGCGTCGCATAAATTACCAACATTTCCCCATTTGTACATATTGTTAGGTCATTGTTGTTGTATTATGGGGCGCCCAACGCTGGAGAGCCTCTGTTCAGAGTTAAAATAGATAGGCAGTTACAGTATGTACAGTATACACTGAAGATATTTCAAAGTGAGGCGGGTCTTTTCGTTATTGAAATTAGCAATAAAGAGATATACAGTACTAACAGCCAAATTTGAATCCTTTTGTGGTACCCCATTTTCTAAGAGTGAGGTTTTACTGCCCGTGCACTAATCGGGGCTGCCAAGCACACGCTGCTTTGATGGGACCGAAAGCATGGATATTTTTAACGCCATGCGCAATATCCATAGTGAGCATCTAACAAAATGAATTCTGAAGAGCTCAAGTTAGTATATTAAACTGCAAAGTTAACTCTTTTTTTTTCCCCTTGGTGCCAAAGCAACCAGATCCAAATTTTGGGAGACACCACCGTTACGTATGTTACGTATACTTGTATGCTTTGCGTCGAAGCAGTGGAAAGCCGGCTGATAACGTTGATTACCTTTTGATATGCTGCTGGAGCTACCTGAGCCTGAGCCTGGTTAAAGGCAAGCGTGGCAGTTAAGAAAATAAAAGGCTTAAACCGCATAATAGCGGGATTTACTAGGTAAATTATTTAGAAATAATTTAAGTAAAAGGTGATGCTTTGGTGCTGAACTCGGTGCTCCTGATTGATGATTGAGGATTGATTTTTGAAGATATGCAATACATCTTTCCTGATTTATATAGATATTTTACAGCTATAGATATTACTATTGATACCTCTCACACCTACCCACTACTATCTCAGCTCTGGTCGTAATAATCTCCCTTTAATTGCCGTAAGCTGCTGGAATAGCTGTACAGAGGACCTGCATCTGATTCAACAACCAAAACATTCTGACATAAGTCTGGTTTTTTCTTCTGAAGGGATGAATAAGAATTGTGATGATGTAACACACTCCGGGTAATACAGTTAGCATGTTACACAACACTAGGGACCAGCCAACTGGAACATGCGTAATACAAGACAAAATGAATTGTCATAAAGAGAGAGACTTGAATCTAGTAGATTTTCCCCTCCATTTGTATCTGTTAGGTGATCATATTTTATTATGGCATGCCCGACACAGGGGATCCTAGGCTAGAATCGGAACAGATAGGGAGTCACACGCTGAGATATTTCAAAGTTGATGGTCTTTCTTTTGTTCAAATAGACTACAAGAGATGTTCTAATAGCTAATGTCTCGTTTCTTTAAAATTTGAAGCTTTACTGGCCTTCGAAGGGGACTGCGGGGGCTACGACGGGAGTTCCAATCAGGCCACTAGCAGAAATTTCGGTAGGCTTGCTAGGGGAGCCTGCAATAGGACTGCTGACAGAGGTGCCAACCATACCAGGAAGCGGAGCATGATGAGGCTGGGCGGTAGTATTAAGCGGCTGGGCGATGGTGTTAAGTGGCTCGTTTGTAGCATTAGATGGATCGTTTGTTGCATCAAGTGGCTGAGTGATAGTATTAAGCGGCTCGTTTGTAGTATTAAGCAGTTGGGTGATAGCATCCAGCGGCTCGTTTGTGGCATTAAGCAGCTGAGTGATAGTATTAAGCGGCTCGTTGGTAGCATTAAGCGGCTGGGTGATAATATCTAGCGGCTCGTTTGTGGCATTAAGTGGCTGGATGGTAGGAGTATTCGGTGGATGGATGGTAAAAGCGCTAACTGCTTCACGCAGAGTCTTGTCGAGGTCTTTCAACTCATCTCTCGCCTTAGCTGCACAAGTCGGGACCAAAGCAATGACTCCCTCTGAGAGGTTGTTAAGTTTAGTCCCTAGTAAACCCAGGAGGGTACCGATGGTCTCAGTCAGGGTCGTAGCATCCAAAAAGATCTTTTTGCTGGCGAGAGTCTTGAAGAAATCTTGGTGTGATTTGGCGAGCTGTGGAGTGTGTACAGGATTAGATGTGATTTTGAATATAATTTACTATAAAATTGAAATTTATAGGTAGATGTGACTTACGCCGTCGAGGGACTCGCAAATGTCTGATTGATCGTGTTCGGGGAATGTAGGAGGAGTAGAAGTGCTTTGGAGCACTCTAACATCGTCGGTAACAGCAGTGACAATCTGGCGGAGATCGTCTGTTATTTTCTAAATAGATCAAATTAGCAAATCAGTATATACTTCATAAAGTCGTTAGATTTTAAAATACCAGAGCAGACCCAAGGATATTGTTAGAGTTAATGTCTTTAGCAATGTCCCAAGCAGTGGTAGAAAAATTAGTCAAGTTGTGGATGGCATCGACCACATCTTTGGCCGTGAGGGCTGCCTGAGCCTGTGTAAAGGGGAGTGCGGTGGCCAAGATGATGAGAGGCTTGAACTGCATGATGGCGGTTTGTTTCTGAGTTGTTTAGGGGATTGATTAAAGTGTAAGAAGATGATGATGGATGCTTTTGTGTGAACCCAGTCCTGCTGATTGTCCCGTTGTTTGATAACTGACTCTTGAGAGAAAGCGGTCGCATCTCCAACTTATATACTTTTTAAAAACTATGGATGCCAATATTTGTAAATGCCATGCCTACCTGCTGTGGCTGTCAGTTCTGGCTGTAGTCGCCAAACGGCCCCCTTGGATTACGACAAAATTGCCTTTCAAGGACCCAAGCCCATTCCAATCTAAAGATAATGAATAACCTGCTCGTTTCAAAAGTACGAGGACGTATTCAGCATGACGCCATAGGAACGAAGCCAAGTTTCAAGGGGGATGAGACCATGTCTAGCATGTGGGAGCAGTCAACAGTCAGCAAGCTACAAAATGGTTTTACAAACCCTTAATGGCAGTGTACTTTAATTTGACCAGCTACATGATATATGGTGACTAAGTAACTCATATTTTGTATTGTTAGTTTGAGAGACCCTATATACCTATTCTTTACACTTGTAAAAAAGACCTCTATTCTAAAACTAGTAGGTATTTCTCTTTATTCAAATTAGCTATAAAGAGGTACTAATAGCTAACAGCTAGATTGGATTCTCCGGTAATGCTTCATCTCTCAAAATGGAAAACTTCATCGGCCTTCAATACGACCACCAACAAGGCTACCAACTATACGGGGAAGCGCAGTATTATGCGGCACGTCAAGCGGCAAGCTTTTTTGGCTATTATACCTATATTATTTTCAAAATTTTCCAAATCTTCTTTCAGGTCATTTGCACACTTCGGTACAAGACCAATGACTCCCTTCACCAACTTGTCAACTCCAGTATTTGCGGAGGCCACAATATTATATCTGGACTCCAGACGAAGTATGTATTTAATAAAGTCCCAATGAAGGAGGAGTGCAGCGAGGAGTTCGTTGTATTTTTTTTATAGACTGTATGCGGGATTACACACAATGTATAAGGTAACTAGTAAAACAATTGTTTGGGATTTACCTTGCGGATATATTGACAACTTTCAAGATGCTTTTTAATGGAAAACTTTGGATTATCCTTAAGCTTTTCAATCCCCTCAGCTGCACGGTTAGTTATAGTGTCAAGGTTAAACGTCACTCTCCAATAGCTAAAGTTAATACATTTAAGAAAGAAGTTATCGCAGTCAGGTTTATATGGTCTGTTCATACCTCGGCATAATGCAGCCAATCATCCTGTTTCGGTAACCATTTAACTGAACTCAAGGATTCAGTAGAATAATACCGATGCTGTCAAAGTAATACGCCAGATCGGAGGGTGATAGAGCTGCCTAGGTCTAGTTTAAGGCGAGGATAGTGAAGAAGATAAGTGGCTTAAAATGCATGATTGCGGTTTTGTTATCAACTGCTTGACAGTGTACTGTAAATAGAAAATAATATTGTATGTCGGAACTAGCTGCTAATTGGCAACTGACGTTTGAGAAAAGGCAATTGCATCTTCAACTTATAAACCTATTCAAGGCGGTAGTTGTCACCATTTATAAATGCTCTATTTCATACGTACCCGCTCTGATCGTCAGCTCTGGTTGTGGTCACTGAATTGCCTCCCTTCTGTTACGTGAGGTGCCTCCCTTGGATTACGTGAAATGACTTTCGGGACTGGAGCCTCATTCCAAGCCAGTGAGAATTTAAGTTTCATGAGAATTGACTGACTCGTGCAAAGGCCAGTGCGGTGGTGCCGCAAAGCAAGCCGACTGGGCAATTCGACCAGCAGGGTTAATTACCCCTGGAACATGATTGACTCATCCTCGTGGGACGTACCTGCGTTGGATCGACCAGCGCAAAGATTCTGACATAAGTCTGTTCACTATTATTACTAAGAGATGAGGGAGAATTGCTTTGTGGATGTGCGTGGTTGCCTTCATCTACTCAGATGAGTAAAAATATAGTCCGAGGACCGCGGCTAGTGTGTCATGGCGGAGATGTTTAGCCTTGTTCGAGGTCATTTTTAAGACGCATATAAGACACTATACGAAGTAGATCTTCCTAATATGTGTTGGACTTGAAGATCCTGGGAGCAGCCATCAAGGTAGAGTGTGATGACGCATATTAGCAATCGCCTTGTCAGGTAGCCTAACTATATAACCCTTCATTCTGTTCATAATCTATACAAATTCGTAAATAGAAGAGAAGATATGAACCTCTCTGTATTCACAATCATATGTTACCGTGACTGCCTATTTTGACGATGGAAGCGTCCTAATACTCTGGCTACGTGGCTCAATTTACCAAATAGAAAATCTCATATCGCTTCTTTGTGGTATTGTGCTTCCAAATGTAATAAATTAATACACATCTATTGTGGTTATATATGTGGTGTCATTATACTACGTCTAATAAAACAAACAAGGTAGTGTGTCTCCAATCTATATCAACGAGGGTGATGTGTAGCCTCATACGGCCCGGGTATCGTCCAGATCCCAACTTTATACCAGTATCCATTTCTGCCGATTCGCTCAAAAACTAGGGGAAACGCCAACAGAAAGAACGTCCATGTATGCAGAAAAACAAAAGAAAATATCAAGCGGATTCGAACCAGCCAGCTTTCTTGGTGCTTGAATGATGCAAATGCCCAGATATCATCCTACTAACGACTCACACAATTCTCAAAGCATGTAAAACAATATTATAGTGAGCCATGCCTTGACTCAAAACGTATGGAACAATATTATAGTAAGCCGTGTCTTTTCGATTCAATCTTATGCAGCGTCTCGTAAGCTCTCTGATAGTGCACTGCGGTTGGTGGTCCCAGCCGTTGGTCTGGCTGCAGCACTTCTCCGCTGCTGTGCTATCCACTGCTCAAATCCCGGAACTGCGCCAGGTTGATTGATGCCCGGTGCCCTCTTGGGTACTTTGGGTGCTTCTTTCACTGGCTTGGGTTGGCCGTCACTCGGCCCAGCTACTCCTCCCCATGGACGCCATCCAACCCATTTTCCAAGGCTGCCAGCACCGATCCGCGATGCTTGCAAGGATGACGAAGCTGATGTGTCTGATGTAGGAGTAGAGCCTCGCTTTATTTGTTGGAAGCCGGCAAAGTGATCACGCAGGGCGGCATCGCTGCGCTTCGAATAACTGGTGGACATGGTTGGCTGAGCAAAAACCCCGGTGACAACAGCGTCAGCGCCACCTTGGAGAGGGGGGCGCAGGCTCATTTGACTCGGTCGTATCTGAAGTGTGTGAATGTCAAGGCCGCCCGACAGCGACATGATAGATTCATGAGACGCAATGCGGCGCAGTCTTGAGCCACGTTCTGGTGCTGGTTCAATAGTTGTATCTATCGACTGGTTCGTGTCATCATCTGCCACCGATGTGTCTTTGGATGCCTCAGAGTTGGTTAAATCAGCAGATATACTGGCGGGTAAGTCTTCGTCCTCCTCATGAATGACCCCACTGCTAAACCGGTAAGGATTTTGCGCCTGGGTCCCGGCCATGCCCGGCTCTATGTCGATGATTGAAAGGGATTGGAAGCTGGAGGATGACGCCGCTGAGGGTCGTTTTCTGTGCGACGCGCGCCAGGTAGGAGACATGGGGTCGTAGCTTGTTGTAGGCGACATGAGAGAATCTGTTTCAGTGCCGCTGTGGTCGAAAATCCCAGGCGAAGTTGGGACCGATGATGACATTTCGGACGGTGTGGAGAAGTCGTGCCAGGCTGAGGACCTGGCAGTGATGGGAGTTGTGTCGCCGCCAGCATTGGAGAGAACTGGGGCAATGGGAGATGAGATCAGGCGGCGCTGAGCCCATGGGCCTGGCGAGGATGATCTACTTGAAATTGTAGCCGGAGGCGTGAAAATGCCGGGCAATAGGCCCTGGCGCTTCTTCTTGGGCTTCCGGACATCTTGCTTGGCAGCAACATGGTAGTGGTGGTGAATATGAAACTCTGGCGGCGCTTTTGAGTTTTCAAACAAAGAAGGCTCTAATTCCGCCTTGAGAGTCGAGGCAGGGCTAGAGTCATCGGCAAGAGGCTGGTGAAACACGAGCTGCTCTCTCAGCGACTGAATCTCGTCATTAGAGCTGATGAGCATTTCCCTAAGCTCAGCAATACCCAATTGGAGGTTCGCATTGTCCTGCAGCAGGTCCCGAACAAAGTGGCCGACAATTTTGCTGCCCTGCCGGGGATCGGTGATTGATTTGGAGGCCGCAGCGCCCTTGAGTCGCACGGCGGCGGCATCAAGGTGCTTCTCCACTTCACGCTGCCGGTCGACCTTTTCCATCATCTCTTCGTGGCGCTGGCGCTCCAGGATGGCCTCCCTCTCCATGCGCTCGAGCTGATCTTGCATATCGAGGATGCCCCGCTGCGCCTCTTTAAACCGCTGCGCGTGAGAGCGAGCTTCCTCCTTAGAAGCTCGAAGCTCTCCAGTGAGTTTGTCTTGTTCCTCTTCAAGAATTTTGAGGTGCTGGTCGGCCTCGGTGGCTCGTGCTGCTGCATTTTCGAGGCGGCGAATGGCCTGTTGTGAGGAGAGGAGGCTGGCTTCCAAGATTTTGATCTTGGCATCAGAGTCGAGGACGGTGATGTTGAGTAACTCGAGCTGCTCGAGCAGCTGGTTGTTCTCCTCGCTCTTGGCCGCATTGTTCGCTTCCAGCTCCTGTTTGTCAGTCTGCAGGCGTTCTATGCGAGAGTTGAGCCGTAGTCTGTCCCGTTCTGCGTCGGCCATGTAGGCTTCGTGCCTGGCGAGTAGCGCCTGCAGGGCAAATGTCAGTGGAGATTCCGTCTGCTTGGTGTAGCATAACATGGCTGTTGGTGTTGAAGATCATGTTGGAAAAGGCACAAGATGTTGCATACACAACTGGGGTATTTTCTCGCGGCTTGCCACTGAGTTCACGGGCCGGAATGCACTTTGCGCGCAAAGAGGCACAGGGTCCAAGATGTGTCTTGCGACGAAGTGCGCGAACAATGAGATGGGATGAAAGGAATGCACAGGACTGGATGAAAAACGAGCAAAGCGCGGCCTGCAGGCACGCACACCACACACACATACCTTGCCTAACTGGGCAGCTGTATGCACATCCTTCTCAACAGCTTCGAGAATCGAGCAGTTCTTCTTGAGGTGGACGCAGTCTGGACTGCCGCAGCAGCACTGCAGCGGCGATGAGGCCGATGAGGCCGCCTCGGGCTGGGGCAGGTCGAGCCTCTCCATGGCGCTTTCAGGACGGTGGGCGAGGTGTGAATCGTGAGTTAGTAGTAGATATTGGTGGCCGTTGTCTCGCGCGTCGCTTTGCCGAGACTTCGAGACGAGAGCAATGCTGCAGCGACAAACATGATCCTTGGCGGTTGCGCGGAGAGCCGGTGCGGAAAAAGAGGCTAGTAGGTGAAGACTAAGGATAAGGACGGCGGAGGAGAAATGCGCTCAACATCGAACAGGTGGGTAGCGGTAATAATAGGAATAGGTGGTAGCAATAGAAATAAAATAAAAAAAACGAACAAGCGAAAAGACAGATAAGATTCAGCCAGCCTTGTTCAAAAGGAGGTTTGACTCAGGCTGGAAGTGCTGCGCAGGAGCTGCACAGGAGCTGTACAAGAGTGGGAACGGTAGGTGCAGAAGCGGTGATGAAATGCAGGCGGGTCCAGCCGTTTGCCTGACGAGATTAACGGCGCGAACAAGTCGAGCGTTGCAGGATGAAAGGATTGGCTGTGATTTGCGCAGCTGACGATGAGGTGAGGTAGGCCTTCCGCTCGCAGCCACCGCGCATCTCGAGTCGCCGGTACGCGTCGCTGGACAGGCGAGACTCGGCGCTGCTAGTATTGAGTACGTGCAAGTACAGCACAGCTGGCTTGGCGCTCCTGGTTCGGTTCCTGGATGCGACTCTAGTGAGCACCCTCCTGCATTAGGCTGCCAGGGCCTGGGTTGAGTGTCTTATTAGACCCTATCGAGACGCTCGCCCGGATGCAGAGGGCCCGCTGGCTTGCATGTGCGTGCACAGACATTCCGCCATCTTTTTTTTTTTTTTTCAGCTGTGTATTTGCAGCCTCGTTCGTAAAAGGTTCACAGTAAATGAAGATGAACAGGTCCAGTTACTAAACGGTCAGCTGCCTCTTGGCTGGCGAGCCGAGTACAAGAACAGGCCGTTTATAGTTTTGTGCTATGAAACTTGGCGTGTTATGCAACGCACCGCTAAGCCTTGTTTCTCACGTGGCATAGTCATCAAGCACGATCCATATTGCGATGACGCTTTGCGGCGGTGTACAGAACCAGCAGCAGACATGACATGGGGCCTGCCAGCACATCGAACCCGCCGGATGGAGCAAATGTTTGTTTGCCAAGCTAGGGTCGGCGGACCGGGAACTACGCATTCATTCTGACATGAGGGTACGAGGCGTGGCGATGGCGGCGGAAACCAGCGGGCGAGGCCGCGAGGAACTAGGCGCGTTGGTGAGAGCGTTCATGCCGACCATCACATGCACTTGGATCAGGATTCTCAGGAACGAGGCTCGGACAGTGAAAAGAAGTGAGAGAGTGAAGTCCACATACGAAGTAAATATTTACATGTATGATGTCTTTGTTGCCACAGGTGCTCCCGGGCGCTAGCGATAGTGCACCAAAGCAGCTTGTCTCGCACACTGGATACCCCTGATTCCTAAACTGGGATCCGGCACCTGTCAAAGAAGAGCTTGTATAGGTATATACTGTACAATATACGAACATAAAGCAAGGTATAGTAGTTGGTATTAATTATTCTACCCAGCCGCCAGATTATGCATTGCTGCGTAATCATTCAAAGTTTCCCCTCCCCTCTGTAGGGTAGCACGCAGTCTGCTTACTCGCCCGGCAAATCGCAACACTGCCCGCGTTCTCAACTCCGCAGACACCCAGTCGGCACCTAGTGCTCCCAAGGTACTGTACCTAAGATGTAGTAGCCATGGCGTCATCCACCCACGATAACCAATCATTGTGTCCATGTTGCAAAGCAGTCGCTCCAAAACAAGCTCGACATCTCGCCTCTAGCATCTGGTGGTTGTTTTATCTACAGTACAACTAGTCCGTAGTAGCATCAAATGCTTCCTAATTACTTGCATGATCCCAACCCGGGCTTATCAACCAATCTCCGGTCTCTAGCCTCCAAGCTCCAGCTCTAGAGCTCTAGCTGCCTGCCATGAGCTCCATTGTTTAGATCTTACCCATTCAAGTTGAAGCTTGCCCGCAACAGTCTCTCCGAATCTCACACCATCTCGCGTCATCAATCTCTCCGGCAGAGCTCAGCTTCTATAATCATCTCCCAAGCCATGCCGATTTTACCCCGCAACCCCCACCTCTGTCGTTTACTTCAACCAAGCCACCGTCTCTTGTCTTCTGCCTCATTATTGCCATCTCGACATTTTTCATTTACTGTTCGCGTCATGGCTCAAGAATACAAGCTCAAGGGCGTGACTTCGCTGTCACTCAAGCCCGGCCAGAAGCAGGAGGTCGAGGTTGAAGGCATTCAGGATGCCAAGGTCCTCCTTGTAGGCCTGCAAACTGGTGGAAAGGCAGAAGTGCAGGCTATTGGTGCCAAATGCACCCATTACGGCGCTCCTTTGGCCAAGGGTGTCTTAACCACCACGGGCCGTCTGACTTGTCCCTGGCATGGAGGTAAATCTCACAATCTCGCCATATTCTCTACCTATAAAACAGCTTGCTAACATTGATTCCATTAGCTTGCTTCAATGCCAAGACTGGTGATGTCGAAGATGCCCCTGCTTTGGACTCGCTTCCAGTCTTTCCTCTCACCGAGCGTGATGGAGGATTCTACATTACTGGAGAGGAAGCCGCTATCAAAGGGTCTCGAAGGAAGCCCAACTTCCAGTGCAGCGTCTCAAGTGATTCCCAGGAGAGGGTTGTTGTCGTCGGCGGTGGTTCTGGCGCACTTGGCGTTGTTGAGGGACTGCGTGAGAAGGGATACACTGGCCATCTCACCATCATCTCAAAGGAGGGCTACCTTCCCATTGACAGGCCTAAGCTGAGCAAAGCGCTAATCACAGATTCATCCAAGATTGCATGGCGCGACAAGAGCTGGTTCGACAGTGGCTCAGTTGAGTGGGTTGACGGTGAAGTCAATGGCATCGACTTTTCTAGCCGACAAGTGACAACTGCTAGCGGTAGCAAGCTTCCCTACACTAAGCTGGTTCTCGCAACTGGAGGAACTCCCAGAGAACTCCCTCTGCAAGGCTTCAAGGTTCTCGGCAACATCTTCACTCTCCGCACTGTTCACGATACCAAAAAGATTGTAGATGCCATTGGAGACAAGGGCAAGAAGATTGTCATCATCGGCTCATCGTTTATTGGCATGGAAATTGCTAACGCGACAGGCGGCGACAACTCGGTGACTGTTGTGGGCATGGAAAAGGTACCTCTCGAGCGTGTTCTTGGCGAGCAGGTCGGTGCTGGCATCCAGAAGGCTCTGGAAGGCAAGGGCATCAAGTTTTACCTGAGCGCTGGCGTCGACAGGGCTGAGCCTTCAACCTCGGACCCATCCAAGGTTGGTGCGGTCTATCTCAAGGATGGTACCAAACTTGACGCAGACCTTGTCATCTTGGGAGTGGGAGTGTCTCCCGAGACCACGTACTTAAGGGGCAACACGGCTGTTCAACTGGAAAAAGATGGATCAGTCCAAACTGATGCCAACTTTGCTGTCAAGGGACTGACAGATGTTTACGCTGTTGGAGACATTGCAACTTATCCGTACCATGGTCCGGGAGGCAACGGAGGATTGGTCCGAATTGAGCACTGGAACGTTGCTCAGAATGCCGGCCGTGCTGTCGCCACGCATATTGTGAATCCATCTGCAAGCACCACACACTTCATCCCCGTCTTCTGGTCTGCTCTGGGGGCTCAACTGCGGTACAGCGGCAATACCATTGCCTCAGGATGGGACGACGTGGTCGTGGATGGAGATGTGGCTGCAGGAAAGTTTATTGCATACTATACCAAGGGCGAAACCGTTGTGGCAGTTGCCTCGCAAGGCCGCGACCCCAACGTGATGCAAGTGTCTTCGCTCTTGAGACTTGGAAGGGCACCGACCAAGAGTCAGCTGAAGAGCGGTGTAGACATCTTTAGCATTGACATATCGGCATAATTGGGTGATGCGCCGCATGTACTTTGTATAGCATTGATCAATGACATTGTAAGATTCGTAAATTTGAGCTCAGCTCATGTCTATTCACCGTTGATTTTTTATAGGAACGTGATTATATGCGAATAACCTTGCCAAACTATCAGGCATACTTGGTTATGCAATACTCTATCTTTGCACACTTCGGATGTTGTGAATGAGAAGTCGCGAATTTGAGTGATGTTGTATTGAGGTTTATTGCGACTAATTTCATGTTTGTTCGCATCGACCAAATTAAAATTAGAGTGAGATGCAGTGATTAGGGAAATAGGTATCTTGAATAAACAAACTTAACTGGTATTTGGTGACTGAAAGGGCTCAGCTCCGGGCCTGTGCTATTACGGATTTAGCAACCGTTGGACGATTGCCCCAACACCACAATGGTCTGCATCTCGCATAGTGGTTAACGATTGGGGGAGAAGCTGCCTACATCAGTACACTATTTTCTTTCTTCATGGTGCTTTTTTGGCAGACGACTTATAACGATGCAGACATAATCTGAAATATTTACCGTTACAATTCATTTTTATCGTCTAAAATAGGTTAATCTACCCAACAACATAAATTATAAAACATTAAACGTGATGGCAATAACAGCGACCACTCGCAACAATGAGAACTCGCTGAGGCCGCAACTTTGCGATCGCGGTGAAACCAAGAGATGTCATGCATGCAGCCCCGAAAACCACTCGCCATCACGAAGCCACGGGTAAGCTCCGAGACATATGCATCCTTCCGTCATTATTCCGCTGTCAAATCACCCCTAAACTCATGCTTGAATCCTACAAATGTGCCTAAATTGGCATTGTCGCCGGTGTCCATACTTGGACAGTAGTAAAAGCGTCGCTCAACCCTCCACGACTTTGATCCGATCGCTATCAAGTTTGAGAGAAACTTCTTTGTAGTCTTCATCTTCTGGGAACTCTAGATGGACTTTTCTTTGGACTGATGCAGAGAGCTTAACTGGCGAGCCCTCCAAAGTCGTAACCTCCAACACATGTCCGCCACGGTCTCTCTCCTCGGAAATAAAGTGAAGGTGATCGCCCGCTACACCGACTCCCTGTAGAAACTCTGGTGACCTGAATCCAATGAGACTTCCGCGGACATTGGTGAACTCGTAAGTGGTTTGGCGCTTGTGCAGCTCTCTGATGTTTTCGTGCCGGCAAAATTGACCTCCAGCAGTGCGTACCGCAACACACTTGAAAACTCCGTCTACGCGAAATGCAACAAAATGGTTTTGGGTCTTGGGAAGGAGATTGGACAGGGCATCTGAGAAGCCCTGCTTGTTCTTGAATTCGACCTCGGCGGCGGTGGTGGCTTGAAAGCGTGTGAGCTGTGCAAAGGGAGCAATCTCTGAGCTCTCAGATTTGTCAACTTTGATGATTGACCCATCAGCCTTCATTTGATAGAATTCGCCATCAAGGGCAATCATCTCGCCGTCCATTCGTCGAAATGTTCCGAGGCCGTGATCGCCGTGAGAGACGAGTTCTTTGTATGGGAGGCCATATTCTCCGAGACCCTCCATGAGGGCCGAGAGGACGGAGTACTGGTAGATCTCGTTGTATGCCATGATTGGAATATCTTTTTGCCTTTGCTGGAGGTTAGATGAAGACGATAGAACGACGTATTAGACGAAGGATCCGACCGGCAGTTGCTCCTTTTATCGGAAGCCAGCCATTGCCGCACTAGCATATAACTCGGAGCCAATTATGGAACCAAGTCATACATGTAAGCTCAGATGGCCCAGTTATAAGAGCGCGCCACTTTGGTAGCTTTGGCGGTGACATTTTGTAGACGAGATTCCCACAGTGGTGGAGTCTTGAACTTTATGCCTATACATTTGTAGCGACTATAAGCAATGCGAGTTGGCTTAAATTCCTAATCCAGGCAAATAAATTAATTGATGCATCATGAAATGGGCTATCGAGGTATTAGTGAGTAGCCGTTAATATGTCACGTTCCCCAAGGCTCCGGTACTTATAAGCACTAGCAGTAGATCGATCTGCAGTGGAGCCAAAGCCCCCTCAAGCTTTGAGCTCTGACAGCTAAAATTGTAGTTTTCGTACGATTATGATGACGTTAGTCAGTCGCCAATGACTTACCTAGAATGGTATGCAAAGGACGAAAATTCCCGAGTTGAGAAAAGTTCCGAAACTGGATCGAAAATTTATGGGAATGAGCGATAGGAGAACAGAGCTAAGTTATAAGAAGCGAGGACATGAATCAGAAGAGGTAACTACAGGGGATTATGATGCGACTGAGTACATACATGTAAGCAGCAGAGCAGGGAGGACGCTAGGAGCGCATAATCTGCAGGGAAAAATAATCAGAAATCCTAGAGTCGTAAGCATACAATTCTGCGATTACGCATACTGCTATACTTAAAATATCCATAGATAGTTGTTTTACTACATCTACTACATCTACTACATCATGTAACAGGGCTCTTTTAGAATTTGAGTGTTCTTATTTATCATCAACGGTAACTTGCAAGCGAATGCCGTTTAGATATCTCCCTACTCGCCTCTCTATGCCGTCACCAGCTTCGTCCAGCAGACCCAATACCCCCTTCGTTTTCTCTTCGGCCTCTTCCATGCCTTTCGTCACTTCTTCAATGCCATATTTGAGGTATCTGAATTCCGATTCAATGGTCCCGATACATTCCGTTCTTAAATCGTCCACAGCCCTTTCGACTTCGCGCTCTATATCATCTGCTCGGGAGTCTGCCGCTAAAGTATCCTCAAGCCCTTTCACATGATTAAGAACATCGTTCATTTCACTTTTCAAACGGTTTTCACTAGCTTCGACCACATCGTTCACATGATTTCTTAGACGATCTTCAGTAGATTCGACCACATCCTTCGCATGATTTCTTAAACGATCTTCAGTAGATTCAATCATATTTTTCACATCTTCTCTCAAACGATTTTCTGAAGATTCGATCATACTTTTAAAACGATTTTCCATATCAAGAAGACATTCTACAAGACCTTTCTGGTCGGTAGATCGAATATGAGATTCTCTAGTGGAGGGGCTATGATGCATAGCGGCGCGTTCATAATCAGCGTCAGAGCCTTTGCGCTCGCGTTTGCGTTTACGATAGGACTTGTGTTCACTATCAGACTCATCTGGAACTGAATTAGTTTAAAATCAGATGATGCATCATTCGTGATTCAATAGAGTGCTCACGGTCAAATGGAGGGGGCGCTGATATGTCTTCCGGCAACACTTTATCTCCTTCATCATTGGCTTCCGCAAGGGTTATACCTGCGCTGAAAACATGGCCTCCTATGCCACCATATAATGTTTGGAGGTTGGTACGTCTGTCATCCGTCTCCGGACGATCAGGATTGGCAGCCGAGAATATAGATGCGATCTGAAGTAGATGATCGCACGTTAATCCAGTCATATCAGAATGCTTGAAATGCATTGTGAAACCGTCCATTTCAGATAACGTTTTCATTAAATGCAGTCGAGTAAGAGTTAAATCCTTGCATTCCAAAACACGATCGCTGGGGATAACAAGGCGAGAATGACCCTGATTCATAGAGAAATGAAGCGATGATACATCATCGTTGACTTCCAACGTGATAGCCTGAATGTTCTCAGGGGGTATAAATAAATAGACGGATGCGTATCGCCCGCTTGACTCTCACTGCCTTCGGACTGGGCCTTATTCTTGCCTTTGCCCTTGATCCAAACCCAACAAGTGAGTTTGAAAATGGCTTTGGAGATCAGGGTGTCTATGTCGACTTTGAGAGGTATATTATCAAGTCTCTGTGCTTGGCCGCTGTCATTCTTCCAGGTAATACAAGCCTTGTCACAAGAGGTATGAATCTGTATAGGCTTTTCAAGCTGTTCATCGTTATTACATCCTTCCTCAGAACTATAAAGTGTTAGGTTTTTAGACATCCAAAGGAGAGTCAGGAACCTGATCCGGTCGGTCCATCATGTTAAATGAAGGACAATGCTGTCAGGTGTAGTAAAAAGTCCATCCACTCTGCACCGGATAACAGCCGCCCAGAAAAAGCAAAGGCGGACAGGGACCAACAAGAGAACAGGGTCTCGCAATAATAGCACAAGGCCACTTTCCATCGCCTAACACCTAATTTAATAAGCTATTTCTCTTCATCAGCGGCCTCAAGATCCAAAGATCTTGCCTCCCAAAAGCCATTTCTAGGGAGCATTATCAAGTCAAGCAGGACTGCTATCCACATAGGCACCTGCAACCTAAAGGAGTAGCAAATAAACTATTTAGCTAGCTAATAAGAAAGACAGGCTGTGTCGAATTACGAGCATGAGGTGTAGTAGAAAGTTCATCCGCTCTGCACTAGATAACAGCCGCCTAAAAAAAGCAAAGGCGGACAGGGACCAACAAGAGAACAGGGTCTCGCAATAATAGCACAAGGCCACTTTCCATCGCCCAACACTTAATTTAATAAGCTATTTCTCTTTATCAGCGCCTACAAGATCCAAAGACCTTGCCCCTCCAACACCAGTCTCCAAGGAGCATCATCAAGTCAAGCGGGACTGCTATCCACGTAAGCGCCTGTAACCTAGAGGAGTAACGAATAAACTATTTTACTAACCAGCACGAAGTGACAGGCTGTGTCGAACTGCCGTCGTCTTCTAAGTCAATGTGTCGAGCTTGCGATGCGTTAAAGCTGGCCATGGCGGAGCGTGAATTCAGCTAGTAGTACGCTAGCAAGTAAGTGCACGGAGACTCGAGCTAGACATTATGTACCAGAAAAAGAGTCACGTGCAATCGCTTGTATCGCAGTGAGGAGCGAAGCTTTTAGAGGTGGGTACATGTACCTACTGTAGGCAGTGTCGTGGGGCTATTCTAGAATCACCTGATGTCGCTGCAGAGCTTACATGCTGCATATTAGACTCGGGTCTCAAAGAATGCCAGGCCCAACTGGTATCAGCAGACCTAATTCACGTAAATTTGAACAGATATTTAGGCGAAAGCAAAGTATCTAGAGCTTTCCATGATGTATGGACTGAGACTAATGACAAAGGGGCTACTAGCTGTGACACAAGCAGCTGCTGACGGCAAACAGTAATATAGACGGAAGAAAATGGGTCGCTTTGAAGGAAGCGGCACAATTATGGTGATGGAGACGGAAGGATCGTAGATGCATCTATTCTAGGCACGTCGTCGCCTGCAACCTAAATTGGCAATCCAAGTCTGCTCAGACGCCAAGGTTGAATGTAGCCATGGAAGGGCAGTGGCAGCCTTTCTGGGTCAACGGAGCGCCAAGCCGTCATGATGGGCCGATCAGGGGAAGTATTTTAGTGTGATAATGAAGCATATTGTAACCCTATAACTCTATTTTAACATAATTACACAGCCCAGTATCCAATTATGAACCCCGAAGGAACGCATATAGGATTTGGGTTTCGTTACATTGTTTATTTAGACGAAATCTAGCCCTGTGATGGAGTTTTAGAATGAGACACCATGTGTATACTCGAATCAAAAATAGCAATACAGCCTCGGACAAAGGGCTAGCAGGTTGAGTAACGCTATATTGTGTAAATGTTTTGACAGCCGAGGCGGATCCTGAGATTTGCCTGTGGATAGGTAGGTAGTTACAAAGGAGAGCTGGGTATTTAAAGGGCAGAGTTCGCCTCGTAGTCTACGACAATTATGAACAACAGCATTCGAGTATTGACCCGGAAGCAACATTTCACCAAAGAACAAAGTATTATTCTATCAAAATGCATTTGACAAACGCAATCGCACAAGCCATCCTCTGCCTCTCAGTCACAGTCCTCCCTGTGGCACACGGCGCCATCGCCATCGGCAACCAGATTAGAGAGGGTGGCACTCATTTTAATGTCGCCTGGATTGAAGGGGTGGACCCTTGCGTTGATGATGTCGAAATTGCCCCAGAAAGCGGAAAAGAGTGCAATCGTAACTTCCGTCTCGATGGCACAGATTACTACCTTGTCGGCTGCACCGCCCCCAATACTGGTTATGCTCAAAAGCCGCAGAGACTGCGACGTGTCAAAGACAACTCCCTTTATGGCACATGCTCTCCTGTGTCAAAGAAGGAAATTAATTGCAAGGGATCTACCCACAACGTTGTAAAGCGCTACGTCTGTGGTTAGGCTGCCAAGCAACTTATATCAGCCGACTGTTGGCTATCAAGGAAGCGCGCAATTCGATATCTGCTAGCAGCATGGACCAGATTTTGAGGACTGCCAAGTGTTAGGATACTGGGATATTGGGGCTAGCTGCTGTTATGTACTGTTTTTGTCATGATTTGTCCAGAAGAGATACTTGTAGCTTAGATTTTATATAATGCTGCAATCAAACCACTCTGACATGTTTGTAAGCATGTTTGCGAGTCTCCGTTATAATTGAGGAAATGATGACGTGTATCTCTGGTTCAAGGTTAACGATCATAGTTATGAAGGGGGAGCTACTTCTTCCATACACGCATCCATAGGCTGCTCAATATGGCCTACTTGGATTCTTGTAGACGGGATGGAGTATATCAAATTCTTGAATAATAGACAGTAAGTATGCGACAATCATAATATTAGCGATTAATACAATACATGTATCTAAGATTTACAGTCAAACCTTGATCTAGCTAAAAAATTCCTACTGACTGGTGACGCAGTTGCAACTTTCAGCTCCCACTACAACTTCGCCCCAAAGATTTACAACAGCTGCAATGAAACACAATTACGTAGAAATGAACAATTTTATAGTTTTTGAACCAATATAAATTGAAGAAAGTCTATTCTATTAATTTGCCGTGGTATCTTCGTCGCTACCGTGGTATTTCGCCGCTACCCATTCCGAGTCCAAATTGTGCTCCGCCAGGCTGAGAAAAGGAAATGCTATGCTATGAAAGATGATAAAAAGAAAAGAATCGCTTAGAAACCGCTGAGAGGGTTGGGATTCGCCCTAGTGAACCCTCCATTCTTGCCTCCTTGCACAACTCCCACAGTAGAAACACCAGTGCCAGCAGCAATGACCTTCTGGTTTGAGAGAGTGTTTTGGGAGTTGAAATTTTCGTTGATCACGCCCAACATACCAGTCTGGCAATGATTTCCTTTGGTTTGAGGGCAATAATACCAAATGGGACTGTTATCAACAACGGTGATCTGGTAGACGTTGGGGTTTTGGCCCTCGGAGGTGACAAAGTTGAAACCGGCGAAGAAGCTGGTACCGTCGGCGAGAGGCTTGCAAGGGTGAGCAAAGTCAGATTGAGCGACGGAGTGGTTGGCAGCGGTAAAGTGCCACTCGATAGTGTCGCCGACTTCAGCTACAACGTTCTCGGGATCGAAGTGAAGGCCACCGCGTCCAACAACCACTGAGTGGGTGACTCCGGTCCATCCCGTGCGGCTGACCAAGTTTCCAGTGGTAGCAGTGCCAGCTGGAGCAGCAGAAACGCCGGCAATGACAGCGGTAATGAGAGCAAAGGCCTTGGAAGCGAACATTTTGATGTTTGGTTGAGGGTAGAAGTGTTGAGAGGAGGTTGATATGAGAAGGTAATAGAAGCTGTTGTTTGTTTGCTTGCTATTGCTTGTGATGACGATGATGAGAACGGATATTACAGCGAGATCAGACGTCCTTATATATACAAGCTTTCATACAAAAGTCGGAACTTCATCTTTGAACTAACATAGTGGTGGCTGCAGTAGTACAGCCTCCCGGCCGACAGCCCAACCGAGCAAAGTGCAATATTTCGTAGTCAGTTCTCAACTTTGGCATTATCAAATCCGCCCGCCTCAGCACTAGCTTCGCCATATTCCGAGCCTCCAGTAATGCTAAGAAAATGTGTGATTGGGTAATTTTCACAAATTGCAGTCTTAGTTGACAACCAACTCGTTGGGTCTAAGCCGTCAGCACTATAAGGGCACTAGCTCAAGTCTGCGCCGCCACCGGTTCAAGCCAGTTCCGTATGTAAAAATAAGCTAGCAGATGTCAGCCCCATCAGCTCTGCAGCTTTGGCTCCTAATCATAGCCTATTAATAGGATAGCTTGTGGTTACTAAGAGATCCGGACTCGTGCCTATGAATAGAGCTGCCTACGCTATTGTACATACAATAGGCATTAAATTCATGATTACTATTTAGCAAAGAAGCTTAAGCAGACCAAGCGCATAGTGGCGCCAGGCTTACATGGAAGCTAAGCTACGTGTATTTGCATTTCATGTACCTTTTTGTTTAGTGATGTGGCGCGCTCTTTACAAAGCATTCTATCATTAGACTTATGAGGTTAAAAAATTTGGCTTGGGCAGCAACCCAACTCCGATTAATGGGTAGCACAATTACTCAATTGAATCCTCACGACACGGCCAACAGCGTCATATGCGCAACAAATTCTGCAATTCCTTTGCTTTCAGTGTCTCTTGTTAGCCTCATTTACGTCATGCATTTTTTTGCTTTCAATGTGCCACACTTTATGGTTTGCACATGCATGATTCTTCTGGTTTCCAAAATCCAACGGGCTTGTTTACTTGGGGACGCAGAATGTGTAAGTGCTGACTGGCTGGAGCTTAAAAGTTTCGTTTTGTTTCATGCAAGGGGAACCGACCATAAACGTTGAACCATGCGTTAGAACTTATTTTTTTCCCGCTTTGGGGGCTTAAAAAATCGCTAGTACTACCAAGAAATGCTAGCAACTTGCCCCAGAACAATCGTAATCCGGATAAGCCTTGTGCGGCTACGAAATTACGGAGCAGATGTATCCGAAATACGAAGTATTAGTGCTACCAATTTGCCAAAATCGCTCACAGACAGTGAGACACGATGTCAGGATTCTTGTGCTACAGAGGGATAAAATGTTTGTGGCGAAGGATGAAGGATGAACGCCAGAAAACGCGGACGGAATCTATCGCTCAGCCAAGGCGAAATGCAAAAAAGCCTGACTCTGCGGGGAAGATGCCCTCTTTTCACACCACTTTCACGGAATGGGATCGATTTAGATGACAGTTCTCTTGGAACCAGCGTAATTCTAATACTTGAAAGGCTATTGCGAATAAGGTAATACGCTTATTCTTATCTTAGTCATTAGGAGATGCTCTTTCACCGACTTCTGCAATCGGCACAAAGCTTTGATGATCGTTGCTTTGTCCATTCTGTTAGGAATTCTTACATAGGTAGTACTTCGTATGTATTTGGTATTACTTGATTGCATCGGTACTCACCCGGTCGCCATGGTTCTTCATGTTTTCTCACTATCATCGTTGATTCTGGTAGATTTATAAGCTCACTCGGCTATTGGCCTGTTCAGAGTAGCATGAATCGTCTTTTTATAGCGATGAGAATGATATTGGCGCCTAAATCTTTTCTTTTTAAAGAGGTGATGCATGAGGTGCATCTCTACCTAAAATAAACAGCATTTGAACTGACTGCAGCTGCCATGGCTTGAATGATATTGCCCAGTAGCCAGTAGCCACGTGCGAGACTAATGGCACGACTAGGCTATTAATACATATGCGCTGCATATACTCTTCTGGTATTATACCAAAGTCAGCTGACACCTTTCAGACTGGCTAAGAAATGATTCCAATTCAATGCAGCATTGGTTCACTCCTATTCTCTCGTATCGAGGAGGCTCTTCGCTCGTACGGCGTAACACGAGAAGATTCGCTCTAACAGTCTCAGTTCCTTCTTCGCCTGAATCAGGATCCTCCTCGCTCGAGGTCGTACGTCCGAAGAGCAAGCAAAAAACTTGCGAACCAGAGGAGATGAAATCATTTCCTGGCAAATCTAATCTGTAGTCCGGACTGAATGTGGCGAATTGCCCGCCAATCTGCAATCCATACTCTTCTGTGCTCGTCTCGCCAGTCAGCAGACGAGAAGAACCTGTGTCGTCGCGCAGTGTTTCCAAGGTCCTAGTCCAATCCTGGCCGTGATACATGACTCCAGAAACTACTTGTCCGGCGAGCGACAATGTTCCGCTTACCACGTCGCCCAAGAAGGGATTGCTACCGGAGGCATATTTCACGTCACTTCCCAAAAACTCGATGCCTTCTAGAGAAACCTGCCAACAATCCTTATTTCCATCTGCAGAGGCCCATGACCACGTGGGGATCTGGGGATTGGGTCGCTGGCCACGAGGAGGCTCGGTGAGATACCAGAAAAAGGTGCTTTCAAGCTCTTTTTCCCAAAACCCGCACAGGTACTCGTTGATATCATAGCCTTTTCCCACTGCTGTCGTCTTGGCAATGCCACCTAGAGCTGGTAGCCTATCTGTAGCAACAGTAAGAGGGCGTTTGGCATATTCTTTCATTACCTCAGCCCATGTCTTGTCGCCAGCAGCCCGTTTAAAACACTCTTGAGCACCATGTTGGAGGACATTGTTATTATCAAACCATCCGCACTCACACTTGGTTGCCTCGAGACACTCCCAAACGAGTTCATTTCGAGTGAAGTGAAGCATTCGACGCGAAAGTAGCTGTTCTTGGTAAACCCAACCTCGGGTCAGAGTCGGCCACTCTGTGTTGGGATTTTCGATCATTGCATAGCCGAACCAATCTGACTCGGTACTCAACCAGTTGAAATGAGGCTTCCTACTACGGATAAAGAGGGATTGGCCATCAATCTTGGCAACATCTACCGCTGATTCGTGAGGCGCGCTGTGGTCTCGAAAGAGGCGTTGCCCGACCTTGTCGCACCAGGATGCCGCGACCGTGAGTTCAGCATAAGAATAGATTAATGCCATCAAAGCTGCCTCTTTTTTCCAGTCCTCTTTGTCATCCTGCACAATGCATAAACAGTCGATCCATACATACTCGATTCCTAGTCGACGCAGCACAGAAACAGCATCTTGCATCATCTCAGGTAGACTTGCCATAGGCATGCCATGCTGCTTTCGATCCAGAAAATTAGTTGTTAGGAGACTCTTTGTTGGTGTCTCTTCTGTCCATCTGTGGCTCAAAGTAGCATATGGCACAGTATGCTCTAAATTGTCCACTAGCTCGATGGTGTTACTATTTGCTTGTTTCGTTCCCAAGTAGAGAAGTCGGCTTGGCACAAATGTTGCATCAAAAGCTCGGCATTGATCGTGAGCATTCCGACACTCGGCCAGCCAATCTGCCGCCTGGCTGAGAGATTTATTGTCTCCTGTCGAGCGTGGGAGTTTGTAGCCTCTGCATAGAGCAGCATGCAGACATGGCTCGTCTGCAAACAGTACTGGTTTATTCAACGACGCCTCGCTGCAGCAAATCTCCAAATTCTGCTTCGTGCCATCGGCCTTGGTGATTTCCAACACTGGGCTTCCGGGTGAGTTTACGGTAGGGTTCCATGCGGCTTCTTTAAATCTCGCGATGCCCGAGGTTTCAATTCCCAAGGTTTTAAAGGCTGAAATGAGAGCCGTGCATCGGTCGCATCCACGCTTAGAGGAATTGACTAGATCCGCGGAACTAAACTCGAGATAGTCAGATTCCGCAAATGCGTACTCCCATCGCTCGCCTACGTCCGACGGGAGTGAATGAGCCGTCGGATTGAGCTCGAAGAGACAGACACCGCACCACTTCCGTTCTTCCTTTCGCCCCAGTGATTTGATAAAGTCTAGCATGGTCTCTGATGTTGGTTCGTGAGTATCCAATGAGGTTGAGTTGCAACGACTGAAGCGGGGGTTACCTAAGAGACTTGAGAAAAGAGGAAATAGAGGGGCAGACTTTTTTCTTTAGCTTCAGCTTCTTCTCTTGGCTTACACTTGAGTTTCCGAAATACTGTAGGGTATTTGAAAGTGAGCCTATTGGGCACTATTCCACGTACCCTAGTAGAGATGTTGAAGACAGTTAGAATTTCTGCGGTCGGGGTAAAGTGGTATAGAGTTGAAAGGAGTTTAAACGTCCATGTGCTAAGCCTCACCAAATAGTAAACGCCAGTCTAATCTAGACACCAGACAGGTCTGTGAGGCTACAGGGGTTGTGCTACTGTATGTACTTCGTATTAAACTAGCCCCGGAAAAGAATTGCCTTATAAGTGGGCTATGCAGAAGCTTGAGTGAGAACACGCCGAATTTCTATTTAAGGCTGGTTGGTTAGATGCGCCTATACATGCACATGCTTTTCTTGAGCGACACGCAATGGTCTGTATCTCATGCAGACGAGGTCGAAAATCACACTGTCGAATAGACAACCGAATAATACTGCTGATTCTCCCTTCTTTACTTTGGAATAAGTTCACATTGCTGTAATCTGACCTAAATGTTCCTTATAGAGAGATGTTCAGGGTATGTGAATACTTGCTGACGAGTACGCAACAAATCAAGCGCGTGCTCCACATCACTGAAACGAGCGCTTGGTAACAATATCTCCTATCGGTCGACTATCTTGCAACAAAAATTACCATCGGCGGGTAAATATTTGACAATTTCGGTATGAAGTAAAAATACCCTATGCAAATCTGCTCATGTATTGACACATACCTTCCGGAGCCAACTTTGGTAATTCTCAACCTCTGGCCATGACACAACAGCTGCCGTCTAATTTCTAATAGATATGGATATTGCCCGCCCGACCTTTGTGTATGTACTTCAACTGACCAAGCAGGAACTGTGCCACAAAGGGATGGGCGCAATGGCTGACTTCCTGCCGGCGAACCTGACCCTCATCTGGGGCTTGCCAGTATTGCTGAAGCACTGGATGTGGCAAGGTTATTCATACACTCACTTATGTATTTCGTGAAGCTACTAAAAACGAGCATGGATGTACTTGAACGAGCTCTCGACAGGTAAATTAACCGATAGAAGTGTGATATAGATTAGTTACCATCTCAATCGTACAAGCAAGTCTGTATATACAATCGACATTCTTTTATACATGTACTTTGATATCTAAATATAATACAATATTCCATCACTCGCTCGTTGTGATGTACACTAGAATCTATTAGATTGCAAATTTATAGACCGGGGGCAATCCTCTGTTGAAAGTTGCCGTTTTTAACTGCTAGTTGGGCTTCCCAAAGCATGGCACCTCCGTAGTTGGAAAGGTTCATATTCTTTATATCTTGAATAGCACCCAATAGCGTATCAGCATCGGCAAAGCCCTGATCACCATCAGCATCACTGGCTAAAGCACCGATATAGAGCTTGGCGCTGCCAATGCCGCTGCTCCAAGTCTGAACGGAGCTTAAGAAATCAGATTGTGCAATGTTGCAATCGCCGTTGTTGTAAAACTGGACCCAGACAAAGTCCAATTCACTGCAAACATCTTGAGGCTGCGAGGCATCGGGGAATGGGCATTGAGGATGCCGCAGTTAAGAAATAAGTTTTGCTCGTGTCTGACTGGAAGTTGGACTTGAAACGCTTTACCATAGCCAGGTAACCTGTGGGATTACCAGATTCATTGTCTGCATAGAGTTAGTCACATTGACCGGATTATTTCAATAATGTTGCTTACCCAAGTCGAAGCCATCAAGCTTGACATCTCCAAAGGGACGTAGCTCTTGGTTATCAGTGCCACCACCAAACAGACTCCAGAGCGTATCAGCAATTTTCTCTCCGTCAGAGTCTGATTGAAGAGTGACATCGGCGCCAGCGCCACCAAGTCTGAGAAGGACCAGCTTCCCGGCCGACTGGCACTGCTTGATAGCATCTACAAGGCTGCTGCCATCCTTGAGACCAGTGGCACCAGCGCTTTGTTGAGCTTGGGATGGGCCATCCAGCCCGCTGAGACTGAGCTGAGGAAAGCCTCCCGCAGCAAAATACGTATCGAGGAAAGCAAGATTCACAATGCCATAAGAGTTGTCTGAGCACACGTCACTGAGAGTCGTGGTATCGTCTTCAGCACCCCAGTACACGGACAATTCGGGACCGGAGGGTTGGGCACTAGAAAGTGCAGCCAAAAGGCTGGTTATGGCGACGGCGTTGCGAAAAAAACATGTTGAAATATATACACAAAAGTGTAAAACGAAGCAATTATATATACAATTTAAAAATGCTTTCAAAGAGCGTCAAGTGAAAAGAGTGAAGTATGCACTAAGGCAGTTGAACAAGACAATGGCACAATATGAAAATAATTGATGGTATTAGTACGATATTTTATATAAATTTCGTCGAGCTTGTCTCATCTCAGCATCGGAGCTCATCTTTGGACGACTTAACGTTACTCGGCAGGTGCCATTCAAATTATCAGACTCTTTCAACTTTCTCATGATAATGAGAGGGTCGCAATGCAGATCTTGAGATGCCCCTACGAGACGGATGTTACATGCATAGCAGTTTGAGACGACGATCTTTGCTAGTATGAGCATGAAACTTACGCTAAAAGGCAGCCGCTCTTTCTGAATGAAACGCAAAATAATCTTGTCGCACTCATAACACGAGCTATTCATCTGTAGAGAGCAAAATGATTAGATTAGCCATGTGAATGAATTCGGTCCTACAGCCGGTCCTGAGCAACGATCACGGAAAAACTACACAAAGTCGAGAATAGGTGCCACTCTGGCTGATCTTGGTTCCTGTACTATACTCCACCTATGCCTTACGATGAAAGATAGTACATGATCGATTTCGTATTTTCTGGCTGCGTGGTAAGCTGTAAGCACAGACTCTACTATTTCCTAGAATTAGTATTTCGACATCTCCTACACCAAAAAATGAAACTGTAAGACTGTCGCAGCTGAATCACGAACTGCCCTCGATTCCGGGCCCACCTTCAATTGGCGGAATTGTTACAACGCCAGTTGCCTAATTAGGAAGGTAGCGCCCCGGGCAGAAAAGGTCCCGCAGTTAGAATCTGTGACGTGCCAGACACAAGAATCAGCTGGGTCTCAAATTTCATCAAAGCGCTCAGCTTACGCCTAATAAAAAGAAGCTTACAAAAATGGTTCGTACTGGCGTTTAATATGTTTGTGGCTTGTAAGAGATCTGCATCGGGAGCCCCTGAAGCCAGTATGTCGCCCAGCTACTATCGGCCCAGCTGAAGGAGCAAGACGCTGGAAGCTGGATAGGCTGGTTTTTCTTCTAAATATTTAAGCTTACCCATCATGTTTTATCTATAGCGCTTACGGCAGCGGTAATTAATCTATGCCATGGCTAGTTTTGTCGCTCAATCTGTGTATTTTGCTTCGCATCCTGGCGCCTTCTTCAAACAGCTGACTGCGCTATCCGAATTAGAAGATAGGTACGCCTACCAATTTGTTATTTTCCGAATTCAGAAGTACAGACAAAATTCTCCAACAGCTGCTATTCAATTGTGTTATACGATTAATTAGCATTTTTGAAGCAGTGAGATCAAACACTTATTTGGCAGATAGTACATGTAATTACCTAAGCCTTGCAATTGGCTCCATGAATAGTCCAATTTTCTACCGAGACACAAATTTTTGGTTGTATAGAGTGCTGAATAAAGAAGGGTTCTCATGCCATTAGGAGCAAATATTTGTGTGGGGTTAATGAGTGAAATGTGCTCATCTACACTACATGATCAAAGAAAACATATTTTCTGTGAAACAAATTGTTTAATGTTGATCCAGAACTTGGACCTATGTCATATATAGACAATCTAAGCCTAACAGCAATCACAAATCTCGGCGACCATGTAGACTTACCCGAATAACAATTACTTCTTTTGCTGCTCTCGACAAAGATTTTGTCATAACAGAAAATTAGTTAAAATGGTGTGCTGTATGCAAAACAGGTGCTCTCAAAAAGCAACAGTTTGTCCCTGCGTAATCTACTACCTACCCTGCTATGACCAAGTCATCTTGATTTGTTGCAGTCCCTGGTGATCGGAAAGAACCCAATGCTACCACATTGTAATAATTGAGACAGCTTTAATTGGACGTGAAGATGCAGCATGACGCCTGTGCCAAGGATATTTATAATTGAGCACTCTTAGTAAAACACATATCCTTCGGATTATTTTGCTGGCATTTTTTGTACCATTTTTACGTATTTAAACACACAAACAGCAAGTAACGGCAGAGGAATTGGCGCTACTGTTTTCAGGCTAATATTTGCTTCATATATCAGGTGATCTTCCGACGTAGCTAGTATGTATTTGTATTCATCTTTGACTAACTTTGACGTATTCTTGTTTACAATCGGCTCATAGAATGAAGTGGGGATCATACTCGGCATCTGACTTGACAAAAATAATTCCGTAGGATAATAGATCCCTGTGGAGGTAGTATTTTGAATGACCAAAGACGTATTTTCATTTAGCCAAATAACCCGATCGGATTTCTCCCCGCATTGATCGGATTGTTGTCGATCTTCCCCTCGTTGCACTGTAGGGCAGCATCAGTTGCGACGCAACATATGCGATTGGACTTTCCGTAGAGAATATGTATAAAAGAACAACGTATACGCTTATACATGATCGTTAAGATTAATCTAAAATAAATGTAGCAGCCGCTTCAAGATGCTATTCAAGCATTGGAAAGCTGCCGCATTTTTGGCCATCTCGGTCGTCTCTCAGGCCGACGCTAGATTTGAGCGGCTAGGCGACAGAAGCAACGATGGAACCTCCAATAATGCTCCCAACAAAGATCAATTCATTGAATCTTTGATCTCAAAGATGTCTGTGAGCGACTTGGGTAATATTATGCCGATACGGAAAACAAATCATAATGCGCTTAAAACGGCTAATACTATGTAGTCTTGCAGCTCCATCTCATGTTCGCAGATGATATTGTTGGAAAAGATTCGCATAATGAACTCTACGGTAATCATGAAAAATCTCTATGTAAGAAGTCTACTGACATATGACAGACCAAACGATGCACCTCAGCCCAAAATCGCCCATTGGTGTGATGCATGACTGGTCAGTATACTTTGGCGGCAATGCTATTACCATGTCTTATATGTGGGCAGGTATCCTATGAACAAGTCTTATTTCAACGCGGTTCAAAAGCTTCAATTGGAGAAATCTCACATCCAAATCCCTATGATGCTAGTTGAAGAGTGCCTCCACGGTGTCGGATCATTTAAGCAATCCCTATTTCCCCAAAATCTCGCAATGGCTGCTTCATTCGATACTGATATCGTATATCGCATTGGACGAGCAATAGGAACAGAAGCGCGATCTATTGGAATACACGGCTGCTTTTCACCAGTTCTTGATCTTGCCCAAGAGCCTCGGTGGGGAAGAGTTCAAGGTGTTTAACGAAGTTATCTATGACCAGACTATGTTACTGACATACTGTAGAAACCTTTGGCGAAGATAAAGTTCTCACCTCGCATATTGGAGTTGCATACTCTTCTGGCCTGTCCAAGAATAAGTCGTGGTCTGAACCCGATGCTGTATTCCCCATCATGAAGGCAAGTTTTTAATCTATTATAGCTGTGTCTAAAGCTAACAAGTCAGCACTTTGCTGCACATGGTGCCGCCCAAGCGGGTCACAACACTGCTCCATTCACAGGACTTGGAACTCGACAGATTATGCAAGATCTTTTTATCCCATTTCGGGCAAATTTTGAGCAGGGAGGTGCCAGGGGGGTAATGATGTAAGACTGCATCTTATACGCGCGAAAAATAGCTAACTGTATAGGGCATACCATGAAATTGACGGCGTACCTGCTGCTGTTAACCCGATGCTGTACCAGGCTCTGAAAGATTGGGATTTTGATGGGTTCACTTTGGCAGATGACACTTGCATGAGAAATCTTCTCACACAGCACAAAGTAGCAAGCTCTCAAGCAGACGCAATGCAACAATGGTTTAATGCTGGTGGTATGATTGACTTTTATGACTGGGATTTGGATTCCTATTTAACTGTGAGTAATCGTAAAAAATATGTGTTGGCGAATTTTTCTAAACGCAAACAGGCCGCCCAAGATCTCGTGGCAAATGGATCTGTCCCACTTAAGACTCTACAATCGCATGTTCAGCAGATTTTAGGCGTCAAATGGGATCTCGGCCTTTTTAACAATGCTTACATTCCTGACGATATTGATCCGCTTGCTATTGTTGCCAACCATCAAGACATTGCATTGGAAGCTGCGCATAAGAGCATAATACTGCTCAAGAATGACAATAACACACTTCCGCTGGATCCATCAACAACCAAGGTCGCCCTGATTGGCCCATTCGCTGATACAATCAACTTGGGAGACTACTCTGGAGCTCTTGGACAGTACCCTGCTAAATATGCGCACACCCTTCGTCAAGGCATGCTAAGCCATTTGAAGAACAGTAGCTCAGGTGGACAACTGAAGTCTAGCTGGGGTACCAATAGTTGGGAATACAATAACCAATATGTAGTCCCAGGGTATCTTCTTTCGGCACCCAATGAGACGACTGGGGGCGGTTTAAAGGCAACGTACTACGCCGAGACTAACTTTACATCTCCCAAGGCAACGAGATTAGAGGTCCCCGCCCAGGATTGGGGATTATATCCCCCACAAGGCCTTTCTTCAAATAACTTTAGCGCCGTCTGGGAAGGCCAGTTTGAATCTCCGACGGATGTGGACGTCAATGGATGGATTGGTGTTGCGATTGGGCCGAACAGTACATCGAAGCTCTACGTTGATGGCAAGCTGATTGCATCCAAGGGCTATGGACCCAATGGCAATGTCCTAGGAAATATTGAAGGCTATGGGTGGACACAGCAAAATAATTCTATACCACCCCAGGATGGCGTGGAGTTTACATTCAAAAGCAAAACCACCTATAGCGTTCGCATAGAATTTCAGTCGTGGAATAATTTCAAAAAGACAGCCAATGTCAATTCTGTCAACTCACAGCTTATTTTCTGGTGGAATCTGGTGTCACCAAACGGTGGTGCACTCGACCAAGCTGTATCAATTGCACAAGATTCCGATGTTATTGTTCTCGCCGTGGGAGCTGCTTGGAATAGTGATGGCGAAGGAGGTGATCGTGGAACTTTGGATCTCGCGCCAAGCCAAGAGGCTCTGGCTAAAAAGATTTATGCCCTTGGTAAGCCAGTAGTGCTTGTACTTGAGGGTGGAAGGCCGTTTGCAATACCAGATCATTATCAGCAGTCTGCTGCAGTGCTAGACACTCACTTTGGAGGGCAAGCCGGAGGGCAAGCAATTGCAGATGTAATCTTTGGCGCGTTTAATCCAGGTGGACGCGTCCCAATCACGATACCGTATTCGGTGGGCCAGCTTCCAGCTTATTATAATTACAAGCCATCAGCTCGGGCTGCGCAGTATTTGGATATTCCGTCTGAGCCATCTTATCCATTTGGATACGGCTTGTCGTATACTACCTTTTCGACGACTTCTCCGACTGCATCAATCAGGAACGCCAACTCGAAGAGATCCAGTATCGATACACGGGCTAATAGCCAGACCTTTGGTAGTGGTGACTGGATCGACTTCTCGGTAACTGTCCAGAATACTGGTGCTGTTTCCGGTAGCTATGTTGTCCAGATCTACTTATTAGGCCGTGTATCCACTATAACACAGCCTGTAAGACAGCTCATCGCTTTCCAACGAGTGTATTTGGATGCTGGTGAGAAACAGACTGTGTCGCTTGAGTTGGAAGTGGATCGATATTTGATGATTCTCGATCGGACAAATACATGGGAGCTGGAAAAGGGTGCTTACACTTTTGCTCTTTCGGAGAATGGAGGCAGCAATACCGACACTAGCAAGAGTGTCACGCTACAATGTGTTGGTTGAAGTTATACCTTAGGTGCGTGGTCTAGAGCCTATGCAGTATGGAATAGATTGTTTAGACGTATACGTATACGAATAAGAGGAAGATGCTGCTTTCGGTTGTACATTTATCCCGCGTTCGCATTTCTTTGCCGTACCGGTTATATCGCTTACTGTATGTTGTGTTAGGGAATCATTCTCTAGCTTTAGTTTACTGAATCTAGCCATTCGCGGCTACGAGATTAAGCTTCTCTCAGCCTCTGCGTCGCATACTTTGGAGCTAATATCACCTTATCTTATTGTAGACGCTACGGAACATGTTTTGCAGCAAGTTTGTTGAGATTTTGAAGAGGCGCCCATACTGGCGTGGTCAAATATTGAAATTCAGATTATGAATGAGCAGCATACTGTATAATATTAGATATTTACCATGCTGTTGTTAACCCAGAGACGGAGCTGAAATGTCCACACCACGACTACATTTGCGGGGCGATATGGCTTGTTAGCGTATGACAGACGATTACATCCTCAGAAACGGCAATAAAGGTGCAGCGGTGTTTTCTACTCTAAACAGGCATATGAGCTGACAAGCTGTAGGGATTCGTTGAAATCGATCACTTGGGACATAAAAGCTGTTCAGGCCCCATGGCGACCCCGCTGTCTGCCTAACAAGCCGGCGCATCTCTTGCTCCGACTCAGCGGGCAGAACAGGCTTGGTCGGAAGTTTTTCGCGAGGGTCAGGCCCCTTTCCCAGCCAGATGTGGCCTAGCAGGTGCTTAATATAGCATCAACAACGTGCACCAGCCTCTGATCCATTTAGTCGGGTTGAGGCTACCCCACCCGCCATCACCTCCATGGACATTTCGCGGAGTTGCTAGCTGCAAAGTGCAGTCCACTCACCGCGTGGTTGGATGAGGCCAAAGATGTGCCAAGGGGCATTAGTAAACAGATCGGGAAGAGAGTCTTTCCTTGGAAACATCGAGTTATTCCGTGTCAGATCCAGCTAACGCGGTCATGGACGGCGGCCTCTCCTATTGTGTTGTTATTTGGAATTCCAAGCTATCGGAGTAAGAGATAGGGTCCAGTACTTAAGGTATAAACAGCTCCTTGGCAGTGATTTCCTTTTTACATTCAACTAGAAATAGAACAGCTTCATATTCGACAATTGCATTTTTCATTGTTGCACTTACAGCCAATATGCGTGCTACGACTCTCGCTACCGCCGCGGTTCTCGCACTTGCCTCGCATGGAAGTGCGGAGACAATCAAAATCCAAGTTGGAGCAAATGGAGAACTTGCTTTCTCGCCTGACAGTGTAACGGCAAAAGTAAACGATGTTCTCGAGTTCCACTTCAACCCTCTCAACCACAGTGTTGTAATGGGTGACTTTGCGAACCCATGCCAGCCGGCCAAGACTGGCGGATTCTTTTCCGGCTTTCAGCCTGTTTCCAGTGGAGAAGCTGTATGTGTCAAATTATGTATAGTAAACAGCGTTTGTCATCTAATACCTATACCAGGATCAAGTCTTCCAAGTTACTGTCAACTCGACCGACCCCATCTTCTTCTACTGTTCACAGAACGTTTTTACGCATTGCATTTCAGGAATGAGTGGAGTGGTCAATTCTAATTCCTCTCAAACTCTTGATGCATACCAGAAGGCCGCGAAAAGCGCAAAAAGCGCATCGAACCCGGAGGCGGCTTTTGGAGGTCGATTTGTGACATCAGGCTCTGCAACTACGTCATCCGGTGCCCCTGCATCTACAACATCTGGTGCCCCTGCTAGCACAACTTCATGCACCGTTAGCAGCAAAAGCGGTGGCAATGGTTACAAGCGATCAGACACCTGCTCTGGAGCTGGCTCTCTCACGGCGTCCGTTGGCATCGTTGGTGCCCTTACACTTGGCATGGCAGTTTTGCTGTCCTAGAGCATTTTCAATACGATTAGAAGTTCCTTTGTGAAATTGGGACGCGTACATGGACGACGATATTACTATTCGATATGTAAATAATCTTAAACGTAATGAATAATTGATACATTTACACACAATATCTGCAGAAATGCCTTTGAAGACACATTGCCCTGTATATAAAATCTGCGTAGTAGGCAATCCATGACACGTCACATATATTAATCTCTCTTTGCTTCTGCTAGCTTACTATGGCTTCTAGATCATACCAGATATATGATAAACGCTAAGCTATTCCAAAGTGCTATGTGCATTATTGTGAACCGCAGGCAAAGAATTGAAAGCTCTTGAAGACGTCTCCTCCAAGACCAAAGCAATTATCGCCGTCCGCATCATCAACCACATATTGATCTCCAGTGCAATCAAAATTATCGCGGAAGAAAGTTGCACTACAGCCCTCAGCAATGGTGCCAGTCTGAAGAGATAAAATATTGGAGTTGAATGAGTAACATTCCCCTTCAGTGAAGGTGTCCCAGGTGAAAGTAGACGCAGTAGTTCCACTTCCGGTGTTAGGGCTGCTGAGATCGCAGAATCGACCCAAGGGGTACGCTGTCAAAGGAGCACTACATGTATAGTAAGCAATTCATTCCAACTCATGATCGAAATTCACAATGTACTTACATAGCAGACACAGTGGTAGCTGTGATGAGCAGTGCATTGAATAACACAGCGGTGTTTAGCATTTTGAATAGAGTAATTGGTTGGATGTGTAGAGATTGTTACAAAGATGGTTGTTAACGAGTTTGTTCAGCGGCCAACGTCTTGGCTATATATACTCCAAAGATTTGCGCATATTTGTGGATGAAAGTTATAAATAGAGCGCCTGTCGTAATTCTCGGATAGTTTTAATCCAATATTCTGAGCCCATTGGTGGAAGATGGATTTAAGCAGAGTCAATGTCGGATGGTTTCCTGTAGAGTAACACGCATAGTAGCATTCGGCTAAGGCCGCTGCTTCTGGATAGGTGCCGGCAGGCGCATTAAGCATGGATCTTAGGCAGGGGTACAGAGTATAGGAGATATAAGAAGATCGATATAAAACAATTTGTGATCTGCTGTAGGGCAACACATTGTATAAGAACATTAACAAATATTTTGGCAGAGCGATCAATTGATTTGATCTCTTGGCTGTAACTAGCACCTTCTTGTGGTTCTACAGCTGCTTTCTCTCATTACCTTTGTCACCCAGTCACAAATTTCTTGGCAAATGCTTTATATATATTGCATCATTTACAAAGCAGTTGGCTCGAATTCGGCTAAAACATCTTGCTTTAGCCAAAACCTCTACACTTTCCCATTAGATATATTTTTATTTCGGTCGGTGTAACGAGCCGCCGACTACACATCATTGTATATAGAGCGGGTAAAAGCGTCTCATACGTTTTACGTGCGTACGCTGATAATCTCATCCTAATATGGATTTTATTATAAAGTGATTACTATTCATATAACGGCATTCACGTAGTCCCCAATGACCTTCTGTATAAAGTCTAGCTGCTCAAAGTCTGTTGGCTGTTATACATTCTTAAGGCTGCTCGCTTAGTTAAATTATGGGTCATTGGAAAATGGATCTCGACTAGCTATAGTTTCATAGTTAACTAAATTCCTTATTTGGACAATGAGTTTATCAGATTTGTTTTTGGAGTTCTAAATGTGAGCAAGATTTCCAAGTGGATCCTAGTTCACAAATCATGGTGCTATTCGCAGAACGGTCCAATGAAACTACATACGCATTACTTTGTGCATGTCTAACGTTTGTACTACCTTATTTCCATTCTTACTGCTATGTGTTCTTGATGAAAGAAAGAATCGGCTTTCCAATTTCCTCTGGTTCGTCTTCCAGCAAAAATAGCTGGCTGTCTCTAGATATGAACTGCAGCATTGGGATCTGCAGCTTTGAAGGACGTGAATAAAGTATTTCTCTAGCGGAATTTTATCCTTCAAGCTATAGATCATCATGTCAGTTTAGACTTTCTAGCTGCTATCGCTTCAGCGGTTCCCTTTTCTGGCTTGAAACCTCCCCCAATAATGCTCTTCAGAAAGGCAATGACACCATTCCTCTGGGATTGCAAAGGCAAGAATAGACACGTAGAAACGCTCCAGAAGCTTCTTTTCGCTCAAACTCTTGGGATAGACCAGCAATACCCACGCCTGCGTCGCTCAATATTGCTTCAAGGCCACATTATAATCCGTAACGCTGTCTCTTATTAATTTAGACCATGTTGCCACATTTACATTACGGCTTTAGGCTGATTTTGGGTGAGGGGGCTTTCCATGAATAATATTGGTATTTAGCAAATAGGGAGCAAAACAAAAGAGAAGTTGATAATTATCAGCAGTCAGCTGTACTTTCATATACACTATAATCATACCGTAAGGCGTAGTATATTAATAGATAGTTTCAACCCATGCTACCACTGCTCTCTCTGAAAGGCTAACCGAGTAGACAATGTGCATAATTTAACAGTTATGTCAAGTCAATACTTATAAGAATGGTTGAAGATTTTTGTTGGACCTCATGATCATTATGTAATAATTTTTTGTGGAGGAATGGAATGCCGCTCTGGATACATGTATACTAGCAGACACGTGGCCGTAGCCGGACTATACTCTGGACCTTTTAAAAAGATTATTGGAGCAAGAATTGCCGTGTAATTTCTGTATACCTGTCGAGGGTTCGGTTTGCCAAGAGGCTAACTGCTTTCTGCAATGATCTTTTTTCCACCAATAAAAAATGATTTATGTGTAGCGATCCGTTATACCGTTAAGCCAAACAGGACAAACAGAGCAAAAGATTAGGCCAATAATCACTATTGTAGCAATTACTGTAATGGAACCGGCTGCTTATAAGGGATTCCATCTGTTAGACTGAACCAGGTCGTAACATCATGAGTCTCTAAAAAAGCTCAGATTAAAAAGACTTCATCTCTTGGCCCATGACATAGCAGTCTCCTCGGTATATATGCGTGAATAGTTAAACACAATTTGCTCATGTCTGAGTTGTACTTAGATGCAATCTGTACTAGCTTTCTTACAAAGCTATTGGCATTTTAGCTTGGCTTAGCCAATAGACCAAAGCTTGAAGTCCAGTTCTGGGTTAGAAAGGTGGCTTGATCGCCTTGAACTAAGGACGGGCCGAGATCAGAGCTGGCCGAGGCTTGTCAAGCAAAGCTGGAGATGCCAAGAGATCCAAGGAACGATGGAGATGTACAAAGATGCCTATATAAAACGGGGAGAGATTCTTTTATAATTGTAATGCGCATGTCTTGTTATTACTTACTTGCTGACTTGCGGCTCTGAAAGTTTGGTCTCGACGGTCAATTTTCTCAATTCTGGCATTTTCCATACTTTGTAGGGCTTAGAGGAAGCTCGGCAGTATCGATTGGAATCGCGTCGTGACTTGGCCGCGAGGTCGCCGTTCATGATGCATATTGGCGGGGTCATAATAATTACGGTAATGTACCCATATCCGTAAATTCACAAGGCTAACAGGGCCGAAGTAATCACTTCAACTTTTGCCTGGCGGTGTACTAGGAACGCTCCTATGTGTCCCTTCCACGCCCAACGCAAACTACTGCATGAATGCAATGCATATGCAAAGCAGTTACTCTTTGCGGTGTGAAGAGCAGAGTTGTAAATTAAAACCAGAGACTTTATTGGAAAAGATGGTACTGCTAGCGGGACTAATATGCACTGGAGGAGGGGTCACTTCCTTTTACGACTTTTTCCTGCCATTGGAATTCTGTCCCCCTCGTTCCCTCATCCTTCTGGCTTCCTTTGCGTATCTCAACCAATAGCGGAACCGTTACATTCAAATTTTGACGCAGAAATCGTGCCGCGAGAAGCGCAGGAAGAGAACTAGCACAGTTAATATCTTTAACGACGATCCGCGAACTACTAGACAGTGCCGAAATGCCGACGAACCGCTGTGCCCCTCATCTTCTTTGGGCTATTGTAAAATGTACACTGATTTCAAGTAATCGTATTTTATATTGAGTAATGGATCGGATATGGGTTGATCTTAAGCCAGTAGTCAACATTAAAAACAGTTCTAGGTAGCAGACTGCATCACGATCGATTCAAAAGTGTTGAACTACCAACTTGGGAGCATTTTACCCAATGCGCTCTACGCTAATATATGTGTCAGCTGGCGTATATTGGCATTCCAATGCAAAACAATCCTACGTTGGTCAATGGGATGCCTTGGGGATCTAGACTACAGTGGCATCTGCTATACGATGATCCTTTCGATCGTTCTTGATCGTTCTTGATCCACCCAACGCACATACAACGTAAAAGGTGCTTTAATTTGCTTCTATCTTAGTTAGTCAAGTATGGCCGATGCCATTTGGTAGGAAAGGTGTAAACCGGCCAAGACCGAGTCCAATAATTGAGTGTTCGTGTATAAATATACCATGAGATCTCCCCTGAAATCGATATTTCCCCCATCACCAGTTTCACACTCAAAGCTCTTTCTTACCATTGGCTAATCCTCAATCTCTTCGTTATCCCATTGATTACTAGGTAAGAACTTCCTAGCTATTGTCATGTCATATTTCTGACACTGTCACCTTGAAGCAACCACAAGTTCATAAAGCCATCATGATGATTATTTCCTCTCGTATCCTGAGCGCAATTGCCGCTGCTACACTTATAGCTGGAGCCTATGGGGGGACTTTAGGAGGGTTGAATATGCAAGCATGCTGCCAAGAACAATATTCCGACGGTGCAGAGCAAGCGATCACTAATGGTAACGGCTGTGGTGCCTGGCAATGTTATAACCCAAACACTGCGAATGTTGATGGAGGTATAAACGTCGATGAGTGTTGCCAAGTCACCTATGCTAATGGTGCTGCCTATTCGGGGTGTGGCAATGGCAAAGATAGTTGGACTTGCTATGTATGAATATAAATGGCTCTTAGTTTTGTCTGGAAGACAATGCCGTCTGCTAAGCTAGATTGGATATGGAAACGGGACAATCTGAGGGTGTAACTTCAATAGACAAGTAATTATTTAGTTCTAGCCTGAAAATATGAGCAGTTTTGATACATGTTATAATTACAGACACGATTCTCGACTCCCGTTATTTCCTTTTGCTCTTACCATTGAAGACTTAATCATACCCAAGTATGAACAACTACAGTAAGTACATTTACAGGCCATGATGATGATCTTGCGCATAATCAGTAGTTTATCTACCTTTCAGGTTCCATTATCCAAGCGCAGTCCAGAGGAGAGCTAGGGCGTAAGAGTATGGTTGGGTAATTTTGCATTCAGGCGCTGTTCTTGGAGCATATGAACAGTTGGCGTTTTGGCATTTGCAGTCGCTTTTGGTCGTTTGAGAATGCCTTGAATATCTCAGCTCGTTGGATTTGGGGAGTCATTCTTCGGTTGATGGGGAAGGGGAATAGCAATATTGGATAGTAGACGCTTAACCTTGCAGCGAGAGTCAGTGGCGAGATTGGTTCGTGGACGCTCAGGGTTCTTTTTGCTCTGATCAAGAGGGTTAACGGCCGCGGTAGTTTGTGAGAGTTTAGGACCATCGTAGATCCCGGCACGAATTCGAACAGAAATGCCTATGCATATGCAATTATGTTAGCCATCTTTTCGAAAAGCAGAACACTGGTATTAGAAATCTGTTACTCACTCACGGCATCTTTCGATTACAACAGACGATCTGATTGAAGGCGATTATAGGCATATACGACTATTGAAGCCGGGACCATAGAAGGCAATACACGATAACTGACCAGCGTGCGTATTGGCGAGTGGATACTTGGCGAGATGATCAGAGTGAAAGTGTTCCATCCTAAGGGGAAGCGCCACTGGCAAAGCAAACGTGTATACTCCTTGCGTTGGCTGGTAAGTAGGGGTCTGGAAATGTGGCGTGCATCGGATCCGCATTGGAGTGAAGTCCAAAGTAAGAGTTGGACTGGTTCATGCAAGTCAAACATCTGTAACGCTTCATCCGGCGCTGTACTGGGTTAATGGTGGCTCGAGATTGTGAGTTACAAAATCGGAATGGCATGTTTTCTTTAAAATAACGACCAGAAACGCAAAGGATGACCTACATGCCCTCGACTTCAATGCCGACCCCCAGCGGAGGTTTTCTAGCATCTTCAATGGCGATGTGGTTCCATTGTCAAGTTCGATAAATGTAGCCCAAGGGCTAATGGATACGCATGGGACTGATTCTTACGTTTATTGAGAAACAGTGAGGCTAGATTGACATACATGCCGACAAGAGAGTCACGAGTGTAGTGAAGAAGATAGATATTTGGTCAATCTGCTGTTTTACCTGCAATTACGGCCCATAGTATTGTATTTCTGAAAACGTTGATGATGTGTCGAGATTTTTGGGCACGGCAAGCTATGGGATCTGCATTTCGTTGGATTTGCTCTTGTAAGTTGAGTTGCGACGAAGTAACTGGAAAATCGGCGAGCGGACAAGGTAGTAGGAGGCATTCGAGTCGATAATTTGAATGCGAAAATTCGTTATGAATCAATAGCTCTGTTTAAGCTGTAATCTCTATCAACCGCGATAAGACGGATATGTTACTTTAAGTATGTCCAGGATAAGTAGCAATGAACGGTCGCAGATTGGCTCTTCAGTACTCATAATGGGTGAGCAACGAGATTACACCCGTAACACAATTGCCATTGGACGTGCAATAGGATCGTGATTATGGAGCGATATATATGGGATTTGCTTAGGCTAGCCGAGATTTAATACGCTGAACACCATCTCGGTAGTGCATTCTTGACAAGCGGTCGGTAGCCAGTTAGGGGTGACACCAAGGTCAGTCTATTTTGTATCAGCTGTATTTGGGCGAAGATCAGTTTAAAGAGAACAAATATAAGCTGCGGAAATAAACTTTGCGCGGCGGAGCTACAATGTGTGTAGGTATCTTGAGATTGCTGTGGATATACTATATATATTTCCCAAAACTTAACGACATCATTGAGCTGTGGAGATTTCTCGGGTTTTTGAGTTTATAATGCGTGATGGAAGAGTAGGGACCGTCCTTGTTTTGCTCTATCCGTGATTCGAAGGCCCTGACTGCGGTATCGTGAGATAGACTTATGGAGAGAGGATGCGTACTGGAGCTGGAGATTCGGATTGTCGTCAGTGTTATGTCAAATGAAGCCCAAGGTTCTGAGTATTGGTAAGAGGCTATGCGAGATTGAGTTTATGGTCGACCAAATGGCTATTAGGAACGATTAGATTAGCTTGGAACGATAGATCAAAATCTTGTATGGCTGCTCACTTCAAATCGTGGCCTTGTCGCTCATTCTTTTCCCTTCCATTCTCCTGGCGGCGCGATTGGACAACGAGGTAAAGCAAAGATTTTTGGTTGGCCCTGGCTAGAAACGGGGGGAGATCACCGGTAACTGGATACGTTTACAGTCACCACTTTGCTGAGACTCTGCCTCGTACCGTTGATCCAATTAAGCCTGGACAGCGGCCTGAATCCAGGAATGTTGAAAAGTGTAATAAGCGGATGAAACAATGGCTTTTGTTCTCTTCAACATACTGGTCTGCCGAGTTACCACTGCCGATTCACTGCTGTTACCAGCTGCCAACTGATAAAGAACGGCTGCTGACACTTGACGATTATCTCACCCCACTCCATACAAAATATCACATTTTTTGGCTAGTTTGAAGTCTGAGCACCTTTTCTTATCCCTGACTATTTAGTTCTGTCGTCAAGTTTGCATAGTCTTCTTATCGGCTTTCGATTCGGCTTGTTGCAATGCCACCACAAGTGTTCATGCTCAGGAGGTGCCCCCCGCCAAATACCTCCGATGTATTTCTACGGGTGCGCGGCGTCTCAATGGACAAGGAGCTCGGACAGTTCAGAACTTGAAGACCAAAACATATTGATCGGCATGTATCCCCAACGGGGCAAACAAATAGGACCCCTGATGAACCTACCCTTACCACAAGAGTGTCCTCCATGCATCCCACTCTCAAGCTCCGTTCCAGCAACTAGCCGACAAATCCATTGCCAATAAAACGCGTGGACAGCCTGAATTCAAGATTGTGGAAAGTGTAAGAGCCGTCTTGCCATTATGACGCCGCCTTTGAATGGGTTCTCGTGGTGATGGTGACGATGAAAGTTGAGAAGCAGAGGCAGATGGCATGCAGCAGATGCGACAAAGACTCAGAGTTTCTCAAGGCCGATTGTTTGACAGATATACGGAAATGGGCAACGATGCAAAGGGAAGATGATGGGAAAAAAATGCGTAAGTGAACAACTCACAACTATATCGTGCATTGTTTTTATTTCGCCCATGTAAGGTGCAAATTTCTCGAGCTTGGTATTCACGACCAGACCCCATTGCTATTAGCACGTTTATCATTCCCATACATTGTTAGCGTTCAAGTTATGATAATTCATTCTCACAAGGACGATTTCACTGTGGGAGGGAGAAGCGCAGCCAGCAGATAGTCAATTCGTAAAAAATGATCAAGAAGATTCTTTTTCTTCTTCTTTTTCTTCTTCTTCTTCTTCTTCTTCTTCTTCTTCTTCTTCTTCTTCTTCTTCTTCGTAGTACCCTCTCTCCCCCTCACCACCACCACCCACCACCCACCCCCCTCACCCTCAACAACCCCCCTCCTCCTCCCGGTGTTGTTGTTGTTGTTGTTGTTGCTGCTGCTGCTGCTGCTCCTCTTCCTCTTCCTCTTCCTCTTCCTCTTCCTCTTCCTCTTCCACCTCCACCTCCACCTCCACCTCCACCTCCACCTCCACCTCCACCTCCACCTCCACCTCCACCTCCACCTCCACCTCCACCTCCACCTCCACCTTCACCTCCCTCTGTGGCGAGAGGTCCTCCTCCAAGAGCACGCCCGGAAAGTGTGTGAACAGAAGTTCACACTCTCTCCGTGAGAGACGGCCGTCTCTACCCTGACCTACATGGCCAGGAAGCCGGAAGACGCCGCCGCGGACCCTCCTCGTGAGAGGAACGGCCTCATCAACTTGACCTTCCGACTGGTCTGAAGCTGGGATGGCATTGCTGCCATCACGGCGGATGCTCATGGAGGAAGAGCCTCCACAACCACGACCACGACCACCACCGCCACCACCTCGGCCTCGGCCTCCTCTGCGGCCACCACCACGTCGACCACGACCACGACCACCATCTCGGCCCCTTCTCCACTCTGGACGGTGTTAGTAAAGAGTACATATGTAATATAAAACGAGCAAAGGAACTGAGACTTACTGGTCACACCGCGACCACTTCCACCACCACCACCACAACCCCCAATCCGGCCTGTTATAGTCGTTAGCTGAGATGAGAATTCTCATGGTTGAGAGCATCTTTTATATATCTGGAAAAGGGATGGAGAGTTGGCTGCTGGCGGGGTAAGGGCAGCTAGCCCCGAGCCCATGGATGTTGACGGGGCGGAAGAGGGAGGAGGAAGAGAAAGAAGAACTTGCCAGAATTCTGGCTAATGTTAACATAAACTAGTTTGAGCGATCAACTACTTCTGGGTCGTTGCCTTGCTATCCATCGTGATTTGAGGAGCCAAGACTGGGAGCTGGCTTGGCTCGACTGCTGCGCCGCGATATATACTTCTAGAGAGACACATATAGATATTCGGGCCACGGAGGTCGGATTGTCGCCGTTTATAGGTCAACTGGAGTCGTCTGTGCTTTGGATTGAAGTGAGGATGTGCGACATTGAGTTTATTATTATGACTGTAAGAAACAATTAGTTCGAAGCGATAGATCCAAAGCAGCGTATGGCTTCGTGGAAGCAGTAGAAGCAGTAGAAGCAGTAGAAGCAGTAGAAGCAGTAGAAGCAGTAGAAGCAGTAGAAGCAGTAGAAGCAGTAGAAGCAGTAGAAGCAGTAGAGACATTGGCACGGAGTACTCTGAGAGGCCAAGCGCTATAACTCTGAGAAACGGCACTGTATTAGGCACGCAACAGGCCATACACAGCTGTCGCACACTCGTGAGATGGAATGGGATTTGTCAAGTCGCATGAAGAAGCGTTGGGCCCTTGTTCGAAGCACGTTGCTACATGACTTCCTGGGAAGTCATCATTTCATATGTGCAGAGGGTAAAGGCTGGTCACGGTAAACATAGGCCAGGTCGAAAGGTTCATCGAGCACCGGTCCTTCCAGCCTGGATACGTCAAGAGAGCAACATGGGACAGGCAAATACAAAACGCAGCCTTTGAGATATCATATACAGCTGTTGATTCTAGAATAGGTATGCAGTGTGCAGCCACAGAATGGCTTGGGCTGCACACTTGCAATATACGTACGCGAACCTACTGTAGCTACCTAGGTGCCATGATAATATACCAAAAGAGCTGCCAAGTCGTACTGCATTTGTCTTCGCGCTCGGCCAACTGCGGTCCTTTTTTCCGCCCGGCGCATCATCCATTTAATGGTCACGCCGGACTTTGGCCGTAGACTGTCCGGTATTTAATTATCATTATTTTTCCTCTCCGTTAACGGTGGTGAATTCCTGTACTTTCCAGGTACGTTCTGAGCTGGACGCGATGGACACCCCCAGGTGTAGGATGGCAGCACCGCCTACGTACGGGTCGCTGGGCTACAAGCCGTGGGAGCCGGAAATTCAAGTAGCTTAAGCGCCCATCATAATCAGTCGTTATTTTGAACTCGTCCGCGTCCTAAAGTGTACTGGTCCACAACCGAACTAGTACACTCATTACTGGTCCAAGTCTCAGGGTGCGCTCAGGCAGTGACTGATATGGCGGTTCGCGGTCACAGCTGTGGCAACTGGCCTAGACCACTCACTCTGGCTGCCGCCGTGAAAATATAAAAGATGCTGTATTGGCTATCCTCCAGCTAGCCATATCGAACCAAATTCCTGGGTTATCTTCAGCATCTGAGACTTGGGCAGTTGAAAGCCCTTTAGCTGCTCTTCAGCACTCTGACCAACACTTGGGTTATACAACCTTGGCATTTCAGCCTCGCGCATTTTGCGTACCGTTTTAAACGCTTCACGTACGGTAGGGTGCGAAATTCTTTCGCAATCCCAAAACACATACCCGCATATACACAATATACGGTGCACACTACTACCGAATAGAATGCTGATATATTCGTCGTAGGGCGAGCCCTTGAAGTCGAACCAACCCTTACCAGGCCGAGAGCTATCGTTTTCGAAATCTCCTTCGGGTGGAATTGTCGGGGACAAAGTATTCGGCGAACAGTGCAGTGCCTCCGGCAAAAAGCCACGCGTGCGGGGCGAGTTGCGCCGAATGATATCCCAACGCCGATCGGTGTCCGATGACATTAAACCTTCAAGGAATTCCAGTCCTAAAGATGCCATGAACCCAGCAACCTCTTGAAGTCTGTACCTGCAATCGGTCGAAAAAAGGGCCAGGTCTGATATATCGAGCTCGTGAAAATATTCCATATCTTCTCCTTCATCACGTTCGGAATCATCTTGGTTGTTGACTCGACCACCCCTAAGATCATGATTTGGAGGAGCTCGTAGTTGTGGGTTTTCCAGGACAGCTTGTAAAAATCTGTCTTGAAGATCCGCAATGTACTGGCCTATGTTTATTGTAAAGTATTCATGAATGCAACTTATTTCTTCAGCCTCCCATGGCTCCAATTTCGCGAGAAAATAACGAAACTGCAGATCAGGAGAAAAGAAGGGCTCTGGAGGATAGCACTCGAAAGCTGGACATAGTTGGCAATAGAGTTCGAATCGAAGAAAAGCTCGCTGAAGTCTAGCGCGCTCTGTTGGTGATAATGGCCATGAGCCATCATGTTTCTGGAATGTACCCAAAGTTTGAAGAGCAGAATCGAAAAATTTATCGACAAATCGAAACACGCGAGCGGTGAAACGCATTAATGAAATGATATTTGGCAAGTCTTTGGGGAAGCTCCATGAATCGGCCTGGTTGAAATATTGGTCCAGAAAGGCCTTGACCTCTTGGAGATTTAGATAATCTAAATCCGCATGGAGTTTTGGGGTGTGCAACAGGGCAAGAGCGTGATGGACAGCGTCTGGCGACAGGCCATTTCGAATGACCGAGGTCAAAATAAGGCCACGAGATGCCAAAAATGCCTGCAAACACGCAGGTGATGCCCTGATGAGGGAGTAAAGGTCTTGGGGAGAATCCAGCAAAGACAGGACAGAGTAGAGCAGCTCGGGTGCAAGCCGATCCAGTGCCATGTCGGAAATGGAGGCCAAGTATCAGCGGGCTGGATCTTTGCTGGTGTCGAATGTCCGAGGCTGCGAACAGCGGCCCAGAAGTAGTCCCCAGAAGTAGTCTGTCGGCTGTGCGGGGTTTGTGGGACGAGGCTGGCGATGGGGCTGGCGATGGGGCTGGCGATGATGCGATTCACTGGGCGGGCGGCACGGGTATCGGGCTGCTGCCCCGCCCCGCCACCCCCTGGCGCCCTGGGGCGGCTACGATTTCACTTGATTAGCCTCCAGCTGCTTGCGCTAAGCGACGCGCCGAACTCCCTCCACCATGCACGTAACTACATGTTAGGTGCTGTACTGTGTGCATGTAAAAATTCATGCGATTGATGCTTTTGCGCGCGGCAACAAACCCTGCCCGACCCGGCCCGGCCATCATCAGGCAATATTAATTGGCGTTCGTAGAGATCCTGGCTGACGTGTGACAGGAATAGCCTTGCTTCATGTGTGTAGAACCAATAGAAATGACTATCGATTCGCCCGGGGCCGTTGCATCAGGTTTTCAAACAAAGGTTTGTTAAGATGGCCAACAGCAAATTCGAGGATCATGGTTAGGAACCAACACTGGTATCAGCATTCACAATGCCCCCCTCGTTACGACCTCATGGCAACTCTGGCATAAGTCGAGATCACTCTGCTGTCTTTGATGTTTACATATCAGACGGCTTCTCGCCACAATTTGATATCATCACTGAACATCATATGCTTATACCATTCTGAAACCTTTTGACCCAAACCAAGTCTTCAACACATCTTTGCATATTAATTTTCATCCGTTATCAAAATGGGAGACAAGACAGATATTGCCAGACTGAGACAACAACTGGGACCAGATTATCAAATCAGTGCTCGGTACAAACAAGTCCCCCGGTTGGCACGCGATGAGAGAGCAAACTACGACCAGCATCGTCATCAGGCCTATCCTGACACCTGGGAGGAGGAGCATCCCTCTGAGAGGGAGAGGGAGGCGTATGAGCGCTATTCTCAACACACTCATGCTTCAAATGCGTCTACGGCGCAATACTGGATTGATTACGATCACGTAGTCGGAAGACGACCCAGTGGTGGAGAAGTTCCCATCTCCACGCTTTCCCAGAAACAACATAGAAGTCTTGCTGGGGCATCTGCTCAAGCAGCAGCTGATACTCACATGTAAGTGAAATAGGGGAATATAATAATTTCTGAACTGAACCCCGGCTCTCAGGAAAAGGATATTTTGGCATACACTGAACCGTTTAACGACTTGTAGGGTGTATCAATCTCGGGTTGATCATCTCAAAGCAGAGCCTTTCGGCTATAAAAATGATCGCACACGCTTGGTTCATGAAGGATATGCAGAAGTATCTGGTATTCGTGCGGATTTGTATCGGAATCGTTTCGAAACTCATTATGGCGGCTCAAAAGGAGACTCAGGTTCAGGTTCACGATCTAGATCTTAGCTTATTCAAAGTCATGTATCTGGGTGGTGTGTGGCTATGGCAGGAAGGCCAGATCTGTGGCAGGTTTAATACTCGTCCATTCGATATGGACTACCATGGATATTGGGCAATTAGCTCGCGGATAACGTCTCAGACAGAGCTCTTGTTGCGATATTTCCTCTATGTTTTCTTATTTCTTGCGCCTGTAGTAAGCTGGGGTTGCCGTGTAGCAAATTTAGTGGCATTCAATTGCTAGAAACAGATCCTTCTTTTCTACTGAACTTATTGCGATTTATCGTGTTTTGTAGTGATTCGTAGATGCTTCCCCGTCATCCTCCTGTAAAGGTCTCGTCAGTAGATACCTAAAATACAACGGGAAAAAAAGGACAGTAGACTATTGGAACTCATTGACCGTATAGGTACCCAATTGGGACAATATTGGTAATTTGTAGCCTGTATCTAGAGACTTGGGGCGTGACCTTGTTCCGTCCTCTTTTCCCCCCCAAGAGACTTCATCATTGTTCGAAGATACGACCAAGCTGAATTGGCGATATTACCAATAAGTCTTTAACTCCAGTGTACTGGAGTTCCCCAGTTCGACCGTTTGCACTTTTTTTCCTTATCTCCCCAGGGATTTCAGGAGTAATCAGTCTGTACCAAGCGCAAGCGGGAGTAACAAATAAGGGACATTTGTAGCATCAGAATATAGTTCCACTCCTATCATATTATCAGATAATAAGAACGTCTTCGCCATCCTCAAATGGAATATACTCAGCATGAGAGTCATCTATCTGATATTTGTTGGAAAGCAATGGTTTCACACCAGCCACGCCTGTTCCAATTGGCTCTGTCTCATCTACAAGAGCCTCATCCATTCATTGTCAGAATCGGCAATCACAGCCTGGGGCTTCTCTAACTTCTTCTTGAAGAGAGAGAAGAAGCTCGACACAGACTTTCCCTTCGTGTCTGCTGTATTGTTCGACACGGAATGATTCTTCGTGTCTCCTTTGTTCATGCTTCTGGTCACTGGCCTTGCCATCGTGCCGGATGTGTTTTTCGACACGGGCTTGGCCATCGTGTCTATTTCATTCGACATGGAATGATTCTTCATGTCCTTTTTGTTCCTATTTCTGGTCACGGGCTTTGCCGTCGTGACCGTCTGAGTCTCTTGAATGTTCAAGTTAGACTCAGACTTGGCTTGCAGAACGGGACGTCCTGCGCCACCAGCAGAATTCGGCTTCTGTTTCTTGTTCGAACTTGCCAAAGGAGCCGTCTCAACTTTAGCAGAGGTGTCGTCACAGGAATGGATCATCTGTGAAGAATTGTTGGCCTCGTTCGAATCAATTGGAGCTTTTGTAAAAAAACCCAGAAATGCCCTTCTGTCCACGCATTTTGATAGGAGGGGGAGGGGCCACGGCCACAGTCGTCAACACCGCCCTGTTCGAGACGTTAGCTTTGTGATGAGGTTTAAGGATAAAAGAGGACATTACGCCGCCATCCGCGCCCGCACCAGCACGCACAAGTTGTTCCATTGCCCGAACCAAGCGGACGAGGTTGTCTGCAGACTGGTTATCCGCCTTTACATTCATAGTTAGCTACTGTGATGCCATTGAGCCAAGTAAGAGAGTAGAGACTTACTAAGAGAGGGGGGGAGAAGTAGAAAAGTGCGTCTCAGCCATAATAATTTAAATCTTGTAAGCCTGACTAGAAGGGGAGACCAAAAAAAAAGGCCAAAAGCCGAAAAGGTAATATGTCCTGCGCTCTTCTTTCCTCTTCCAAACTTGGTGGTTTCGGGGTCATCGTGATCTGCGGAGGCATTCTTTCTTCGCCGTTTTTGTTTAGGATCTTCAGAAGTGATCGGAGAGCCTCATCAGACGCAAGTTGGGTAGATTATAGTGGCAGCGTCGCAGGTTGAGCAGCGGGCTGGTCGAGGTTGCTCTTGGTGAAGAACACTTGAAGCTTGTCGGATGATGAATCACAATTTTCGCCCACTCTTTACCATTCCTTGGATTCCTTCTATGCATCACACGCTAAAGCTCCTTTCCAGCGGCTACGTGACGAATCTATTGCCAATCAATGAGCTAACCGGCATATAAACGGTCACGTTAACGATCATCGCGTAACCAGTCAACCGTCTCCAGACCTGTCGGATGCCACTCGGACAATAGGCAATAAACCACTGTAAACAGAAATGTCAAGAATTTTGTTGGCAGCATGTAAACAAAGTACAGTTAGATATCTAACCCAGCGGACGTCATCAAATGGGTGGATTCAATCCCTCCTTTAGCCGTAGCCATGCTGTCTCGCAGGCAGGGATGGTGGGTGGCACCCACTGAATCGAAGAGGGTTTGCAGACGGTGGCATGGACGGGTAGTGATGTTCTTTACATCTTGAAGAGTGCCCAGGATCAGCTGGGTTCAATGTTTCCGCCATGCCAGTGTGGTTGGTCGCTTTTCTGTGGTCCAGTCTGGTCAGTTCTTCATTTCAGAAACAACAGAGAGGAGAATTCTTACAAAAAGTACAGCAAGAAGCTGACGCAGAGATGTATTGATGTGGAGATGTATGAACAAGCAGACAGTAAGTAAATGCGCTCCAAATTGAAGGGGTGGGCTAACGGTTGGCAGCCAAGCTTGGCGCGTCTATTCCCTGAGGAGATCCCCGCGGCGGGGAATTAATGGCTAACAGGTGCAACATGGCATCAATTACAGCTGTCATGCTTAGCGCAGGGCTGCATTGTACTGCGGGACTCGTACATGTAGCATTCTCGTTGGGAGCGTTTCTCTCCACCACATAGCTCTATTATTTTACACGGGCACCGTTATTACTTGAAGAATAAAGCGGCGCCACCTCCGAAATCGACTCGGAAAGTCCATCGCCAGCTCAATACGCCGAGATGAAGCAGGCATTGCCAGTGAAGGAAGCCCAAATCTTCAGCTGCCCTAAAGATGCGCACCCCACAAGAGTACAAGCTTCGATTAACGCCGCTGAGGAACGCGATTTGACTTGGAAAAAATTGCACAGCCGTCAACGACAATTGATGGCTACAGTCCGCAAACTCAAGACAGATATGGAATCTGTGGTCGAGGACGTCGCCGCAGCGGACAAGGACATGCAGGGCATAATTGGAGGGATCAAGGGAGACGAGCCGATAATGAATATCCCTACTTCGGTATGTCTAGTCTTCTACTCTCTCGGGTCCTTGGGCTTAGCTGATACAAATCATAGCCAGGGATTTGGCAGTACTATTCACAGATAGTAGAGATCAATATCATCGGCCGTCGAACAGCGCTACAATATATCATATCATCCATGCCGGCTGTTTCGATTTAGACGGCGCTGAGTATGGCATTCATCACGCATTCCCTGATGCTTCCATCTTCAACGCTTACCAGAAATATACATGGATTCAGTCGTGGAGACACGGGTCTCTTCCCAGGCTATCGGCATAGCATGCCGCTAAAGATTGGAGATCTGCGCCTAAGGCACTGGTGGGGATGCCGCCACACGTGATGGACTTATAAGAGGCGCTGCGCCATGCACTTGTGAAGTTCTGAAAGCTTCAAGTTGCTTATACACGATGGGGCGTGGGCTCAGTTCAAAAAGTTGCCACACGTGTCGGCGCCGTCGAATCAAGTGTGACGTCAACAAGCCCGTATGTAGTCAATGCGAAAAGTCAAGATATGAATGCCTTGGGTATGACCGTGTCCTGCGGATCGAATCCCACGGGCTGGGCTTGGGAACACAACCGGGTCACCAGAGTTTCGTCAAAATAAGCCAATCCAATTCTTATCCAGTCAATGCCCCAACCAAGACGCATGAGACCATTTCGCATCACGGCCGTACCAAGTGTCGCAAACAAAAAGGCCGGGACCATCATCCATCTGATAGCTCTACCAACTTAACGACGGATTCAATAACAGCTACAGAGATAAAAGACTCAAGGCTGGCATTGCGACATTGCCTAACAAGTTGGCATATTCAACCCAGTTTAGAGCCGTTCACCGACAATGTCACTTTCTCCTATTTTTTTGACGCCTACAGCTGGATCAACATACACAGCATTCTCCTCCAAGATACACCAATGCGCCAGCATCTCGCTCAGCAAAGCGACGAACTCTGCTACGACAGCCTACGCGCTCTAGCATATGGCGTATTTGGCCGAGATCACCAAGTAGAGGGTTTGAAAACAAGAGCTGGCCGAATCTATGGAAAGATCCTTCAGCAGTTGCAATCCAAGCTTATTACAGCATCGAAATCCGAATTAGCCTCTCTTATCAAGCCTATATCCATCATGGGATCTTATGCAGTACGATACTGTCTGTTCAATAGTGGCCAAGTTGTGTTGCTGATTATTGTCCAGATTACCGTTGATTCTGACTTTCGCTTCGTACATCACCGAGGATTAGCTTCTATCCTTAATCATTGTGGCCCTCAATATTTTCAGAGCTTGGAACTGTTACCGGTTTTTGAATCTTGTAGATTTACAATGGTCAGTATATGCGAACATGAAATCTGCAGGAATGATGCCACATACTCATTACATGTAATAGCTTGCAAATGCCCTTGTCCAAAGAAAAGACACTCTTATCAGTGAAGAAAAATGGAAATCGGTACCATGGTCGCTGCATCCTGGCATGAAGTCACATACAAACAACCTGCTTGATATAATATCCGACATTCCCGGAGTTATCCAGAAGATGGACGATATTCAAAATGAACGTTTTCGATGGGTCGCGGGTGATACAAGTATAATTCGAGAGGAGACACCAAACTCTATACCTGATTTACAGCAGCAAGTAGAATCTATTTACTTGGACCTACTCGCGTGGCGATATCACTGGCTTCAAGACAATCATCTTATCGCACAAAACATACTTGACTGGGCACTCTTTGAAGTCAGCGATGAACCATTTTATGGCTCAAAACTGGACACAGCTGCCAGTTTAGATGTTCTTTTTGGACTGGAAAATGATACTGACAAAGAGCCTGAAGCAAACGCCCAAACCTTTGCTTTGATGCAGGAAGCGGCCCTGTATTTAACGGGCCTCATTTGGATAGGGCGGATGCGAAAAAATCTTGCCAGGGCTGCTCGTGCTCCAGACGCGATTGACATTTACAATGCACCATTTTTCTCCACATATCCAGAGTCCAGCGAGAATATGGCAACAGCGGCGTCTTGGAACATTAACACTGCCAAAATATCCGAATCACCAATTAGATCATCAAGTTCCGACAACAGCGAGACTTTTTCTACGACAACAGTCCATAATTCTTACCCAAATCCTTTAGCAATCAGCAATGGAATGATGTTTCTTCCTGGCGATGGTCGCTTCGTGGGACAATTGCGAATATTAAACTGGCTAATTAAACAATTACCTAACAGTAGAGCTTGTGTTTTAGGTACGCTTGCCGCAATGGGATTGGGCCACTGTGTTCATGATGTTCGTCCATCAGAGGGGAACGAGCGTATTGCAGAGGCTATTCGTGAAACTATGACGACGACATATGGAGATGCAGCGAATGTCCTGTTCAAAAGCTACCAGTGATGATTGATCCATGCTGTCGAGTACATGGAAAAGTACGAACTGAGTTAGGCATAAGTAGTATAAAGGGGTTGTTTCACCTTGGTGCTATTCTCCATCTCCTGAAGTCTTGTGAAGGCGATATCTTCGCTTAATAACGTATTATACATCTCCATAACAGCGATTATTTGTTGCCTGAAATATCATGTTACATTCTGGTCTCTTCGGACATGCTCATATTCGGAATTTGCCACCAAATAAAGCCCCTCTCTTCGGTGTTAATAGGCTTTTGTTGTCTGACCGGGAGCCAAAGAAATGGAGCTGATCAGATCAGATGCAGTGAGATGAGACCAATCACAACACAATGTGGCCTTGAGGGGCTGCTTTGTGACATCAGTGATGATTTACTTTATGGTGAGCATTTATCAGCTGAAGATTGAGATAAAAAACTTCCATCGCCATTTGGTGCTTCTTCGATATTTGAAACTAATGAAACTATATTAGAAAGGTTGTTCCACGCTTCACGCAAAGGAGAATACACACATAAGCGTAGCGCAATTGCACCATACCTAGTTTCCCTGCAAGTGAGAATACAAATAGAGGCAAGATATCTCCAGTTCTTCGGGAACATTGCTATTAAAATTCTATTTACAAAAAAAAAAAACACTAATAAGAGTTAGATGGCCTCTGCGACTCTCCCAGATTTGCCCCTGGCAATGCGAGCAGCCCTAGTGGCCAATTTTCACAAGCCATATGAGATCCGAGATGACCTTCCGCTACCCGAAGCTGTCGAAGGCCACGATATCGTGATTCGAGTTGCTGCCGCATCATTTTGTCATACGGATATGATGGTACTTGATGGAAGGATGTTGGACACGCCGAAAGACTACGCCGGCTCCCACGAGCCTACTGGAACGGTGGTTGGTCTAGGTTCGGACGCGGCTGCTCTTGGCTTCAAACTTGGTGATCGCATTGCTACCCTTGGATGTCGTAACCCTTGTGGAGAATGTGCCGATTGTAAAGGCCCCATTGAGCAGCGTCAGTATTGTCGTTTCATCAAGGGAGTCGGCGTCGGTCTTCCTGGAGCGTTTGCAGATTATACCGTCGTCGATGCTCGTTTTGCAGTTGTTCTTCCTGATTCTATGAGCTTTGTTACGGGAGCACCTCTGACCTGTGCCGGTGCAACTGCTTTTCGTTCACTGCGAGTAGCAAATTGTCATCCCGGAGAATGGATTGGCATTGTGGGTTCGGGGGGCGGTTTGGGTGACTATCCCGAAGCATCTATATATTTAGATCGTGTTTCTAATATATATTATTAGGTCATCTTGCTATCCAATTTGCCGTCAAATCTGGCGTTAACGTGGTTGCCGTCGATGCCCGCGATGAAGCCCTCGAGCTCTCTGGGCAGTGTGGAGCTCAGCTAGTGCTTGATGCTCGCAAAGGAATCGATGAGTTGGCTGCCGCCATAACAGAATTCATTGGCGATGACAAAGTTAAAGCTACCATTGTCTTGTCAGACCATGATACGGCATGTGATACTGCATGCACAATCACTCGGCGTCACGGGACGATTATACAAGTTGCACAGCCTCCACGAGTTTCGTTTGACTTTGGTGCGATTATCTTCAAAGATCTTCATTTCCAGGGCTCAATGATATCAAGCCAACGAGAATTTCGGGAAATGATCGATTTTGTGCTAAAACACAAGATCCAGGTCAAGACAACTGTGTATGAGGGCATTGAGTCGGTGAATACGGTGTTGGCCGATGCAAGACAGGGAAATGTAACCGGAAAGCTTGTTGTGGTGTTAGATCGTGACGCCGTCGAAGAAGACAGAGCAAAAAATCGATGGTAATTCTACTTCGACTTTGTGTCTTTTCTTTTTCCATCGTCATCCAGTTACAAATCTTGATGAGCTGATTACGGTCCTACCTGGCCATCGACTTCCTCGGTCTGGTGGTCTAGTGGTATGATTCTCGCTTAGGGAAAACCCTACAGCTTGCTTGCGAGAGGTCCCGGGTTCAATCCCCGGCCAGACCCGTTCTTCAAGAGTTTCTCTTGAAGATTTCCTTTTTGAAACGCGCGAATGGCTGCTCGCCTGTCTTTTCCGACCGTGCGGCCCCATAAGGGGATCCCGGCAGAGCCACGGCCGTTAGTCTGGAGGAAACTGTAGTTGGTGATGGCTGTCGCCTCTCCTCTTTTTCACCTTCTCACGACTTGGCCGAGAGGCATTCTCGAAATGTATAAATATGCCTGTAATAGCAATTTTTTATTGTAAAAGAAAAAGAAAATCAGAAAGACGTCGACTTCAACTTGCCGAGTGCAGAAGCAACTGTCTAGCGGGTCGTCAACGGCCCCGATTTTGGTAGAGCTAAGGATTGCAGCGTCGTGCGAAAGGCTCCGGCGCCTAATCTTAGCGGAGAAGTGGTTAACGTGCTTTTAGTGCCTGGGCAAGAGGAAGACAAAAAAAAAATAGGGACTCTTGCAGCCATAAGCATACAGCTCTATATTACATATATGCAGGCTGATGTTATTTTATTTTACTACCTGTGGACATATACTTTAGTTACACGCTGGTATTTTAACCTTCTTCTATTGCTTCTATTGCTTCTATTGCTTCTATTGCCTCTGTTACCTCTACTGTCTCTACTGTCTCTACTGTCTCTACTGTCTCTACTGTCTCTACTGTCTCTACTGTCTCTACTGTCTCTACTGTCTCTACTATCTCTACTGTCTCTACTGTCTCTACTACTTCTATTGCTTTAATTATTATCTAGTGGTTGAATATTTTTCTTAGTGTGCTGACTGCCTTGTTAAATCACGGCCGGGGTGCTGGATAAAGAAACTGGGATGCTGAATAATATTTCCCTATTAATACGAGTATCTTGGCCGCTTACATGTTCTCATCTCCATCTACATGTTTAAGCTTCTCCAGCCAGAACCTTAGCCATGACTTTGGTATATTATTCATTGCCTCCAAGCAGTCACACCATTTTTCACTAAGCAGTGTCCGGAATAGCTCCAACAACGCCGGTCTCACAATTTACCCATATATAACACCATATAAAGCCAATGGAAATTTATCAAAACAAGCAACAACACACACTTTTGCCTCACGCTTACAATGACTAAGAAAGTGTGCAGATTCGTTTGTTAAATTTTTATCTGATCTTGTGCACGGGCCATGGGGTTCAATTCACGCTTTACCGCCGTTTGCTGCTTTTATCTTGTGGAACTTGAATCATTTTCTTGCTCGCCGACTGCGGTTTATTCTTCAACCAGTAGTCACGCTAAAAGCAGTGAATGCTAAGCTCTAAAAGCTTTGTAATACGGTAAAATTCAGTCATCAAGCTTCATGTGGATAGATGGCCTGCTAACCGATACACTCAATACAAAGAGAACTACCGATCTTTATACACTCATGGCTTTCCGACAACTAGCCAAATCTACTCACGTACTGGAAGTAGAGCGAAAATTCCACTCTCTCGCAGTCCGTGAGCTGACTCAATTTGGGGGACTTCCTCACTTCAAAAATCTACGGAGGCTGCCTAAACAGATAATATGCGACTCTTATTACGATAAGTCTAATGCCCTCTCTACAGCTGGAGCGTGGATGAGAAACAGAGACGGAGAGTGGCAAATAAAAATTAAAAAGGGTGGAAACTTCACAAACTCGAGATTTGAAGAGCTCAGCAGCATTGATGACATTGCGGCATACATCAAACGCACCACTAGAATAGACGAGGGAGAAGCCGTAAACTTCGGTCTGCATCCTATTGCCACCTTCTCCACTATACGTGAAATCTGGGTGGCAGACGACGAATTCCATGTTGTCCTTGATACAATGGACTTTGGTCACCAGGTTGGTGAAATCGAGCTGCAAAAGATCTTGGTTGGCAAGGATGGCAACGTACCAACTGAGAAGCAAAAGCAAATAGAAGTGCAAATCATGGACGAAAGGATTATTGAATTCATGAAAACGTACGCATAGGCATTTTCTCCTGGCGAGCCAAAGGGAAAACTAACGGCTTACTTTGAGCGAATTCGGCGGTAGGATACGTTGAAGGCGAAAATGAGATGTAGCACAAGATATATTAGGCCTATAAGTAGAACATGAATAGGAGATTCTTCTCGACTTCGGAAATTAAAGCTGTGGCTATCCAGCCACTGTTACCCTTTTCTCTACGACTTGCAGCTCACATGACTTGTGCGACTAGATAACATCATTTACAAGTACCTAATCTTGATGAGGCGCTATGAAGTCTCATCCTCCTTTATTGATAGAAACAGGGATGGGAGCTATGTATCATTCTCAGGTAATCCCATCTACCGTGACATATTAAATACAGGCTAAAGAAGCCCATTCCCATCTGGCCTGCAACAATTCGATGAGTATTTTATAAGATCTACGAGTAAGATCTTGAGTATCCACCTATCATAGAATTAGAAGCCATAGATCACGATTTGTGTAAATGTCGTGCCTTATCACCTACCGTGATGAGCTTTCCCATCTGTTCATAATGATGAACTAGCGGGGGATTGAGCTTCATAAATTCGGCATATCTCTTTCTGAACGTCTCGATGTTGTCTCCTTCGCGACCATGATTTCGATTTACCACACGATTCTCGGCTAAATTCTTTGGGCAATTAAAGAATAAAACAAGCGTAGGGAGTTGAAACTATGAATATATCAGCGACGTCCCCAGAACTAAGTGTACGCTCGCAATTCATACCTCTTTCTCGAATTCTTTGGCTTGATCTAGACGCCGGGGAAAGCCATCCAAGATGATAGTGCCTCCTTCTTCGATATGAGGTTTCAAAATTTGAAAGAGTAGACTTGTAGTAACGAGCTCTTCTTGGCGTACTTGCTCTACAACGGTCTTGTCCGCGTCTGGAGACTTAACGACTTGTCGTAGAAGGTCTCCAATAGAAAGGTGCTTGAAGCCATATGACTTCGAAAGCATGGCGCAGAGGGTACCCTTTCCCGCTCCTGGAGAGCCTAGAGAAAGCTTGTCAGTGCCATTGAGGTAACTGCGCACGATTGGCTTTTACATACCGAGCACAAAGATTATTCCCTCTGCCTTTGGGTCCATAATTTAAGACTTCTGCAGTGTGTGGTTTGCAATAGGAGTCAAACCGGAGAATATTTTGCGTTACTGTTGTATTGTGTGTGGGAAGATGTTGTTTCGTGCTACATTAGGAGGGTGTATTTATGCTCCTTAAAAGAAAGTAAAGCGCCGCCTGTGGCCAGCTGCTTCGCTCTTTCCATCTCTCATTCACACGCAGACCGCCTCAAATTCTCTCAGTCTCACATTAAATCTAAAACATGGCTGCATCTGTATACCTTCTCATTGTACTTCTGATCATCTTAGTCTATACTAAAGGCAGAGTCCGCACTGGTCAAATACCAATCTCTGTGAATTACCATTTCGCTCGAAAATGCAATAAAGAGTGTCTATTCTGCTTCCATACAGCGACTACATCGCATATTGAGAGTACAGAGAATGCCAAAAAGGGCCTGTTGCTCCTCAAACACGCTGGCTTGAAGAAATCTAACTTTACTGGCGGAGAGCCATTTCTTGGAAATTGTTATTCAATACCCCAGTTTCGTTATCCAGCACCCCCTTTGTAATTGAATGACTGGTCAGTTCACTCACATATATATATTTAAGATGTATACAACACTTAAAAGTAGTAGAGTCAGTAGAGCCAGTAGAGCCAGTAGAGCCAGTAGAGCCAGTAGAGCCAGTAGAGCCAGTAGAGCCAGTAGAAGCAGTAGAGCCAGTAGTTTTAACTATAGCTGTGGTGTTGTATAACGAAACTGGGTCGTTGAATAACAATTCCTCTTTTCTTTACCCAAAAATTCCTTGGCGCATTGATTGATTTCTGCAAAGATACTCTGTATTTGGAATCAGTTTCTATCGTCACAATGGATGCGGCACAGTAGCCAAAAGTGTCCAATTCCAGAACTCAACAGACTGATGGCAAAATCTTATTGATCCTTGATGAATACATGCGATTCCTGGACAGAAACGGCAAACAACCATCAAAGTCCATTTTAGAGGTCAGTGTTCTACACTTACGGCTACTTTTTTCTTCGTTCTCCGCCATCCTCATCTATTATTAACTTATCTCAAAAGCCCAGTGAATTGGTACTCTACACCGCCGTTATAGAGTATGTTATTACCCGTTGGATTGCCGCTACCCGAATCTTTTCAATAATATTTGATCATTTTCTGACACTAACTGTTGTTTTAGAGCAATTGCGGCGAGTTGCTTCCTATTTAAGAGCCTACAACACGCTTATTTCCGACACTCCCCGAGGTGAAGGCCGCCCAGCTTAGTCTGCCATGTCAGGCACTAAGCGCTCAAGTAATAAGAGCCAGGTGATGAATTGATCACTCAATCTATTTCACCTGTACCGAACTCCTGCGGAGAAATATGCTACGACGCGTCTCCTCAATACCTATTTTGGGGTGGTGCCAATGCTAGTTACTCCGGGGCATGCGGGGAGTTACGTTATGCTTCGGAGAAATAGCCGCGCGCAGTCTAAAAGTTTAAGCGTACATCACTTGCTGCTTCTCGCATGCACCAAAGATCTGCCATTATTTAAGGTGGCTAGAGGAGAGACTCGGTGAGCGTCTCAGACTTCCAGTCTATTCTCACCAACAGTACAGTTCATGAGACTCGAAAATGGCCATCACTGCAACCGAGACTGTAGTCGAGAGTGCAATTGAGCTTACTCATTTAGCTCAGGGTAGCCATGAGGAAGCTGGCCCTCGTGAGACGCAGCCAGAGGAAGGGCCAAGTGAGGGCATTGGTAAGTTGGCGTACTTGAGACTGATCAGCGCGGGATTCTCCTTTTTCGTGGCTGGTACCAATGATGGCAGCATTGGAGCATTGATACCCTATGTTATCCGCGAGTACAATATTAGTACAGCAATTGTATCAAGCGTGTAAGTGGCACACGTTGCATGGCTTCAGTGGCGATGCTGCATCACTGACGCGAAATGATCTATGTAGGTATGGCGCCAATTTTCTCGGCTGGCTGTTTGCAGCCTTTGCCAACACGCATCTCTGCCAGTATCTCAACCTCGGCGCGATGCTTGCCCTCGGGGCGTTATTCCAAATTATCGCCCATGCTCTCAGATCTTGGGATCCTCCATTTGGGCTTTTTGTTGTAACTTTTTGGTTCGTGAGCATCGGGCAGGCTTTCCAAGACACGCACGCAAATTCATATGTTGCTGGCGTTAAATCGTCTCACCGCTGGTTAGCATTCATTCATGCCATGTATACGGCTGGATGCCTGGTTGGGCCATTTGTCTCTACTGCCGTCGCGTCATCGGGACAGGTTTCTCGGTGGTATTTGTATTACACGTTTCCTTTGGGACTGGGAGTTGTTAATCTTGCTTTGACTTGCATCGCATTCCGAGATACCCTTGGGTTTGTGCGCAAGACTACTGCAAGCGACAATCATGAGAGCCCAAGCATGGATCAAAGCGCTGAAGCAACATCCAGGAACAAGAACGCGACTCAGCTTATCAGAAAGACCATCAGCACATTAAGTGTTTGGCTGCTTAGTCTTTTCTTTTTCTTCTACCTCGGCTCAGTTCTGACGGCCAGCGGGTGGGTTGTGGAGTACTTGGTCAGAGTACGCCACGGCGATTTATCACAAATGGGTTTCGTCCCTGCTGGATTTAGTGGCGGCGCTCTGCTTGGACGGCTACTGCTGGCAGAGCCGACGCATAGATATGGCGAGCGCCGAGTGGTATTTGGTTATATCGTTGCAGCGTTTGTCTTCCAGCTGATCTTCTGGTTGTGAGTTCTTTCTTCGCCCCTCTCAGATTAATATGCTGGCCAGGCTTGTACTGAAACGTTTAGGGTTCCGAATATCATCGCTGCTTCCATCGCAGTCAGCTTCATCGGCTTCTTTACGGGGCCACTATTTGCTACCGTAAGTCTCTGGTGCCAATTTTGTCTCTTGTTTAAATTCGTGCTCTCTAACTCTGCCGCAAAAGGGCATTTCTCTTGGATCAAAGCTATTCCCGCCCGAGATACGCTCCACCGCCCTGCCATTAGTGTTTGTGTTTGCTCAAATGGGTGGCTCGCTTTTCCCAATTATTACAGGTGTGGTTTCTGCCAACGCCGGCGTCAAGGTATTGCAGCCAATCTTGGTTGCTTTACTTGCCACGACAGCCATAACGTGGCTGTTGGTTCCATCGCCAAAGGCAACGCCAAATGCTGCCCTGCATCAAGAGTGATTAGTGCTACGTAGCTTGGCCCAGGATATCTCCATAGTGCTACACAGACCATCGCAAACAGCAGTCATTGGAAGAGTGCCATTTGCATACTAGATGTGCAGATCGGCGATCTGCTTCGTCTAGGCCGGCGGATGAACTATCGATATGGCGCGTTACGCGTGCTATCTTTTGTTAATGAAGAGCTTTTCTGAAGCACAAAACGCTATAATTTGTTTCCTCTCATTGCAGAGGTGATGATATTCCAAGAAGCCATTTATATAGCGTTTGCTTTGAGTAGCTTGCATGTATTATTCCCAGCACGAGAGGTATTTGCAGTATAGCTTTTATCCACACATTCGGTATCTCTGTGTACCTACCTTCATATACAATGCTATCCAATGTACAATTACATGCGAGATTCGTAAATTTCTTAGTATGAACTCGTACCAGTGAAATGAAGATACTCAGACATACATGCAGGCTTAGTTTTCGGTGATATATGCAAGAGATGGCGCCAATAGGAGCACGAGTTGGGAAATTAGCTTCATTCAGTGCCAAGAGACGGCTCAAAGCTTGACATCCCTTGCATATGGCAACGGCACCAACATTTCTCCTGCCATTCATGACAAGTATTAAAATGGATGCTATGAACGGCTAAGGCTTGATCAAGATTTATACGCTTGCATATCGTAGCCACCAAGCAATATTAGTGCATTGTGTTTAATGCAAGGATATGCATGTCTCAGAGCTTTAGGGAACGGCTTCTCGTATTACCGCGTTCCGAGATAAAGCGGATATATCGCGGTGAGATTTTATTGCAGCAAAAAACAGTCATATGTATGACAAAGATCGTCGAAATGTTTCTCGAGCTCATTTGAGAGCTATACCATGGCCGTTCCCCGAGACCGTCCAGGAAAACAGTAATAACGGCATCTCGATATTAGCAGTTGGACATTATTGGCTGATAATAGTGGCTATTTACCAAGACCGGGAAACCAGCGTGAGCTGTGACATTATGCAGGAAGTATATAAACCAAACAATAACGGCGGTTGCTATCATCCCTGAACATATGCAACGTAGGCAATTTACAGACGTTTTGCAGTGAGTAGTATTATTCCATGATATCGTCCGCACCGCTATCCTTGCAAGTGGTGGTAGCCTCTCTCCACTTCCTTGAGATTAGTAGCGCCACTTTTGAGATATCTTGATGTGACGGGACGGGACGTGACGTGACGAGATAGGCTATCACCACATCTGCTCACTAGTGTCTCTTATAGCGAAGGGTCAGCCGTATCACATTAGTCTTTTATATGGGGGTCACTAACCTCTCATGGCAATTCAACTACTGTAAGTCTCATGTTGGAGGAATTAAAAGGTCATGACCTGGTTGCGGCATACAGAGTCAGGTGAGCTCGAGAGATGACGGCGTACTGTACTAGTAACCTGGGCTGAACGAGGCTTTTGCAAAACTATTAACTTCTTAAATACCCACCTGCATACTTTAAAGTCCAAGTATGACCCAGAGAACAAGGCGGTGTAGCTGTAATTAAATGGGCTATAACATAAGCGAATAGGACAGTTTTCCTATCTTCTATCCTCCAATTATAGTATGGATTGAACTCCTATATCTGGCGCAGCCTTCGTGCATTGAACCAAATCTTGCACCTTACTGTCAGCGTTCTACATGATTCCAAGCGCATGGTTTTTTGTCCCCCACACATAAAGAACATGCATATATCGCAGTGCATATGAGGTATACAAAATGACAATGGGAACATGTATCCAAGCATAGGATTTTGGTTGTATGATGACCTTTCACCGTCATAACAGGCTCCAGTCGTAAGAAACATTAATGTTATTATCGAAGCAAGGGAGGTGATTTATGTCGCAGTGCATGCAAGGGCTCTTGGCCCGATATTGTGGTATGTTTCAAGGCGGTTTTCGCCCCCAACAGCTCATTAGAAACAAGCTCATGGATAGCTTTTGACAAGATCTCGGGAGCTTGGATCTCTCGTTCTCTGGCTATAGCGGGAAGGCTTGGTTAGTAGGGATACAGCAATGGGTCATTCAAGGGATGTTGGACGTGGCCGGCGGCCGATCATCGCGGGACCGGCAAAAAAGCACGTGGAATTGTGCTTCATTATTCCAATACCAGTAAGATCCAGAGAGAATAATATCATCATTAGCCTCGTGGATGAGTCTCATTTAAGCGCCATGAGGCCGTAGCGGCGGGCGGTAGCGCAAAAGATGAGTAGAAGGAGAAAAAGATCTTCCCAATGAACCAACAGCTTAATGCATGAGAATGCACATCTCGAATGGGGGCGAGATGGCGAGAGGGCGAACCACACCGACCCGGATTCTGGATGAACCAACACCCCTTTTGTGCTCGAATCGCCCCCGTCTCAACCCATTCAGCTCCAAGTCACCAGTTCTATGGAAAGGGATCTGTCACGATCCACAACACAGACAGTCAACATCCTGCCCGAGATTAAAACTCTCCCTCCCGTCCTCATATTTTGCTCTTGATCAATTGCTGTCCCGAGCTCCAACTGTTTTTCTCTCCTTTCCGCTCACAGCGACCCACAGATCGCGTTTGCAAATAGTGAGCCGCGAGTAGATCAGTTCAACCACTCTCTTTTATCTTCGTGCCACCCGAGCTCTTAGATCTAGCTTCCTTGCAAATCTTCAATTTCGCTCGCTTGCTCCCGGCCGCCATCGCCACTATGGGCTCCGAACTGGGTCTCACGGCTGATTCTACACCCAGGCCAAGGATTAATGGTGTTGGCATATGGTGGATTTGCTGGGCAACGACCTGGACCTTGCTGTTGCTCTGTGGTATGGGCTTCTTAATCCGCCATCGCCAGATGTCGATGCTAAAGATTCGGGGCATCTGGCTATCGCTGTCTTCCATCTTGTTCCTTCATCTCTACTGGGCATCTGTGCAGCTTGGCTATGTCTTTGGGCCACTCTATCCTGGAGATACGCAGTATTGGATCATGGGCACATATCTGCCTCTGGGTATTGGCCTGTTCCACGCTTCAAACACCCGTTTTCTTCATGTCGCACAGCGCCAGAAGAAGTTCATCGACAAGGCTGATATTCTCAATGCCTCAATTTCGTACAAGTCCAACAAAACGGGTGGCATTCTCGGGCGCTTTCGGGAACTTGACCACTCAGCCAAGGCTGTCATTCTAGTCAGCTCTGGAATGTTCTTCCAGGTGAGTCCAGCCTATCCGCACATTCTTACTCGTAGGGCTGTGTTTTTAAGTTTGACACACCACGAGCTAACAATGTTCATCGCAGCTATTCATGGCAATTTTCATGTACCTCATCTCCCGGAAATGGCATAGTTCTTGGGGCATCCCAGGCACCGAGGTTTATGGGACTGAGATGGAGCAGAAGGTTCAGATGGGCCGAGGCTGGGAGTGGTGAGTTTTCGATTGAATCGTCGCCGATGGCTACGTTTGCATACTAATGTGGAGTGAGGATAGGACGCCTTCTATCTTCTGGCAGTTCTTCTGGGCGTGGATTGTTGCGCCTCTCACGCTGTGGCGCGCACGAGATATTCATGACACGCAAGGATGGCGAACTCAGACCATTTTGTGTGCGATTTCTGGGTCAGTTGCGGTGATAAAACTCGTTTGCCTCCATGAGCGTTTTTACTGACGGATACAAAGGCTTCATGCAGCGCCCATGTGGCTCATTGCTCTTTACGTCCCAGGCATGGAAGTAGTTAATCAATACTGGATCCCTCCTCAATGGTAAGTTTTAAGAAGCGCATGCCACCTCTCAGAAAAGAAATATCTGACCAGTGTCTCATAGGATTGCTCTCTCTATTTGGCTGATGGAAATATTCACCGTTTTCTTACCGTGCTGGGAAGTCTTGTGTCACCAAGCCCTTTGTCAAGAGACATTGAACACGATCGCCCAGTGGGAGAATAACAAGACATTGGGCAAAGCCATCCGTTCATTCAAATCCAAATCGACAATCATAGAGTCCATCAAAACGGGGTGGAAGTCCACCAACAGCTCTGTCAAGACGTCTTCCGTCGAATCTATTCTGACGCTGAGTGCTCTTGAATATGTGCTAGCAAGGAACCCCGAGCCTTTGCAACAATTCTCCGCACTGAGAGATTTCTCTGGAGAGAACATTGCATTCTTAACGAGCGTCGGAGAATGGAGATCGTCATTTCCCGCCACGGTTCGTAATCGCAATGGCGACGTGTCTGAAGAGACCAGGCGGCAGCTGGTCCGAGAGCGATTCAACCGCGCTTTGCGCATCTACACGGAGTATATCAGCGCCACCGACGCTGCATTCCCAATCAACATCTCATCGGTAGAACTCAAGAAACTCGCATCAGTCTTTGAAGAGCCCGCGCGTTCCATGTATGGCGAAAAGCAAGCGATCAATCCCGCAACACCCTTCAACTGCCCCGAGTGGAATAAACCCGGCTCTACAGATTCATCTTCTGATGCTCCCAAGTCGGTTTCCGAAAACGACAGCTGCAGCGGTGATGCCGTTCAGTATTGGGGCGACATTCCGGACGGCTTCGACCAAACTATTTTTGACGACGCCGAGAAGAGCATCAAGTATTTGGTGTTGACCAACACCTGGCCTAAATTTGTACGAGACCGACGGGAGTCCATGGAATCCTTTCAGAGCAATGGAAGCACAGAGGAGGGCAATTCAATGTGCTTTTCAATCCCGTGTAAGCAATAGATAATCAACTAGGTAGATGGCATCTTGCCTAATAGGTGCAAGGCGTTTCGGTGGGCGATATTACAGGGTTATCTGGTTGTATACATAGTATTCAATTGAACATGTGGCGTAAAACCGTTTGGTATTAGGCCCGAAGAATTATCGGCGTATTCCATTAGGCAATTCTTTCGTGGCGCCGCATGGTGACTATTGGCTTCCAGGGGAATTGGGGAACTCGGACGAACGTCCTTCGAGTGGCGTCTTCTTTTCCACGAGTCAGCTTTAGGCATGTCAAAATGTCAATCCTGCGCCTTAGTGCGACATCCGCCTTACAGACTGCATGTGGGGACATGGAAGTGTTTAGAAGATTGTCCGTCGATAGTACGAAGCGTATAGCGCCTGCTCACTATTCAATGGCTTTGTCTAGTTGCAATGAGTCTATTATAAGAGATAGGCATCGGCGCTCTCTCTGATAGCATAGACAACAACAAACTTTCGCTAGAATTACAATTCGCATTGATACTCTACTGTAATTTTACTGCAAAAAGTCTCTTTCGTTTGACTACGCAAATCCACCAATTAGGCAATCTGCACGTTTAAATCTCTTCAATGGCGCCAATCACACTGTCAATCCGCAAAGCGGTACCGGAGGACGTTCCAACTGTCCTGGCACTGGTGCGCTCAGCATACCGAGGCGAGTCTAGCCGCGCTGGCTGGACCACTGAAGCAGACCTTGTGGACGATCAGCGAATTGACGCCGAAGGAGTTCTCGCCAAGGTCAATGAGCCGTTTGGGGCGGTTTTGGTTGCTCACGATGCAACTGGCGAAATGATTGCATGCTGCGAAATTCTTAAGCAAAACGAAACCACTGGATACTTTGGCCTGTTTGCTGTAAACCCGTTGCGTCAAGCAGGAGGAATTGGACGTATTGTTTTGGCCAAGGCAGAAGAATATGCTAAGCAGACCTGGGGCTTGTCTGAGATGGAGATGAGCGTTATTTGGACACGCGAAGAGCTTATCCAATATTACATCCGCCGAGGATATACAAGGACAGAAAAGAAGAAGCCTTTCCCCTACGACAGTCTAGTAAGCGGCAAGGCACTAAGAGACGATTTGTACTTTTCCGTATTGGTCAAGGCTCTTTGAGATGCGGTTAAAGGCCGATGAATTACGAGATTATGAAGGCGATGACATTTATTTGAGATTGCGAGATAGAAAGCGGCAGGTGCTGATTTGTTTGGGAGAAGATTAAGCAGAGCAGGGAGTTTTTGATATTCTTTGTAATTACCATTTGAGTTGCAAAATCCACTTCGGATTAATACTATACATGATACAACGTGTTCTTTGGTATATCGCGCAAAAATAGCAAGCTCACTGCAGGAATCCAGTTCCTGCAATACCACGAGAAGTCTTCGTGTCGCATCAAGTCGAGATGCGAGCCCCATCAAAATATAACCTTAAATTAAGACAGAGCAACTTTGTCTTTGCTAGTTTTTAGTATGAGCCGCCTATCTGGGGCCTGTCGCTACGCGGCGGCTTCCTTTCATCGGGCTTGTGGAAGCAATCGAGATATCCGATGGATTTGCTTTCCACCCACTCTCTCAGATCAAAACCTTCCTGTCCGGCATCAATTGTATGTCCATTGACGCTGAGATATGAGCCCTGATGAGGAATGCCTTCAGTCAACTCTACCGGCTTGAGTCTCCAAGCCTTGACAGAGACAGACTCATCTTCAGAACTGGGTGTGGTACCGGGTAAAGCAATTGCTCTCGGCAAGCTGATATCCACAACTTCTCCCTCGCCATGGATGGTGAAACATCGTACTGCGCATGTCTTGCAAAAGAGATTGTGCAACGTCTGTTTATTACACAAATAATCGCCTAGGCTATTCAGCGGGTCTTGCAGAGACAGCAGGAAGAAGTCGTCGAATGCAGACGCAGGACGGACATGCAGAAATCCCGACTTGTGACAAACTGTACAATTACATCTGTAAATGCGCTGAACTCCTCGTGATGGCGGCGGTTTAGTAAGACCGACAAGCGATGCAGGAGGGAGAGTCAGGAAGACAACGTAGCGAATGTTCCCGCAATGGCATGAACCAGTGTAGGGCACACGCCGAGGCTGAGAGGCATCTGTGGTGCCAGTGTCTTTATCCAGAGGTTGATGACTCATGATTAGGGTAGGTGGCTGCTTGAATGTCTGAACTAATATCTGCGCCTTGAGAGATTGAAAGTGAATACAATATGATTGCTTTGATGGATATAAACCGTGAGCGTTGGTTAATAGGCTGCTAGCGAAGGATTAACGGTGCTCCGCGGAGCACGGCTAGTTCAACATCTTTGGCTGATGCCTGGCCAGAAGGTCCATAAAGGACGTGAAAATCCCAACAAAACAAGCGATGCATATTACAATAATTGTTGTTTCGTTGAAGATATAGAAGATCGTATGCGTTGAGGTTGAGACCAACTTCATCAGCACTTACACGCCGCACCCACCTATGCGGATCACGAAGATGAATACATGCAACTCCAAGGCATTCATTCCGTACTGTCCACAAGTCTGGCTGTACTCTCTCCCCAAACGCCCTCTTTAGGCTTAGGCGCTTTCTCCGCCCACCTCCAAGGAAACCATCGCCGACGCTTACTAAAAGAAATGGGGAAAGCCTCTCGTTCTGCGAGCCCGACCTGTGGCCGAATCAGGCTGTCTTCGCCGGTTCTCGCTTCGCCCTCACTCTCAGCCTATCCGCCCACTCTTCAAGCTCGCCGCGTCTTTGTCGACTCACGGCGGCCTCTCATCAGCTGTTGCGGGCTCCTTCCATCAGGCGTTGCGGGCTTCTTCCACCAAGCCACAGCCAATAGCGGAAAATCTGGCTGTGAACCCGCCTAGGCTTCTTAGAACTTCATGCCCGCAGTGAAGCATCCGTGCCTCCAGTGCAAAGGTCCGTGGGCAGACCCTCCTAATTGATCTAGAATCTAGACATTAATTAGACTATTGTTCACAGAAAAGCACGTCAAATGTGAGATTTCATCATTTTATCCACTCATTTCTCCACACTGGTTGCCGTGTCATATCATGTTCCCTTGAGAGGGTCCATCTGCCATCTATACATATACACGGAAGCGTATTCCTGCATTGGAGGCTGAGCTGTATATTGACCTATGAATGGCGGATATGTGATAGCGGCTGGATGAGTCTTTAACTTGACGGCGTTGCTAACAGCTTGCCGTAACGGGCAATCCATCGTAGGTGACGAGGAACGCCCCAAGTGTCGTCGGTGCCAGGCGAAACTCTTACCATGCAGTCGTCCTGCTAAGAGGACTGTCTTCCGCCATGGCTCAGTCGTCAACTTTTCCAAGGAGCAGAAGTGGGTTAATAGCGAAGTGAAGCACTGTACGTAGGCTGTTCCATGATGGCTTCCTCTTTCCTTTGATGCCTAGACTTTCCATCTTCTTGCTTTTCCAAGCTGGTGTTGAGCGTAGGCATCCTCCATATTGCCTACTAATCGTAAGCGCAGTTCGTTTCCACTCCCAAGGAGGCGGCTCCGCGGTAACGAGCCAGGAGAGCCCTGACCAGCATGGATCATCTGAGGGATGGATTGCGGCTTCTCCCGGCGCAGTCAGCCAGCCCCCATATCATGTTGCATCGAACGCGGGTCCTTCGCTTGGTTCACCTTCAACTCACTCGCCTCATCTGAGCAACCAATCCGAGGAACAGACCCCTGAAGCTGCATCTTTTCGAGCTCAGGAACATCCATACGACGAGCGGCCGTCTCCTCAATATGGCCCCCACGTGCGACCTCGTGGATATGGGGAGGCAGATCATTATTCTTCCGTGACGCACTCTGCTGCAGCATACCCCACTGATGAAGCCTCCGCCACATACGCTTCCTTATATGAACGCTACGTGCCAAGTGTAATATCATCGCAAGAAGATGAGACTCTTCAACGCCGGTTTCCCCTAGAAGACACTCGAGAAGCTTGCCTTTTTAGGTATTTTATCGAAGAGATTGCCCATTGGGTAAGCCTTTGTCCCGTCTCCCTGTTGGATATGATGTCTCGTTCATGACAATGTATTAACTCCCGGCTAGTTCGACTTGTGTGACGAAGATCGCCATTTTCAACTTGCTGTTCCCCGGCGAGCCCACCATCACCCGCATCTTCTCAATGCAATATTTGCCGTTGCTGCTCGCCATCTGAGTCGTCTTCCGCAGTATAGAACCCCCGCTGGGATCCTATATCACGGGCAGCTTATTCCAAATCTTAGCGAACATGACGCTGTCGAGTATATGCTGAAATGTATCCCTGCGCTCCGGCACTTTCATGAAATTGATGACGATGATTATCGGGATAGTATCATTGCTACCGCTGTCATTCTTCGTCAGCTGGAAGAAATCGACGAAGAAGAGGATGATGCCCCGGTGAATGCTGGAAGCAACCATCAAGGCGGCGATGTTCATTTACATTCTAGTAAGGTGAATTTTCTCCCAATTATCAATTCTGTATTGAGGAGCTCCGCATCACAAACGTTGTTTGGTCGAAGAAGTCTCATTCAGGCCGCGTACTGGATGGCCCTTCGTCAGGAAATCTATCACTCATTCACTCGAAAACAATCGCCACAGCTATTTCCCTCGATAGAGCTGTGGCATAGCGCGTCAAAAGCCAACAAAACTGTTATGCATACGATTCAATGTGCTAAATGGCGCTGGGAAGACGGATCTGAGCGCGAATGGAGTAAGTTGCATGAATGTATAGGAGGTATGCAGCTGTGGATACTAACGCAATATTGTGTAGCGAGGCTTATGGATCAGCAACAGTATCTTGAACGCGAAATTCTCGCCAATTTCCAGCCCATCTTCAGGAAGGGCGCAGATAAAGCCAAAGGAGAGATATTTCCTACCATCTGGTACGGATCAAATCTTGAAGTCACGAGTATTCAGCAGAGCATCATGGCCAAATCGGTGCTGATCGCCGAAAGCCCTCTTCTCAAGTATGTCGATGATTGAGAATGCGTATCCTGTCTGTCTTGATTCGATCCTAACTTAATCTTTTAGAAGACCAACGTCATCTCGCGCCGATTGGAGAAAGGCGGAAAACGACGTCCGGCTTCTGCTATTAGAGCTGTGTGGTATTGCCCTTTGTCACCCGGCCTCACCGCCGGCGCTGTTGAATGCTGCCATTGGCATTCAGTTATACGGAGACTTTTTTACAGATCGATATGAACGACAGGCGCTTCGAGGTGTGGTGGAAAAATACCGAGACGCGCGAGCCTGGCCGGTTCAGAAGCTGCTGGAGATGTTTAAAGAGTGATGATTGAATTTGTTTCCTTGGCGTATTATGGCCGTTGTATATAGGAGGAGTTGCTATCAGGCAGTGTAGCGAGAGCGTTGCTGTAGCGCTAGAATTTTGCAAGTTTTGTAAATAGATTTCGAGATTTCAAGATGCGACAGCGTGGAAGAATAGCACTGTAACCCATGAGTGGTGGTAAAGAATTGACAAACACTCCCACCTTGCATGTTTGCGGCAGCTGTAGAGTCCGGTTGAACGCCTATAGCGCTGATGCTCAGAGCCTCCTTTCGCTTTCGTCATGATGGCCCAGGCCTTTGCAAAGATGGGATGGCGAGCCGCTCCTCGCTAAATTGAAGATGGTTTCCTTGGCCGGACGTCTTCAACTTCTGCCGCCTCTGCTTCTGCTGTTGTTGGATCAAGGGATCCATATGTTGCAGCTGTTGTTCTTGGATTAAAGAGCTATCTGCTGCTACTTTTATTTTTCTTGGGCCAATTCCTCCTCTCGCTTTCGCCATGGTGTCTCTCAGGCAAGGACGGCGGGCCGATCCACACTAAGTCGAAGATGGCTTGAGAATTGGCTAGTAGTGACTGTGATCTAGGATATAACCAGTCTCTTCTGACTGGAGCTGTGGTGGGTGTAAAGAAGGGCTGTCGTTGAGCAGTAAAGTACTGATGGTTGGGAAATTAACGCTGGGGTAGAAGGTGTCGGACTGTGGCCTGTTCGACGTTATGTTGTACCTCCAATAGGGGATGCTGCCAAGATGGCCACCACAAGGCAGCTGCACCACACTCTATTGAAAATGGCTTGCAAATGGTGGCATTGGTGGGTGGTGGTGTTGTCAACATCTCGAAGAATGCCCAGCATCGGCTTCTTGATGTAGAAAGTCCTTGCAAAAGGTCTTCTGTGTTGTTGCGCCTAAGGCTGGAGGATGCGCACACGCTTGAGTGAGTGAATCTTTTCGATCGGTATGGACTTACCTTGACTCCCACATCCGCCTCGGAAGCCGCTCTTTCTTCTGGCCCCGATCCTATCCCTTCTTCCAATCATCTTGATCCATTGTCACGACCGCCATGGCCACAACCGTCACAGCTAGGAATTTACTCTCCTCAAGAGAGGCAACGACGGCGCTGTATGGCTGGAAGATGCGCATACGCCTGAACGATTGAATCTTTTTGATTGGCATAGGCTTTGTTCTCTAATCTGTCACGCCAGGCAGAGCCATACAACTTCCTCCGTGATCAGGATAGATGGTAGCTTTCATCTGTCCAGCATGGCTTGATCCTGGACATGTAGCCCCAATAATTCTAATCTTGGCTTCGGTTTAAATGCAACGCCAAATATCATCTGTGGGGCTTCGACCTGAGCTGACGAAATGCGAGATGCTTCGATAGGCCTTTGTGGCCGTCTCTGGCCATTTGAATCAGTCGATTTTGCCATATTGGCTCTTTAAAGAGGGCTTGTGTACGGAGAGAAAAGAGAGATGCACGATGCTAGTTTGGAGAAAAAAGCCGGATGTCTCGAAGAAAGGGTGTGCTTGTAGAGAAGGCGATTCAGGGGGTAGCGAACGGCTCACAACTTTGCTGATCTGTTTCCCTTGTTCTTTCCATATTCATCAATTACGACACCAATCAGATTCGATTAGCCTAGCGATCTATGTCAAGCCGCCCCATTACAATGACCTGACAGCCTGTTATGCCAACCTTTACGTCTACCTCATCTATCCATTGACAAGGTTATTAGCATTTTCAGGTCTATCGCCAAGTTGAGTAGAGCCGGGGCATCACTGCCTCATCTCTCCATTGGTGGGAATTATAGCGTGCCTCGTCTCTCCGTTGGCAGGATTATTAGCGTTTTCAGGTCTGCCGCCAAGTTGGAGTAGAGTTGGAGCATCGCGCTTTTAACGTTCTCTGGGCTGCTGTCGAAGCAGGGCAGAGTCGGAGTGCTCTATCTCATATCTCCATTGGCGGGATTATTAACGTTTTCACGCCTACCGCTGAGTTGAGGTAGGGCTAGAGCATCACCGCTCCTGGAACACTGAACGATTCGCCTTTGGCCGCTTTGTGGGTGATTGAAGGGCTCTTTAAGAACTCTTCAGACGTCCAATAACCTTGAGGTCCAGTGACATCTGAGACTCAGATCCGGAGGCGCGCAGGATCTGCTGCTTGAGTAGGCATGGCGTTGATGTGGCAGAGTGTTGAGGTGATGGCAGAAGGAAGTTAAAAGCCCAGTAACACACCAAATACAAAATTCTACCACTGAATCGTCTGCCCCTTGACCCACTGTCGTAGCTTTTGGCTTCTGCTGAGCAGTGGTTGGTGTATGTAGTGTCTTCTGCGTCTCGGGTGTATGGGATGTATTTGAATTCAAAAAATCTCGAACTTGGCATTGGTGATTTAGGTCTCGATTTGATGTTTTGGAGCCGGCAAGTCGTCATCTTTAGCACCAGTCTCACAATCAGCCCTCTTGTTATCAACCTTCTTCTCAGGTCCACTTCTGTTATTGCCAATCATGATGGCCAGGATCAGAATGTCAAACTTCCGACTTTGTTGCGACCCCGTAAATATGAGTAGTGACATCAAAAAGTTTTCTTTCATTTGGGTAGTGTTCAAAGAATCGAGAAGAAAGGTTTCCGATAATCGCCGTCCCGAATTTCTTTTGGCGCTCAAAGACTCGAGAAGAAAGGTGTTCCTTCATTTGGGTAGTGTTCAAAGAATCGAAAAGAAAGGTTTCTAATAATCGCCGTCCAGAATTTCTTTTCTATTTTGCTGACATATTAGGAGGTAAATTGCCCCTGTAAAGAGCGTGCGTGATGATATATCAGGGCTTGACGTCAGGTGTAATAACACTGGACGATTCGGTGGTGTAATTTTGTATCTGACGTGCTTCTTTTGCATCGGTGAGATCTTCCTGTTGTATATTGTCTTCTGCGTCTCGGGTGTATGGGGTGTTTTTTTTTTTTTTTTGGCGTTTTGGAGCCGGCAAGTCGTCATCTTTAGCACCAGTCTCATCACAATCAGCCCTCTTGTTATCAGCCTTCTTCTCAAGTCTACTTCGATCATTGCTAATCATACGAGCGAGGACAAAGATGCCAAGCTGCAGATGTTGTCGCGCCCCGAGAGCATCAGCGGGAGGCTTTAAGAGGTTTTCCTTCGTCAGAGTAGTGTTCAAAGAATCGAGAGGAAAAGTTTCCAATAGTCGCCGTCCCGAAATTCTTTTCTATTTCGCTGATATATTGAGGAGAGTGTTATCCGAAACTTCGAGATATGGACTGGCTTGTATAGAACCTGGTGTTTAACCGACCACCTTGCCTCTCTAGACACCTCGAGGAATTCTCCCTTCTTAAGAGCAGTAATGACGGTGTTGTAAGGTTGGAAGATTTGTATATGCTTGGATGAATGAATCCTTTCGATCGGCATGGGCTTGTTCCCTAATCCTGGCTCTCACCGCCGCCTCAGAAGCCGCTTTTCGTTTGTTGATTGCCTCGCTTCTTCCAGTCATTTAAACTCCACCGTTACGATCTCGCTAACCTTGACCACCACGGCCACGGCCACGACATCCACATCCGCCTCGGAACCCGCTCTTCTGTTCGCGAGTACGTCGCTTCTTCCAATCCTCTTCATCACCAGAGCGAGTGTTCTTCTTGCTGAAATCACCGTCTTTGTAAAACCTCTTCTATATTGCCCATGATTTTGCTTTGTTGGTTGAGGTTCAATTGTATCGCCTTTTTGTGGTGCATTCCGAGGTAGGAAATGTATCGACGTGATTAACGCAGCGATGCTCTGGCGTAAAATTCTTGCTTCGAATAGGACGGCAAATAGTGCTGCCTTTTTCTCGAATATTTTTTTTTTTTTTTTTTTTTTTTTTGAAAGGCCCTTTTGCGATTATCTCTATGATTCCACGTTGTTGATCGTGGTCTAGTGTCACCTATACGGCACATGCTGAGCCCGGAAATTGCATCGATGTGATTAATGGAGTGATGCTCTGCCGTAAATCCCCCATCTTTGAATAGAACGGTGATATTATAGCTTTGTGGAGATGTTTCGCTTTTCTTGATTTTAGAAAACATCATTTTATGATAATCCCTCCGATGGAATGGTAGTCCAGTTCCGTGACCTGCATACGGTATCGAGGCAGGCAAGTACATCTTGGCTATCGGGGGAGCCTTGTGAAAATCTTACAAGCGTGCAATTGCCCCAGGGTCTAGTGATGTCTGAAATTCTGATATCTGGTGGCGCGCTATCTGGATCTACTCTTTGAGTAGACATGGCGACAGTGCCGTGGTGTAATGCATAGAAATTGCTGAGATAGTATGATTTCACGTTGTTGATCATGGTTTATTTGCATCACCTGCATTCGGCGCATCGCAATCGCGAGGCAGTCAAGTGCCTCTTTGCGATCGTGATGTATCTTTTGGACATGGCAAGCTTCCAGATATTGTGAGATCCAGTAATATGTGGTATGCCATGTGGGGGGACACAGTAACCAGCCTTGCTGCTGGAATACATGTAGGTAGCTCTGCTATTGCGTGCTGCTGCGTAGGGAGGTTGCCAAGATAAAATGATTTCTTCTTGTTGATCATGGTCTAGGTGTGTCATCTGCTTGCGGTACGTCGCGGAGTAGGCAAGAGCATCTTGAGAATGGCGAGATTTTTGAATCTTGCAACCGTCCAAGTACTCCGAAGTCTTGTGATTATCGCGGCGGGCGATGGTGGTGGCGATATCTTTGCTACTCTTCCGCTATGCTCCGCGATATCTACCCACTGATATCTCGACACCATGACTCTGCCATTGAGATTGGCTTCGCCCCAATCAGGATTCCCAACTAGGCTCAGTAATTGGCGAAATAATTTGCTATCCTATGCTCTAGCTCGATAAAAACTTGGGGCAAAGTTGAAGCACTCGTAAGGCGGGAGGAAATCTCATGCTGATCGCTCAGTCTATGATGAGAGCTATTTTTGAAAGATTAGAGTTTGATGGCTTCGATCCCTTTGGGCCTTGTGTGCTATTCTGTACTATTGCTTTACATTTATCGCCATGGCTGATTTTCATACTCGATCTCAGACCCGGAGCTGCTCGCTGGAAGTTGTGCCTTTTAATCCTTTGCCGATGACATATGTAAATTAGCCTTCTGCAGCGCCATTGTAATAATAGATGGCGTACTTGGGGAATTCATAGCCACTTATGCACACTCCAAGGTATCAATGATGGTTGATGTTGGCAGAAGTAAGCATTGCTATTCGATAATGTTTCTATATTGGTTTGTAGCGGCATCTAGCGCGTGCTGGAAGTAACAAGCAGTGGGTGAATTGTAATAATATTGAAGCTGCCAGCGGCCAAGTCTCTAATACCACTTTTTAACGTAACGGATGCCGTTGGCGGGTGAGAGACGGCCAGCCTCGAGTGCTGCTTTGGCCATTATTACTACTTGAAAGGGCCTGAAGGCGCCAGCACTTGTAGAGAGAGCATGCAGCAGACGGTTGGAAGATGACGATGCACTCAAATGACATTGCATTTGCACGTCTCTGATATTGGTCATTTAATTTCTAATCGATATTGATACCGCCAGTACTTGTCCGGCCTTTTATGTGTAGCAGGACACTACAATGGGACGATTAAATGGCTGTCCTCCTGTGAACCAAATTCTTATTACTGCCTCTACTGCCTCTACCGCTACGCAAGTGTTGACAAGGAAGTACAATTGAATTCATTTGCTGAGTGTATTATGTAATTATCGATGTGATAATAGAAGGAGTTGCCATCCAGCAGGAGGATAGAGATCGCTGCAGCGCTAGAATTTTGCAATCTTTGTAACTAGATTTTGAGATTTCAAGGTGCGACAGTGTAGAATGATGGCACCGTAAACTCATAAGAAGTAATAATGAATTGGTAGGAAACATTCTATTCCATCTTACGTGTGTGCGGCAGCTGTTTATGGCCTGTTGCGTGCTTAATTCAGTGCCGTTGCTCAGAGTTATAGCGCTTGGCCTCGTAGTGTAGCGCCTCTTAGCACCCTACTAACGCTGTCGATTTCAAATCACTTCATGATTCTGAATCGTATAGAGTTCAACATATTGCAATTCATTGGCTTGGTTTTTGACTTTGATTCTGCTTATCCCTCTCTTATGTGTATACGTGTTCCATTGACTTGGCATTATAAGTAGTGAAATCGGTTCAAGCGATATACACCAGCTGCGCCGTGCATTCTTACATCGGTAAGTCGCCGATATATTCACGGTGATTTAGACGAGGACGTAATCCACTATGTTTATTCTCCCAGTCAGAAAACATAATGGCCATTCTCGCTAACTAATCGATCAAATAGACATGTCCACTGGTAGAGTGACAAGAGCAGCTAAAGCTGCGGCCGAGGCAGCATCTCTTCCAGCCATACCGAGTGTTTCGTCCACAAGCCTGCCAGTCAAGTCTAAGCCCATACCCAAAGCCACGAAATCATCACAGCCCAAATCAAGAGCACGATCAAAAGCAGCTTCAAAGCCCATCTCAGCATCATTAGAAGCCCAGACCCTCAGTTTCCCATCAGCCTCTCATTTTGACGACTGGCTACTTCAATCTGGGACGTCGACTCCGTCTGGAATCTGGCTGCGCTTCAGCAAAAAGGTCATCATTGCCCAAGTCCCCTCCGTTGGCTATCTGGAAGCTGTCGACATCTCCCTGTGCCACGGCTGGATCGACGGCCAGCGCAAGGCCCTTGATGAAAACTTCTATTTGCAGCGCTTCACGCCTCGCCGACGCCGGAGCCTCTGGTCTCAGCGCAACGTCCAGCGTGTCGAGATGCTGACGGCAGAAGGGAGGATGAAGCCCGCGGGAATCGCAGAGGTGGATGCCGCAAAGGAGGATGGACGATGGGATAAGGCTTACGCTGGACCAGCGACCATGGAGGTCCCTGAAGACTTTGCGAATGCGCTGAAAGAGAATGAGATTGCAAAGAGTGTGTTTGACGGACTGAGTCGGTCAGACAGGTATCCATTTCTTTGGAGTATTGCGACAGTCAAGAGGGCAGAAACAAGAGAGAGAAAGATTAGAGAATTCGTGAGTCTCTTGGCCTCGGGACAAGCATTATAATTGTATATAATAAACCTACATCAGGTGAAATTGATTGTAGAGTATCCGCTACAAAAAAGCAGGCTGCTACACGAGCCGTGGTATTCAAGTCTAAATGTGTACATGTGTCCCCGTATTTAATATCCCAGATAAATAATAAAATCGTCCAACTATTGAAAAGCCGTTTCCTCATTAGAGCCGTTAGTGTTAGTAATCCCCCGAATCGTCCGATTCATCTGCATAACCGTCAATAAGACCGCCACCATACATTTCCTCAGCTTTGTCCTCATCCTCATCATCCTCATCCTCATCCTCATCATTAATGTGGTCACTGTCCTCTTCACCATTGGATTCTTCATCTGAGGATGGATGGCTTTGTCGCACTTGTTGAAGCCTGGAAGCCAGACTCAGCCGCCTCACATCCATAATTTCCTCGTCCTCATCATCTTCGTCGTCTTCATCATCGTCCTCATCCGTTTCCATTCGCTTGTCAGCCTTTCTTTTCTTCTTTCCTCTTCCATCCTTTGCTTCATCTTTCTTGCTCGATTCATGCTTGTCAGGCTTGCTACTGAAGGCGCCGCCTCCATCTTCCTCGTCGTCATCGCTATCATCGCTGTCAATAACAGCTGCGCGCTTTCGGCTTCTCCCAGCACCACTGGGTCTGCTGATAGCTTCATCCTCTGAGCCTTCATCTGGTGCGGGGAAGCTGCCGATACGAGCATGCTTCCTCCCTGACCTCTCGGATATTTCGTCGTCCTCATCATCAGAGTCAGTTACGATGCGTCGCTTCCTTGAGTTTTTCGCACCGCCAGCTACTTCTGGCTCTGGCTCGGGGTCGGAAAACACTGGCACAATTTCGCCTACGCCGGCACCACTGATATCAGTATTATCAGAGTCATCAGAGTCATCCTGTTCGCCATATATATCGTCTCCAGAAATACTCCTATCTTCATCATCCCCATCATCGCTCTCCACAATCTCGGAATCATCAATTCCTTCGCTTTCGTACTCGTCAGGCTCCGATTCCTCTTCGGAGGAGGAGGAGGAGGATTCTGATTGGGATAACAAGTTGCCTTCTGCATAGGTGCGTTCCCACTTCGCTTTCAGCTTCTTTAGGACTTCTAACCCATATTTATCCTCAAACACGACCATCGGAAACAGCTCAATGCCACGGGTTCTTAGTAGTGGCAGAGCTTCACTTGGTAAAAGGTTCGTGAGGGGGCGGGAAACTTGGTTTCTTGTAAAGTCGTCATACTCGACGACGTTGGGCCAGCACCATTTTGTCCACAATGGCTCATTTCGACCATCTGTAATCATGCTGGTGCGCACGTAGATATAGTCCGAGCCACACCACAAAATGTCGCCGGCCGCGAATTTATCGTGCGTCGAGAGAAGAAATAGTCGCTTGAGGTTTCGGAACTGTTCGAGAGCAAGGTTAAAGTAGACGCTGGTATCTTCGTCTTCGTCGAAAAAGTCGTTGTGGCGAATCGCAAGCTGTACCACGTTGTCTGCAAAGCCGTCGAAATTGTAGACAAAGTCTTGAAATCTTTCCTCAACGGGAAACGGATGCATGACCTCGTAATTGTATCCTCTCAGCTGGATAATGTCTCGATTACGGTCGAAATTCACTATTCCGTTGCCACCTGGTGTTTTGATCTTGAGAGTGTGTGGAAGCAGTTTGAGGGCAACGTCTCGGGCTTCTCGATTGACGGCCATGACATTGCGATTGAGCTCGGTGGCACGCACAAGGCTGGGGGAGCCATTGATGGTCCAATCGCGATAACGACGAGGATGTGGCATGCCCGTCTCGTCTGGCACCATGTCGTTGCCATCTTTTCTAACAGAGCTCTGGAGGCTGAATTCAAGAAGCTGAGGCTGGGTCAGGCCAGCTAGTCCAAACTTCCAAATCTTGATTCGGAGTTCAGGTGGCAGCGCTGTGAACTTGTGGAAGACGCGTCCCTTGTAGGGATTCTCGTCCCAAGGATCTTCGCCATTGTAGAATTCGTCTTCGACGGCCGAGTCGTAACTGTCGTCGTCGGTGCATTCTGCGTATCGAAGGAGCAGCTCTGACGGCTGAGGCATTGCGGGAGAGTAGCACGGCCGAATTGAGCCTCGCGATAAAATCACAGAGAAAGTTGAAGGTTCAAAAAGAGTGCCAGCACCCGGAAAAGATTGAGAAAGGGAGGCAGCGGGACCTGCCAAACAGCGAATGCGTGAACTAAAGCACGATGTCACAGCAGAGCAAGGCTGAAGTTAGCTGGGCGCTAACAAAAAATAGAGATGCAGCGGTGAGCTGATAAGATAAGGGCGCACTACATAAACCACGACCTACTTCAGGCTGCATCAGGACTCAATTAGCATCGATCAACACATGAATGGTTTTAGTGCTGATAGTATTTCTTACTCGGGAGAGATCAGCGTTATTTCAAAGATTGTAGCCAATGCGCGTTTATAATTTGCGGCCTGTCGTGGCATTTGTCCACCGCTATTAACACATCACATTTCCTTGTCTTATGACACAACCAACTGCTCCATTGAGCTGTAGAAGGTGGGTTAGCAGGCTCCGAGTATGATTGGAGATTTTTGAACTTGTTTGGATTATCTCAAGTGTTTCGATTTTTGATTCAATTTTCACATGCAGAGTCTTTCAATTCAAGAGACGACAACGGTCCCGGTCTGTCTGTGGCTTTTTACTCCGGCTTTTTACTCAATTACACAACAACCTGCTTCATTGTATTACGAGTCCTCCCATTACCACAGCAGGTGTGCCCGTAAGAGTGCGCAGTAAAAGCAAGCAGCTCCATTTTTAAGGAATATATAAAAAGAAAATTCTTATTAAAGATTAGCAATGCGTAAATAATAAACATAAATTACCAACATAGGCGGCTGTTCCCCGTTTACTATTACTATTCAATTAATTCTACGTTTTTATACAGCTGCAGATGGGAAGCTCCAGCAAAAAGAGCCGCAAGATTCGCGTTGCTGCCTACATGTCTAAGGTCCTTACCGAATCCACTAAAATGCTTCACTGGTAAAAGATCCAGCTCGTCCGCGCTAACCCCTCAAATAGACATATTCTTTGCCCAACTTCGGCCCGACATCCTCGTTCATCAGCTATCAAGCCATGAAGCGACTAATCAGCTGGCAACAAGTAAAATAAAAGAGGAAACAGAGAAAGAAATTTAGTAAAAGGTGTTGAAGCAGCCAAACACGAGAATTCTGTCGGCCTCTCACAACGTCTGGTTAGCCAATAATACAATGGCCTCCAGCCAGCCAGATGGACTGTCTGATGGCCATGACCAGGAGACCACTACCCAAGTCATCATCATCGGCGGAGGACTGAGTGGCCTACAAGCTGCTCATGACCTCCAAGAATCAGGCATCTCCTGTCTGATTCTCGAAGCTCGTGATAGAGTTGGAGGGAAGCTGTGGTCGGTCCCCTTGGGTGCTGGTAAAGGATATGTCGACCTTGGAGGTGCTTGGACGAACAATGAGAACCAGCCCAAGGTCACCGCGCTCGCTGAAAAACTCGGGCTGCAAATGATTAGGCAAAATATTATAGGCGACTGTATTATTGAAGACTACGGAAGGTTTCGTTACGGCAGCGATCCGCCGGTAAGCTGACTCCATGTATTTGCGTGTCATAAATCATTGCATCGAAGCTAATTTCTTGGGCAACAAACAGCTACCTAGGGAAGACAAAGCAACATTCGTCGAGGTCAGAAATCGCGTAGAAGCTCTATGCCACACAGTCACCATCGCCGACTTTGACCAAGTCCTGGCCGAGTATGGCCACATGAGCATGGACGAGCTCATAATCTGCATGGGCGCCACCGATACTGTGCGTCGATTAGTCAACATCTGGACAACGGCCATGTTGGGTGTTGAGTCGACCCAAATCAGCGCAATATTCTTCTTACACTACTGCCAAGCTGGAGGGGGACTTCTCCAGATGCGATCCGACGACAAGGGCGGTGGCCAGCATTTGCGTTTCAGAAATGGATCACAGTCACTGTCTCACGGGCTCAGGGATGGTCTCGAACCAAACACCGTTGTATACTCTGCAGTTGTCGAACGAGTTGAGCAGGATTTGAGCAGCGGATGTCAAGTTACAACAAGAGACGGCAAGAAATTTCATTCCGAACGCGTAATATCCACTGTTCCAAGCGTTTTATTGAGCAATATTACCTTCTCACCATCACTGTCGGCAGACAAAATCTGGCTCAGCACTCATAGCACTCTTGGATTTTATGCCAAAGTATTTCTCATCTACTCGGAACCTTGGTGGCGCAGGTTCGGTCTTTGTGGCTTGGCACAGGGATTCAATGGACCCGTGTCGTTGACGAGAGATGCTTCAAATGACCAAGATGGGCTGTTTGCTTTGATCTGCTTCATAGTAGGCGAAAGAGGTAGAGAATGGGCGAAGAAAGAAGAGCACGATCGCCTAGCAGAGGTGATTGGTCATGTAGACCGCATTTATGGGGTGAAAATTCCGCGCCCCGTAGAGACTCGAGAGCAGATTTGGAATGAAGAAGAATTTTCTCAGGGAGCTCCTTGTCCTGTGGTTCCCGCTTATTGTTTGAGGAGCCTAAGCCAAGATCAGTGGCGGCCAGAGGGATATATCCATTTTGCTGGGACAGAGACCAGTACTGTTTGGAAAGGATATATGGAGGGAGCTTTGGTTTCAGGTAGCAGAGCAGCAAAAGAAGTTTTTAATGTCCTGTCTACAAGTTAAGTTACAGGGAAGACGGAACGAGGATGCATCGATTATGCGATGGTAGAATAATTCTCGGCAAAGGGACAGGATGCGTACAAATCGCAAAGGAAAAATATAATCGAAATATTAGCCATTGAGAAATAATTCATCTTAATAGAGCAGAATGCATGAATGATTTAAACAAGCTTGATGGCTTTCGAAGAGGTGTCCCCAACTTTGTGTTCACAAAGTGCTGGTGTAGCTTATAAACGCCCCGCCGGTTTAATATAATAAACTGCTGACAACTCCAAAGTGGAGTGAGCGTTTATGGAAGAGATCTAGCATTGAATGTCTTTGCTAAATTTGTTTGGGTATCCACAGAATTGGAGTTGTGCCGAGACGTGGAGCAAGCTTAGATCTTGCCGTTTGGAGGTGCAATCGAACAAAGGTGATGCTGCCATACTGTAGCTAGCGGCAGCCTAGTGCGCCGAGGTTCTATCTGAGCTTAATGTCTGAGGATTCTATTTATAGACCTCAACTAACAAGGAAACGGGTAAGCAACTCCAATGTTTCGAGCTAAACATGATAAGCGAGTGTTGCTGGGCTCTAGAAACATGTACGTGGAGTGTGATTAAGCCTGTTGGATGGGCTTATCGCTACACTGACACGCGGTGGAGAGGCAGAACACTTGCTTACGACTGCATGGAACATCTGATAGAACGGTACGAACTTGGATGTGTTACGACATGGCAATGATTTGACTAATATATTTATCCATTAACAATGGATCCAACTAGCTTGGGAAGATTGGCCAAATTGGATAGGCAAACTTGATAATGACATATTCTCTTTTAACCAATCACATATATGGTATCCGATTTCAATTATTCGCTATTACTATTTTGAAGCTATATTGGCTTATTTGCGTGTGATAAGGGGAATATTGGTGATAGATACAAGAATGTTCAATATCTCGACATCTGCTCTTGTTAACTACCTCAAGCGGATTAAGATGCAAGTAGCTTTCTTCAAGAGCATGAGAGATGAGCTCATTAACAGAATGTAATGCATAGCTTTATCGATAGTGAATATGGATATAAAACTTTTGGTTTTGATAAAACTAAGCGGCTATAGTAGCAATCGTCACACGCTGTAATGTAAGAGGTGAGGCATATTCTTGGAGAATTTTCGTGCATCTTTCAGTAATACCGTAGATTTGGCTTAATTTGATTAGGATTAAATATAATTTGTGCTTGTCGTTGCAACGGAATACTGATTTGTAGTTGCAATGGTGATGAAAGAGATGGTATGCAGCAATTTAGCAGGTGCGTTGTGGCTTATATATCTATAATGAGGCTGTTGCAATATTTATCTCGAGGGAGAATGTCAGAATTTGTTTCCATCGCCATTATTATACTCTGACTCTTCAGAGTCAATCCGAGCTAGATATCCCTTCTTTCCCGCTATTATATTCCTCAAAGTATATGGGTTTAGAACTGATGAGAATTGAATAAAACAACTCTTGTAAATTGAGACTTACATCATATCTTGGATAACCCGGCACCATGCGCATCCTTTTGGGTGGAGCCGTGATGATTGCAGCTTAGTATGCAGAAACGGTCCGTTTACGTTTATTCCTGGGTTTCAATTACAGCCCAACGAGAAGAGCGTATACATGCATCTCAGATCGTACTTGGTTTTAATTCCATCTGTTTCATGTCCGAGCTCCCCGAACGCTCCACTCGGCAGGTGGCAAGAGGGTCGCCACTCGCACAACCTGCAGTATAATCATGGCGATACATTTTATAGCACTGATCAGATGATGAACCGGGCGAAAAATAATCGAAACTTTTTAGACCTGAGTGGTTGTAAACTCTTTTGGGTTAGTTGAACAGCGGCTCCCCCCTGCCTAACAGAAACGCGAGAATAACAAATCAGATACTAATCACCCTGAGTAAAGTTTGATTCTACAACTAATAGCGTGACTCTTTTGGCTAGAACAATTCTTTAATATCTTGGTGAGTCTAGTCATACTAATACAACTATTGGCGTGTAGAGGTGAGTTTTCGTATGGCCGAGGTTGATATTTGTGTTACATTGCAGGTGGCACACGCAGCTACCAGTATGGGGAACATACATGTACGAGTATCCTGTATACTGGCGTGGGGAAGCTTGGCGTCTAATACGTTAGATACATTTGTACGACACAGAGCGCTTGTTTAGCGGAGTTGAAATAAATTAACGGAACAAAGGTCCTATTCTACCATCCGACTCAGCAGCAAGACCATGCTTATCATAAGCAAATCAACACTGATAGAGTTGTGCGCAGTGAATAAATGACACCAAAAATGTTTAACCACAATGAGATTAAGTGATAGCTTTTCAATGAAAACCAAACCAAATACAAAATATAACTGTTATAAAGACAAAAGTATGCAAAAAATTAACTGGGTGCCGAACGTTGACCGTCGGATAATATTGCGCCATTGTCCTGGATTTTGGAACCCCGGTCTCTGCACTCCAGAAAATGCTACCATAAGCTTAATGAACTCCGCATTCAGCCATGGTTCAATGATCGGTACTTCGTACAGAGCAGTGCCTTGTTTGTAACCTCGCGGGATATTTCTACAATTAGGTGCTAGTCTTAAATCCTAATTCCATCTTTTTGCCAGCCTTGGTCCGCTCAAGCTAAGCCATTAGCAACGACAAGCCGATCAAGCACGGCATATCTGATTCGCGGGGAAATGCCTGAATTCAAGTGCCTGGGTCACAACCCCTGGCCGTCTCCATCAAGTTAATATACCTAGACGTCGCACTAGCTAATAGGTCCGACTCAAGGCCCTAGCAGCCATCAGACTTGGGGCAAAGACCCCATGCACGACACTTGGAACTGTCTTTGTTTCTATCGCCGAGAGCCAGCATCGACTGCGCTGCCTTTGAAATCTAGCGATGCATGAGCCCGAAGTAGATGAACTATTCCAAAGATAGGCGGCCGATCACCCCCGTTCCGCTAATCATACCAAATCTGGAGTATAAATGAATGCTTAGCGATAATCCGCGAGCGATGCAGCCTCAACCCGGGGCCGAACTCATCCGCATAACCAAAGCAAGGACCGCGGCTGTGGGAATGCCGATCATCCCCGTGCATGCTCAGTCAGTAAGATGAAAGGATAGTACCCGTGTGTGATAGCACCAAGTAGATGGTGCATGGTGCCATGGTATTCAAGATCAGGAAGTTACTTTCTAAGGATCGAATGGTTTGTCAGATATGGAGCCTCCTCAATGATAATGAGCGCGAGGCTGAGACGAATAACGTCGACTTGAATGAAAATAGTTTCTGACTAAGTATAGTTTAAAACTAAACCATACTACTGATGTTTCTTAACAAGGTTCTAGAGAAGCTTCAATGCTTACCGATTTAGCTAGGGGCTGTGAAATATACCACCATTGGTTGAAAAAAGTGGTGGATATGGACCACTTTACACGACTTTACTGCGTATTCACCTAGCATGTCATGTGCAACTTCAATCGTGGCCCAACCCAAAATCCGAATAATCCCCAACAACCTTGCAACTGTCATTCTTGGCTAAAAGAGTAGTGCGCACATGCTCGTGGCTGATTGGTGGGCTGACAAGCAAAACGTCTCCTAGCATGAAGCTGTCACAAATGCCACCAAGCTCCACCCCATTTTGAATACTTCCCAATGCATACCCCAGACTTTTTTATAAGCCACTGTGGGCTCTGTCTGCATCCAGCCCCCTGGCAGTCGCAGCCACAGTGAGCCAACTTGCTACGAGTCAGTCTAAACAACCACTCGGCAATGCTGCAGATCCGCCACTTCACTGCCAGCTCTGACCTATAGAGACTCGTTTCTACCCCGCCGCATCTTATTCTCCTGCCTTCTTGTTTCGTTTCTTACTTTACCTAGTTGGACTATAGACTACGCGTAGCCAGTGCTTTCTCTGCACACACCAGCGTATTCGGTGCATTGCTCGGCGGGCAACTCCATCAGATGATAGGGCGGTCTATGAAAGGGCCAAGCATCCTTCGCCATTTCGATTTCGAAGTGGTATTTGATTCTCTGTGAGCTCGGACCGAATCCGGATCTGCAGGAAGATGCTGAAGATGCGCTTGTCCCCGATGAAGCTCTCCAGGAACGGGGATAGCTTGGCCGATTAGGACCAGGTAGATTCGACCAGCATGCAGTTCCTACTGAGATGACTAAAGAGTTGTTTCGAAACATGTCAGCACGAAGAGCAATAACGACAGGGATAACTATGGATTTTGGTTACATTGGAGATAAAAAAACGAGAGGTCCAGGATCCTCTCATGCATAGCATTTCAATTGATATATAAGACGTCGTAGGTCCCCAGACTCTAAAGGTTTTGCTCACCAGGTCATCCTTCAGCTTCAATCCTCAGTTTCATTCCTCTTTAAGTCGTCTGAAAGCGATAATAGTCTTGCCTTAACACTTACATCATGACTGTCAAGCAATCTGCCCTGGCCGCCCTGGCCGTCACCGCTGGAGCCCAAGCTCAGCTGTTCACAGTCAACTGCTCTCCCCTGACTCAGTTCCGAGGCGATCCCATCGTATCTCCTGGCGTACTGTCTTCTCATGTTCACGCCGTTGTTGGTGGCACCGCTTTCTCTTTCAACACGACCCCTGCTCAAGCACGAGTTGCCACTGCCACAACATGTGACAAGGTCCTCGATAAAAGCAACTACTGGCAGCCCCAAGTTTACCATCAGCGAACTGATGGCCTGTTTGAGCTAGTCACCTTCCAGGGCAGTGTACGTTTTCGAATTTACTGTAGAACAGTTCTTCATACCCTAACAGATTATACTGATAAAAACTATAGGCTACCTACTATATCCAACGGGCTTGCGACTATGCTCCTGGCAGAACCAACTGCGATTCAGCTCCTCTTCCCATTGCCCCTCCTCAGGGCCTCATCATGTTGGTTGGAGATCCAACCCGACGGTGTGTATTTGAAAATGACAACTCTTTTTCTCTCTCTTCACAGTTCTAACACTTGACCAGCACTTTCAATGCCTCAAGCTTCGAGGATCAAGCCATCTCGCACGTTTGCCTTGATCCCAATCCTGTGCCTGACTCCAATACCTTCCCTTCTAAGCAGTGCCAGCGCATGCGTTCCGAGACATTCTTCCCGTCTTGCTGGGACGGTGTTAACTTGGACAGCGCCACTCACAAGGATCACGTATGTAAATCTTTTACTACCCGTCACGAGTTTTCTTGGTCTCAAGATATGGATAACGCTAACAAGACTATAGATTGCTTTCCCAGCCATCGGTGCCTACAATGGAGGTGTCTGCCCTCAATCACACCCCAAGGCCATTCTCTCAGTGTTCTACGAGTTCTTTTATGACACTGGTTCAATCCAGAACTACAACCGCCTTGTCTACGCCGATGGTGATGCTACCGGCTACAGTCTTCACGCAGACTACCTCCAGGGCTGGTCGGACCAGAATGCTCTCAACAACGCCATCGCCACCTGCACTGGCCCCAACGGTGTCCTTGACAAGGGATGCAGCTTGAACGTCGGACCTAACGGCACTCCTGGTTCTTCTTCACCCCAGCAGCTCCAGACTCCTGCTCCTACCGAGCCGATTGGACTTGCCGGCCCAATTGCCGCCCTCCCCGGTAACAACCCTATCCACTAAATCTGTCAGGACGCCGAAACCATTGCATCTTCGATCCAGCCGAGAAGACAGCAGCGAAAGGCAATCGATCGAATCAAACCGTAGCTCCAGCTATCGGGCGTGGTATCGAAGTACGCAGTGAGAATAGGGCTTGCAGTTCGAAGGAGGATGTTATTGAATTCACGAATGATGATAAGGAATGATATGAGTCTACCGCAATGACTCTGTTTATGCCAACACACTTGCTGATTTGGACAGAGTGATTCCGATCAGGGCTTTAACCGTGTACATAGTTAGCATTTACTACATACGCAATAAAGAACGATGTACATAACAATGATGATGTTGTGCACCCGTGTCAGCTCTCCCAGAAATACTAATACGAATTGATATCAGTTGTTGAAAATGAAAGCATTCTTTGAAAATACTTTGCGCGGAGCATATGTCGAGGAAAAAAAAGAGAAAAGGAGTAAAGAAAGATTGAACCATTTTGGTTCAGGTCCGGCCGAATACGAAACAGAATTGCTGACACAGAACTACCAAATTTGGACAGTGTACAAATGACCAATAACGCCAAAAAAAAATCAAGTCTCAGATGCTTATTGGACGAACGGGGAATCGAACCCCGGACCTTTCCCATGCGGTTAAGTAGCTCGGAAGCTGCTTGATGCTAAGGGAAAATTATACCACTAAACCATCCGCCCATATGAGCCTTCTGATTGGCTTGATCGATGGGGGCAATATTTTCCTCATGAATGTTTCGAATCTGATTAGAGAGGTATTGACAGCTCTGTTGCTGCAACTAACTGAATAAGCTAAATAGCTAGCTTGAGTAGTACTGTTATATGGGGACAAACTCTGTTCTATATATGATTGATGAGCTTACATGTTTGCTTGTCGTTTACTTTGGCAGCAGTTGCTGAGATTCGGCAGTTAAATCGAGCTTTAGGCCGTAAGTAAATACTTCAATTCGGGTCCATTGATATAGGTAATGAATTTCTAAATTTCTCAGGGCTAGCCCAATTACTAACAGAGAGTAGGCGGATATTAATGATGGCAAGTCTTTAGCCAAGGCTTTTGTCGGTGCTGCAGCGATTTTTGCTGTCACAAACTACTGGCATACGATGAGTAAGGAACGCGAAGAGCAGCAGGGCAGGACAATTGTGGATGCTGCAAAGGTAAGCCAAGCTTGTGCGTGGTTGAGAACTTTGGGCTCAAATACTAAAATATTAGATGTAGGGTGCTCAAATACAACGGCTTATTTACAGTTCGCTTATCGATGTTGCTAAGGGTAAGTTACTTATTTGTCCTCAACACAAGGAATTATAGGAAGGCGTTCTTCATACTGACTCACTGTGTTGAAGCTACCAACGGTAAGCTGGCCAAAGTCTACCATTTCGATAGCAAGGCTATGGTTGAGCAATACGCTCGTGATTCCGGCATTCCAGCGACTTTTTACCAGCCTGGCTTCTTCATGTCAAACATCCCCGGACAATTGCTCTCTCAAGAGTCACCGGATAAGCCGTGGACCCTGGCTATTCCTACCTCAGAAACAGCGCCATTCCCTATATTTGATACTGAGGCTGATACGGGAAAGTCTTTCAAGGCCATCGTATTGAAGCGTAACGAGGTCAGCAAGGATTCTAAATTCTTCTCTCTCCCTTATGAAATGTTTACAGCTCCATTGAAAGGAAGAGGTATGCCGGATTTTGTAGCTGAGAAGCCATTGCAAAACTTCAACTTAATGGATGAGGTGGCTACCATGCTGGGGAGAAATTAGATTGGAGCTTGTCTATTCTCGAAGGCAAGCCAATAACTTGGTTGGAACAGTTGAAGGCGGCAAAGGCATTCCAAGACCCCAATTAGCGATCCTATGCTCGCTTTTACAGTTTCTTTTTGTGTATCTACCTCTTTTAGTGTTTCGTTAAATTCTCAAGAGTAGAGGGGCCCGAAAACCAGTGGCTACAAAATAGATAGCAATTCATACAAAAAGTAATATAAGCACCTTTTAACAATCGAGGATAGCGTCTTCGTGTGTGTGTGTAGCCTTGTTTGTTGAGAGTTTTCGAATTCCCTGTCCTTCTGTCCCCACTTGCCAAGTGTCAGCCATCTCTAAATACGATATTTACGAGAACTCAGTGATATGCAGCTGCCTAGCGGAACCCTTGCTGCCGGCTCTAATATGGTGAGAGCCGCTCCCGAGTTGCGACTTGTGGATTTACGGCTCAGGGGTGATGCTGAGAGCTATACGAGTATCCTTGATCGCCAAAAGCTCTCAAATTTGAGACTTCAAAGAAGGCACCTATATACCACCACCGGTACCCGCATCAAACAAAAGAGACCCTTATGCACTGCAGCTGTTCTTTGCGGTATGAGTAATCTTTACAGTTACACAGTTGTAGATCGGTTCCTGTAGACACATTTGTTTCAAGGCTCAGGTTGCATTATAAGGGGTCTATTAAGCAGACCATTGACGTCGTTGACACATAATCCCCCGGCAAGCCTGGAAGGCAATCGGGTTGCAGCACTCATTGCAAGCAGGAGAGCATTCACGAGTGGGTTGTTGGTGGGCATTGCACTAGGCATTCCGAAAATCTCATGATTGCCGCTTGGACAAATTCAGTGGTGGTCAGTGTTGATTATAGGCAGTAAGTGTAATACATATGTGATGAGTATGCACATCTCGTTTATTAGCCCTGATAATAGGGCGCCTGAGTATAAGTTTCCGCATGCACTCAACGACTGCTTCGATGCACTAAAATGGGTAGGTGTTATTATGCACATACTTGTGATGCAAGATCGCTCGACTGTAGACTTTGAGCTAATAGGATTTAGTGCCGCGAGAATGCCGCCTCAATCGGTGCTGATGCATCCAAAATTATCCTCAACGGAAGTAGTGCTGGTGGGAATCTAGTAAGTCCTTTCGCTGTGGTGTAGCTTCTAATCTATAGGGTAGGTTACATGTAACTACATGTAATCATCCTTCAGACCAGTGTTGTCGCCCTCATGGTCTGAGACAAGGGATTCAATGGCGTCATAGCTCAAATTCTCTCATTCCCTGTGACATGCCATCCCAAGTTCTTTCCCAAGGAAGCGTACGAGCTGGGTAGCTATCAGCAAAACTACAATGACAGCATTTAGGTATATATCAAAATTGGCCTGAAAGTGACTTATCCTAGCCAGACACTGAACTTGAATATTATTTTAAACTCATAATACTAAGTGAAAGACTCAGTATGTCTTCTGGCTACAAATTACACGTGTAAAATAACGAAGGACGCTAGACAGCTTGCTCTAAGCTACTAAGGGTGTCATACTATCTCGATGTAACATTTAATACAATTCTCAGCGGCAACCCAACAACAAAGTTTCTGGTATAGATAATAATAGCAAAACATTTCGTAATAATGCGATACCGAGTCTCAATTCTTCATGGCTACGTCACCCATATAACGGACGGAGAGCCCGACGGCCGCAGCTCATGTGCAGGGATTTCAGCAATACGAGACCATTATGCGGACAAAGTGCGACATGCTGTGCTCATTTCATTATGTTATGCTACATTCTATGCTCTTCCATGCCATGTAGCGTGCAGTAAGCAACTGGCACCAAGTCGCTGGCATTTTCTATTGTGTCTGTCATTTTCGGCTGCTTGAATTCCTTGTCTAAATACTCATGTTGCTGCGTATCCGCTCTAGCTGACCTGATTCTTGGCCTGTCAAGGGGTATACCACTAAGTGGAGCCCGTCGGTATTGAAGATCTGCCGAGGCCTATTCTCCCTAGCTACATGTAACTAGTATTGAGTTCTCCCTACTTGCACGAACGAGGAAGCTCAGAACCGCAAAAATAGTATTTGGGCGCAGAATAATCCGCGCTACTGGCATAACCAACGGATTACTATCGCTAATATTACAATATTCCATAGGGGTTACTTTACAAACCGGCCGTCTATTAGAGTTGAAGCTACTCAATTGAAGTCACTATACGAGCCGCGGCTACGCAACTCTGGTGTTCCACAATTATTAATAAAGCATACCTATAAACTTCGTGGCCCGGTCTTTTGACTCATCAAATAGGGATATATTCTGCAAAGGATGTTGACAAGGATTCTTCTTCCCAGTGAATGAATACGAGTCCATTTCGGGTCCTATGTTTCTGACCGCCATATTTGTTTTCCAAGGGAGCTATATCTCAGGCAAGACTTTACGAGATATTTGGTAAGAGTACTAAAACATTGGACCAAGTTCAGGGGGCGGTGGACTCGCCCAGCCGTAGAATTTCCCGATACGGTAACCGTTTATCTATGATCTATTCATAGAATACGAGCGGCGGCAGATGGTTTATCCCGGATCGGGCACCCCGCAGTTCGACGCAATCCGGGAGATTCTAAGCATATCCAAGCCAATGTTTGCAGATCCAGCAACGTTACAGCTCGGCAATAGTAGTAGCACAAAATGCTTGCTGGTAGATTCAGCACATAATTAATCGAGACAATTTCTATATGGCTCAAATAATTACATCACTTTTTCTGAGTCTCCCTTCCTGTCTAAAACTGAGACTTTGGATTGGGTCGTCACTGTGAATTATGTGGGATAAACCCCTGCATATCATGCTGAATAACGGCGATGTTGAAGTTGGCCAACCATGTTGCATCGCCACCACACACTGGCGGCCTTGGCAACAAGTACCTTTTTTTACGAGATGCTGCAGGGGTGCATCTCGTAAAGCGCTCGGGTGATCGCATCCGATGACAGCTCTTTCAGCACCCCTGAACAAGACAAAAAATGTGCTGGATTGGGTTGGTATGGCTTCTGGTCGTAATGTATCTTCTCCACTTGAATTCTTTTCTTTGAGTTAAAATTCTATATAAAGAGTGAAAGAGTTCCCTCCATCCTCCATTCGGTTCTTCATCCACTCACACTTCGCTCCACATCCCTTGACGCAACTCAACTACTACTTCACAACAATCTCATACCAAAACACCAAAACCGCCACCATGCAGTTCACCAAGACTTTCATCGCCGCTCTCTTCGCAGCCTCCAATGTCGTTGCTGCTCCTACTCCTGCCGAGAAATCCATGATGGCCAATGTGCCCCAGTGGACAATTGAAAACCTCAAGCGGACGTGCGATGCTGCCAACACTTCATGCACTTGGACATTTGCTGTCGATACTCATCTCGCTGCTGCCACATCTTGCACATACGTTGTCAAGGCGGCCAAGACTGCCTCCCAGGCCACTGGTGGCCCTGTCACTTGCGGACCTTACACGGTCACATCCAGCTGGAGCGGCCAATTTGGCCCTGGCAATGGCTTTACCACTTTAGCCGTGACTGATGCGGCCAAGAAGCTCATTGTCTGGCCCGCTTACACCGATAACCAGGTCCAAGCTGGCAAGGTTGTGTCACCCAACCAGAGCTACGCTCCTGCCAGCTTGCCATAGAGGAGGAGAGCTACTTTTAGTATCCAGTTTGAATTTATGAATGGTTTAATGCACTATAGACGGAAGAATAGAGGATTCGGAGACGATCGCATATGAAGCTTTGGAAGTTAGAAATCATAGAGTTTAATGGAATGAAATATAATATATTACTCTTCACTTTGATCAGCCTTACGTAGACCAGTAAAGTAACTCTTACGTGGTGTACATAAATGTCCCCAAGTATTTTCTTGTATAGATGTAAACTTTTATGCTTCCTTTGGGATCATTGAGGGCTTGTATGAAAGTTTGCTTAAGAGTAAGGTCCTCAGAAAGTCTCTTCCTCACATCGCTTACGATCTTAGCTTCTAAAAGGCTGCGAAGGGTTTTCTGCATCCAAAATTTGTGGAAGCGCTTCAACAAACCGCGGTGAAGGCTGCAGCGCTACGCTTGCTCACTATCCTTCTCTTTATTTTATTCGTTTCTTCTTGCCATTCAATTCTATGACTTTTTCTTTTTGGCTTCCTCATGGTCGTGTTGTTGAGTTATGGGTGTGGAGCTTTATCTTCGGCGCGGAACTTTATCTTGAATGTTATTATTGTTGAGCGATCTAGTCGATCTAGTCAATCCAGCTTTGGTCGACCTTAATTTTCTCAGGCTAGCTGAACTTTATTGCTTTTGATATCTTTAACCAATCCAATACTTGAATTGGGAGCGTAGGCATAACCTTTCACAGCTTATTTTGAATCTATATAACTTCATTTATAACTCAGACCTCTTTACACTTCTATTGGATGAAAAGGACATAGCTAGCATAGAGTATTGGGGAGATCATTCAGAAATGATGTAGTAAATTATAGACTCATCTTTTGCGATATGTACAGCATAGAAAAGCATTGTATTTATTCATATTAAGCAAAGTGTGTTATTGCCAATTTCTGAAGAGATGGGTTTTAGAAAGTTAAAATGACAGAATTCTAAGAAATCGGACTAGCTCATATCCGCGAAAATTTCATTGCATTTTATAAGAGATTAGTTGATGTTGATATTTAACAGGATTTATATGTCTTTGAGCGCTATAGCGTTATGAGAATTTGTCTGGTTCCTAGAGGATAGGCTATTTATGGACCTTGAAAAAGCGACTGTTTAATTCCCTCAGGCCATGTTCAGAATTAATTGGCTTTATTCCATTTGATATCTTAGTGACTCTTTGTTATAAATGAGAGTGAACAATTCGTTGGACAGCGTTAGTTTTCGCAGACTGGCAATTCAGTTGGTGTTTCTTATATCAAGGTCTTTTATTAAGTCGGGACAGGGTCTCCATTGGCTCGTTTTGTTTCAAGTTGTTTCTTATGGCTGCGTATTCGTTTGTTTTGCGCGTCTCAAGAACTTGACCTACTCTTATTAATGCTGTTGCCTACTATGGTACGATTAAGTGGGCCATTTAGAGACGACCAATTACAGCCCAGGAGGTTTAAAAAGGGGGAGAGTTCTAGGCTTAAAGAGAATAGTTTGCTCATACGATCCGGCCGTTTCACAAAGGAACTAGAATTGCTTAAACAGGAAGCTTCATTTCATCATATATATACTTGCTAGCTTTATTAACTTTTAGACCACGCCACTATGTACATTTTCCTTATTATTGCCCACGGGTAGCATAAACAAGCCGAAGGATAAAACTCGTATGAGTCGCAATCAGCCAGACATGTACGCTATTACTTTGGCAAGGATTGGTGACCTAGGACTTAAGCAAAGCCTGCGCTGACAACGAAGCTCACATCGTCGTTGAACAGGGTAGGGCTGTCAAAGTCGTGCTCGCCGCCGTTGGCTGCAATGTAGCCAAGGGCGTTGTAGTGTCGCCACCAGCGTGTGGGATAGCTCCATGAGTGGAAGGAGTTGCCCTGACCGTTAAGGCCAGCTTGAGGGCAGAATGTGGCGTCCTCACTGAACAGCTTGCTGCCGTCGTTGGCGTTGAGGACCAGAGCATAATTGGAGTGTCGGATGTAGTTGCCGGGAGTGTCGACAGATTCGAACGAGAAACAGGCACTGTTTCCAAGACCAGCGTGGACGATCCAGCTGGCCTGCTGCTTGAGAGAGGTGCTGTCAGATGACGAGACAACCTGGGTGTTGACAGTTGTGCCTGTGTGTGCGATGTATCGCGTAGTGCAGCAGGCGGTAGTAGCACGAAGAGAGATGTGCGATCCAACGCTGAGACCTGGTCCGCTGGTCATCAAGCTGGAGTCAAATGTGTACTTGGCAGCCACGATGTCGGCTTGAACCGAGTTCTCGGTGGCATCAGATGGGTAGCCAGTAGTCATGACACCCTCGTAAAAGGTACCCTGGGCGCCATCGCTGTTATCGCCACCAGTACCCAGGATGATGGCACCCTCCTTTGACATTGGCTGGTAGCCACCGTTGGGACGCACGCCGCTGTAGTATGTTGATAGAGAGCCGGTGGTGGAGTCTCCGCCACGAATTGCCCACTGGTTTGGCTCTCCCTTGACAATTGCGGTGACGAACCGAGATGTGATGGTCGGGTCGGCAGGGTTGTTGATAGGGTCAAAGCCAGAGAAAAGACCGTTTTCCAAATCGGCCATAATCCACGGGCCACTTCCAGAGCCTGTTCCGCGGCCAGAGCCATCACCGGTTCCAAAGTAGATGGCCTCCATGTGGCCATTGCCGGTATCATGAGAGCTGGTCTCGGCGTTACCATAGTCAAAGCAACAAGCCGTGTTGTAATGAGTGCCGTCAAAAACAGCGTACAAGCCCTCGGGGTTATCTCCTGTGGCAGTGCCATTGGCGTTGTTGTTGCGATAGCCCGTGAAGGGTGCAATGAAGACGCCATATGCCTTTTGGCCGTTCAGTCTGACAGGTGCACCAATTGCGCTGGCCAGGTTGTCAAGGCCGCCTGGCAGAGGGCCTTGAGCAGCACCACCGGGAGGAGCCTGTGTGATGTGGTTGCCATGGCCAGACTGGTCATAGATGATGGAGATGAGGCATGTTGTGGAGGCGCAGAAGGAGTCTTGAGCGCCGGCATTGGCAACACCACCGGCAGATAGCGGCGAGATCGTAGTCGTAGCATTGTCAGAGCCACGTCGTACCTGGTAGAGTGGGCCGTTGTAAGCTCCATACAAGGCACGAGTTGTGCTGTGTGCGGCAACGCATGGTGTACCACCAGACGCGTAGATGTCACAAGGTCCGGCAGCAACAAGCTGAAGAGAACCAGCGGCAACTAGGCCCAAGGTAAAAACGCTAACGCGTTCGCGGCTCGGTTTGGAGAACATATCGATCTATATAGATGGACAGTGAGATGGAGATGGCTGTGGTCTTGGATCGATCGATGAGACTGATCTGCAACGGACAGAAAGAAAGGGCGATCTCTGTGGTTTTTAAGCCAAACAATGTTGATCCTTCTCAATCAGCCTCCCTATCCAATGTGATGAAATGCTATATGATTCTAGCTTGAATGGAGAAACATGTTTTACCAAAGAGGCAGGAGGTTTCTCTAAGAGGTATGGGTGAATACTCCAAAGATTTGGAAATACTACCTTTCAACTATCCTTGCACTCTATAACACCATGATCACCTTACAGTAGTCTTAAACTGTAGTCTGAATGACCGAGATAGTCCCGTTGGAGTTGTAACCTTGTGTCATACTTACCGCTCTTCAATATCACAAGAAGAGCCGTCATGAGGCGGGATCTGGGGTATGGATCATTCGGATAGAGTGAGACATACACTTTCCGGATCATTAGCGCCAGCGTAGCTTGGCTCTAAATGAATATACTAATGCAAAACAGGAGATAACGAGAATAAAACAGCCCATCCAGTGACGGGTTTCCACAGTTTGAGTAACCCGGTATAGTCAAGAAGAGAATTTGGTTCTGAAAAAGCAGTATTCGTATTCCACAAAGCATGAATACATCTGCCAAATCGGGAACGAATCCTCCTTATCATTTATGATATCCTAGCTTTATGGCAATAATTCCACATAAACTTACATCCAACTGCCGGCATCAACAGGAGGCCGTGGTTGTCTCACCAAATCACGCTAAGAGAGAGCAAGATCCTACTATCTCACGCTAGGAACAAAATACTACCATGCACGCTGCTAAGCTGCTAAGCTACTTGACTCCCTTGCTTGATTTAGTACGTGCGGGAATTTTCCTTAAGCGTGCCAATAGATGTAGACAATTGCAGCGCTGCCTGGCGTAGGATCAAACAAGTCCCCACTATTATCGTGGGGAAGCCTTGGGGAAGCCTTGTTGGGCTTGGGGTTGGGAGTCAAAGAGTCGGTATTATCATCGCATTTGGGTAGCGGTAATAATGTCACTAAACTCCGAGTAGTGCTAACCAAAGCTAAACAAAGCATGATACTACTACTGATGAAAGCATAAATATCTAGATCGGTAGATCCCTTGTACCTGACATGCTTGCTACCCTCCATAAGCCACCAATCTGATTCCAGCCAATCCAAAGATAATCAGATTGACCTACAGTAAGAAAGTTTCTCGCACTGATGACGATGACTTCATAAAACTTATTTCGAGTTTCAACATACGCTGATGTACTCTTGGGTGGCCATTCCCAGTGTATCACTGATTCAATAGCGCTAGCATAGTTATAAAATGGCTATTGATATTGTTACAAGGATGGCGGATAAGGTTGGCCGAGAAGTTAGCTACTAGCTGATCGCTGCGTGGGAACGGCAGTGCATCCCGGCGGGGACCACTCATGTAAGAGGTAGGGTAGGTTTTGTTAAAGCAAATTGTTAATCAAGAGTTTGCGAGAGTGAGATGATCCCTGTCAAAGCCGACGCGGGGTGTTGTTTTCACATGATCCTCCGGCACGATGACCAGATGAATGTTACAATGGCCAAGCCAAACAAAATAAAAAAAATACATGTGACTAGTAATTATAGGCAATATTGGAGTAGATGTGCAACATCAGCTGGGATGGAGGGCTGTCTAATAATAAAAAGCAGGAATACAACGTAGCACATGACGGATCGACAGAAATGTAGTTGGGTCACCGGGTAGGAGAACTTCATGGATCAACGCGAAGCGCGGCCGCGCGCGGCCGTAGGCACAAACCAGCATCTAAAAGAGGCCCGATCTTCTGCAGATGTTGTTTTAGCCTTTATAAAAAGGCGAATGGCATATTGCAAAAAATATACATGTATATTTCCCCAAAATCTAGAGCTTTTTAGAGCCAGGCCACAATACAAGCTTTGCCGCGCCAATTAGCTGTAAACAATGGCTGCTTTCATGCGTAAGCGAAATCCCTTCTGCCTTCCTTGGAAGTAATGCGCGATCTTTTCTGCGCTTATTGGATCATTAATTCCCAAATTCATGCCATTGGGTGGATATGAATTGACTTTTTCGGCCCCTTGTTACACAGTAGATCCTCAATTGACCAGAAAGCTAGAACGGGCGAGCTCCAGGCATCATGACATACGGTGAGAGCCGTATGTCAGTGTTGGCCTCACTCATCTTGAAATGTGTTAGATATCCACTGATGCATGACGCGACGGGCATCATCTCTTAACCTATTTTACACGATCTACCGTAAAGAGCCTAATCTGCTTGTTTCGATGCTCATTAGGCCCGAGCCGAGCTTGGGCACTATGAAAAAGCGTTTCGATCATGATTTTATGGCCTCCCTGCGCAACGTTAACGCCGATACTCATAATTGTCATATTTTCAAGCCGCACTGAAAATAGGCCAATTATTTCTTCTCGCTCTTCTACCCAATACGAATGCGACACGAAAGATTCGCAGCCCATGAAACCAGCGCCTACATTTGGAAGGTGCTAAAATTGGAAGCCAAATCTCTGCTAGAATTCGAAAGCTTGAACCACCCACCTTATCTGGCTCAATGATACGCGCTGCTTAAGGGTAACCAGTACTTCTCACTTGTGATGCCAACTAATATTCTTTTTTGAAGCAAAGGTGCGAAACAAAGCGATGACCGTCGCTATATGGCCGATTCCTACTCTATCTCAAATCTCTCCCCTCGATTCGCTTCTTGCGAGGACTGTGACCTTGCTTATCTGCGCATTACTAGGAGACAGATCATTCGCGACTTAGAATGTATGAAAGGAAAAAAAAAAATGACGAGAAAAAAACTTGAACAAGTTTGGAACAAAGAAATTATGAAGAGCAGTTTTTGTGTCCTTGATTCAGAAACAAGCGCCAATTACTTACTGCGTCTCTCATAGCCGCTTTGAGAGGCGGTGCGACCTCCGTTGTCGACGGAAAGCGCATGGCTCCTCATGCAATTTCGAGATACATGCTCATCATCTTTTGAACAGTTAGCGATGCGAAAAACGAATTATCCACAGGCGAAGAGCCGAGCTCTGAATATAGCCGCCTCCAGCAGCGGGTGCAATGCCCAGATGACACATTGGGTCCATCAAAGGAATGCTTCCAATTAAAAATCACAATAGACGACTCTACTTTCCAGCCATATCCTCGCGCCGTAGCTACACGACTGGACCTCGATATTGAATATCTTCGCTGAGACGGGTGATAACTTGCACAGGATATTATCTGACTTATAACTACCTGCTTGGTCTAGCTACAGTTAGACAGCCTGGATATAGAGCAGTCTTGGGATAAGAATTGCTACAGAAACATGTGGAAATCGTAAGATAGTGAAGCATGTTTACTGCTCAACGGATGTCAAAAGGCTTCACAATTTGGCGGCTCCGTGTCTAGTTAAACCTGTATTGGTCATCATCGATATCTACCCGAAGGGTATATCTACCAAATATTTCCTACTTAAAGGGGGTACGTCTCTGTAGGCATATTAGGACGTTGAACATATATACTGCGCATGAGTTACACATCTTGTATCGTAGAAACCGCAAATGTATGCTCTTCCATGCATTAATTTTCGTTACTATATCCTAAACAGAATCGTCTATTGGCTACAGTTCTTTATTCTACATAAAAAAGTGGCAATGCACGTAAGTTGCAGTATTTGATGACAGTGATCCTGCTACGCAGCCTCTTACGATTAGAAGATGTTTTGAGTCATCATCGAGTCGCTGACAGACAGTTGCCTATTTGGGCTGTAAACAACAGCCACGAATTGCGTAGGTGGGGCTTCGGGAGTCTTTATTCATGCACAAATATTCTCCGTAACGAGAGATAGAGGTAAGCAACTGTACTAATCCTATTTTTTTCAGGTACACTCAGGAGCTGTTTAGGTGATGGTCAATTTTCGTGGACAGTTTTAGTGGGAACCCCGTCAGCAGAATTGCCACTTTGGGAGTATGTGGCTGACTTTCCTGCTAAATAGGACACATCGTGGCGCATGATTCTCCTTCGGCCTTCTGTATAGATCTATCGCTGTGCATTTAGCTAAAGTAATAAGAGATAGCTTTACTGATCCAAGAATAAGACAACGGAGGCTTTTTTTCAAGTATATATAAGCCAGCACCTCGCTGCCTATGTCGAAAAAGCATACCAGCAGATCACACACATTAGTTCCATACAAAGTATATCAACACCACACACACACGATTTCAAGACAACTTTACTCACGCCTATATAAATTTTTATCTAATTTTAACCATGACCACCGTAGCAACGAGCCGTTACGCAGAGGCACACGCCAACCATCAAGGACCTGGTGATGCAAGGCCTACTGCTCTGCAGATTGTTAGAGATGAGCAAAGAGAAGGAAATATGCAGGACAAAGTTGTGCTCATTACCGGTTGTTCTTCAGGGCTTGGAGTCGAGACAGCGAGAGCAATGAAAGCTACCGGTGCAACAGTTTTTGTTACAGCTCGCAACATGGAGAAGGCGAAAGAAGTGCTTGGGGATATTCTCGATGGCGGCCGTGTCCACCTCCTAAAGCTAAATCTCGAGTCCTTTGATAGCGTCAGGACTTGTGTCCAAGAGTTCAAGTCAAAGAGTAGTACTCTCAACATCCTCATCGAGAACGCGGGTATTCGACACGTGCCATTTGGCAGGACTTCAGACGGTTACGAAAAACACTGGGGAACAAACCACTTATCTCATTTTCTTCTGCTTGAGCTCTTGAGGCCGACGCTATTGGCATCATCAACTCCAGAATTCTGCTCGAGAGCCGTAATTGTCTCTTCTACGGCTCATCGGAATGCCCCAATGGACTTCTCAGACCTTAACTGGGAAAAGCGCAAATACGATCGCCCTACCGCATATGGACAGAGCAAGCTAGCAAATGTTTATACCGCCAGTGAGATCGAGAGACGATATGGTGCCCAAGGCCTTCATGCATGGAGCGTGCATCCCGGTGGCATTCGAACGGGACTACAGGCACCAAGTCAATGGGATGTCAAGGATTGGATGGTAGTCATTAAATCTGGTCCTATGGCTACCCTTAACTCGATGATGAATGCTGAGCAAGGTGCCTCAACGTCGGTATGGGCCGCTGTTAGCAGAGATCTGGAAGGCCAAGGAGGAAAGTACTGTGAGAGGAATCGATTCAGCGAGCCGCTAAAGAAGGGCTGGAAAATGATTGACCCAGGTCATGCCGAATGGGCATACGATCAGAGCGCAGCGGCAAGATTATATGATTTGTCTTTGAAGGAGATTGGCGCATAAAGATGCGTCTCAAATCTGCCATCTATATTGAGCGACAATTTGCCATACTATGTACATTGGCAAGAAAACGCTATTTGGATTGAGCGGAGATACTGCCAAGAAGGAACAAGAATGAGAGGAGTAATAGAACAATTAACCAGTGTGCGTTCGGATTTGCGAGGATGAAGTTGAATAGTGTACAATAGATAGAATATTTCCTTATCGCGCCCCCAGGTTTCCAATTCACATACTTAAAAATACAAACAGATGTCGTTTAGCAAGTTAATAAACATAGTAATACCCTGTCCTGACCTCCAGTTGTGAATTTCTTCTTTTTTTCATCCCCCAATGTAGGCTCTATTGTATGTTATATGGTATGTTATATGAAAGAGAAGGCAAATATTTGTCAAGTTTACATAGCGGAAAGAAGGTTTGGGAATATGAAGCAGTAAGCTGGCATATAAGTCATTATTCAGAGCTAGCTACCTACTTCTTTGACTTTCCCTAGCCTGAGATTTTTAACTACCATGAGCAATCTTCTGAAGCTGAGATAGTTCACCATTAAACACATCAGAGTCGCCACCCCAAGGAGCGGAGTCGCTGTTCTGCCAGATTGTGTAATAGCTCCAGCCATTAGGCAGTGTGCCCACGGAGCTGGAGTACCTTGCGACAACAAGAGGTGATTTACTACCAAACGAGGCGTTGTTTCCCGTACACAACTGCCACCAGCTTGTGGAAGTGTAGATGAGGGGGTACTGAGTCGTAGCGGTATGGTATGTGGTGATAAAATCGTTGATCCAGCTAACCATAGCACTAGTGCTCAATCCATAACAGCTATCGCCGCTGGGAGCATACTCAAGATCAAGCATACCGGGCAGAGTAATTCCGTCAGATGACCAACCTCCTCCATTTTCCAAGAAATAGTTGGCTTGAGCGGCACCGGAAGAAGATGCCGGTTGTGCAAAGTGGTATCCGCCTCGAATGAAGCCCGCTTGTGTAGCTTGGGTATAATGATCGCTAAAGCTAGGATCAATGTATGTGGTGCCTTCGGTAGCCTATAGGCTGGAAGTATTAGAACGCTAGGAGGTCATGAAAAAATGAAGATGCAACCCAAACCTTTATAATAACGAAACGGGCTCCATCGGAATACGCTTTTGCAAAGTTCACAGTAGGCTGATAATGGGATATATCGAAGCCTTGAACAGATGCACTTGCTATGGAAGAAAGGATGCCTATTCCGGCAGCAATAGAAGCAATTATCTTCATTTTGAAAGGATATTGGGCTTAATTATAAGTACTTAAAAAAAAAAATCAGGCCGGAGGAATATGTTTATCGAAATCTGCATGTCCTGAGAGCCATAATGGGACGTTATATACTCACTCCTTGCCTTATGGAAGGAACGAATGTAACCCTCTCAATTCCTTGTGTCGATACCGATATGCCTAAAAGAGTAAGAGTTGTTGCTTGTGCCTTATTTATTCGAGACAAATGACATCAGATCTCGCGTTAGCGTACTTTGCATCACATTGATGGTTCGACGCATCAGGCTTTATATCTGCTCCGCGTGGTGCAGCTCTTGATATCGAACCCCACCATCTTGGGCGGCACAACCACTCAAGATCGGCCCAGGGCTGAAAGCTGAACACAATCCCTGATCTTGGATGGGTCCTTTTGCCCAGCAACTTAGTCGAGTTTGGTAGGTGGTACATTTAGGAAATCCGGCTGAAGTATGCTTACGCTCCGATCCAGTTGCTAAACGTAATGAGCGTAACATATTCGCTCTTTGCCATTAGTTAGGGCTAGGAGCTTTCTAGACGAAGAATACTGTTATACGCAATTCCATCTCTTTAGGTAGGTGAGGGATCATAAGAGCAATAGATAGGTATGTCTTCTAATACCATCTACCCCGCCTATTTGCCAACCAGATTCCATCCGGCAGTTCTAGGCGATTACATTAATTCTGTATCTTTATTTTTTCACACTTACATACCGCGCACTGCTTCCTGCTCATGGCTTAGCGCACCCCGCTAAGTTGCAGATCTATAATATGGATTAACCACGTGGAAGAGCATTGAACGTAGAGCACTCCATGGCAACGACATAGTCGCGCGGAATTATCTCTATTAATCTGCTTCTATGAGATATAACAACTCAAATTGAACCAATGAGCGGAGTCTTGGATATCTACTTCACCTTTCTTGGATCCAAGTATGTGCAGTATTTGGAGATACACTTTGCAAGATGGGTCAAAGACATACGACTGCAATATCTCAGAGATGCGAGATCAGCTAGATAGAGTGAAATGGACAGGTATAAATGGAAATCTAACTGTGAATCATCCGAATAGACAGGATTTTATCCAATATTTTAAGATATATCTGCTTTCATTGTAGTTATAGAGCAGCGACGGATACCACTAGGAGAGTTGGAGGTGAGAAGATGGGCCAACCACCAGCGACAGCCGCTCTCGCTCCATCTCTGGCAGCAGAAGCGAAAGGTACTAGAAGAGATGAAACGGACGAAGAAAGAAAAGAATAAGCGTAACTGTGGTTTGAAGATGCTCTCATCCTAGGAGCATTTGCTCTCTCTATCACCAGCATCAGCAACCGGAAACGTTAGATTAGCATCTATTAATAAGAACTAGAGCACATGTAATATCCAGTACAAGAGAATTAACGTAGTTTTCTCATGATTATTTTACAGTCGGATGTTAACTTTAATTGCAAGCGACGCTCGAGGTGCAAGATAATCTTGTGATATTCTTCAGGTGCAGTATCTCATCGACCTTATCGATACGTACCAATGCGATAATCATCGCCCCTTCCCTCTTCTACTTCACCACTATATAGTGAGAGAGGAATGTACCAAGAGATTATTGCTTTTTTCCTCCATCACTACCACCAATTGCCAACAGTCCTCTTGTGACTTTTTTATAATTCAACTATGCGTGAGTATTTGTACCTGCTTGCCTACCATGCTCCAGTCCTTTGTTAATGACCTTGTCTAACGATCAATAGCTGCTCCTACAATCCGAGGTTAGTCTTTAATTTTTCTTACCGGCTGAAATGTTATTTCCTGCCTATTAGGCCTTATCTAGCATTGCTGTTTCTGTTTGCCAGTTGGATCAAACCGAGACTTACGTATATGTTGAGCAAGGCTGACGTTGGGTAGTTGTCCCATTCCGTTGGGAATGGGTTATCATACCTTTCATCATGGTGTTTTTTGTCTATCTTAAACACCAGCAGCAGCTACAGATGGAGATGTTTCGGACGCTCGCTGCCAGACCCACGGTTACCGTTACCGTAACAGCGACTCACTATGGCCCTACGGCCATTGTTGCTCCTCTCCCTCCTTCTCCTCCCAGTGCCAACAGGCCCTTTGTACGTTAGACTCCCCTTACAAAGTGCACTATACGAGTTTATACTAATCGTTTATGTACTTTCACAGGTCCTTCTTATTTTTGAGGATATAATGGAGAAAGTGGTGTATGCGACTCTTTATGTATTTAATATGTAATCATTTACGTACAATGCACATGCCATTGCCGTGTATTATCCTGGCTGTTTTTTATGCATTTGTAAGCTCTAGTAGTAAATATGTGGTTCAATGACGATTGCGGTTATCTGTTCATTATTCGTCTCTTCGATACGCTTTTCCTGTCGTAGGAATCCTCCAAACTATTCATGGCATTATCGGTAAGCTTAACTTTGTAGAATAAGGACATTCGCTTTATTTACTAGAGAATGGTATTACGCGAAATGCCATAAACAGTTTTTGTGAGTCGCTTGAGGATTCTTGGAAGATAATAACCCTTTCAGATATTGACTTTCACTGACGTATTCGTGTTGAGATGTGACAAACAATACCTGAAACCCTCAATGTATTATATCATAGAAGAGCTTACATAGTAACATCTTATGATAATCGTGCCGGATTCCATAATACAACTTATTATCCTGGGCCAGGCATGTTTCTTCTATCTCTTCTTCATATATATATATATATATATATCTTCCCGTTTATGACGCAATACTAAATTGCATACTCTCCTAAGCTCATAACATTGCCTGCACAGCTAGATATTCTTACCCAACTTGCGCTATATGGCCTTGGACTACCGGCTCCAAATTACCGTCGCAAAATTGCCACAAATGTACCGCTAAGCAGTAATAAATATACGAGAGCAATTTGTGAGAGCCGACCTACCTGTTATTCTCGCGCCTTTCCATAAGGGAGCCCATGCTCCTAGAATAGCTGTAATTCCAGTGCAGAGAATCATAGGCCCGTATTTGGTAGCATATCCCAACGGCTCCTCTGTGAGCAAATCCTTTATGGACAAAAGAGAGCCGCTCACGGGGCCTGCCAAAACAAATCCTACGCCTCTCCCCCCCATTAGAAGGCCAAAAACCAGAGAAGTCTCTGCAGCTCGATCATCTCTTATAATCTCTTTTGTCATACTGGACCAAGTAGAGCTGAATCCACCAGCGAAAAAGCCGTATAGGATAACGAACACAACCATCGTACTGAGGTGACGACCGAGCCCCCACAGGAGAAAAACTGGAAGAGCACTGCCAAAGGATGAAAGAAGAACGAGCTTGGTCGCGGAAAGCCTATCGCCTAGTATACCGTGGACTAATGACCCAGGCACCGAAGCCGTGGAGAAAAGTGCAAGCAAGATAGGACCTGTAACAGAAGACAGGCCAATAGCAGATGAATAAGAAGCCACGTATGTGCTTGGCATGAGATAGCCAAGGGATTGAACGACTACACCGAATTGCATCATCCAAAACGAGGTATGGCGGAGAAAGGCAAATGAGAGTGGTCGGGCGCGAGATACTGTAGATAGCGGAATGCGCGGCTTGAGAAAGAACAACGTTGGCAGCGTCAATAACGCCGAAGTTATAGCCCAAGAAAGGATTGTTGCGCGGAGGCCAAACTTTCGCAGTAAGCCATTGAAGATAAAAGGCATGGCGACGCCAACGGATGACTTTCCCGACCACATAATCCCGTAGGCGAGACTTTTGCGTTCGACGAACCATTCGTCCATATAAAGGGAAATGGGACTGAAGAGAAGCCCGCAGCCAATTGAGTACAGCGCCCCTTGTGTCGCGATTAAGCCTGCAATGCTGCTAACAAAAGCAGATGCAGCCAAGCTTATAACGGTGAGAGCGAGCCCCAAAGGACCACACCAGCGTCGTAGATGGGGATATTTGCTCAGTATCACGAATGCGACAGGCATTAGTAGATACATGATTCCCATTTGCATGGATCCAACAGTGGCAATGGCTCCGGGAGAAGCGTCTATCCCATGATCAGGATTGCTGTAATACTCTTGAAAGATGCCAAAAGAGACAGAGTATCCTATTATATTATGTCAACGTTCAACAAAGCTCATCGTTTCTTCCCAAAAAAGTGAAGAGAGTACCCCAAATAGGAGCTTGAGCAGCTGTACAGCATGCAAGAGCGATATATGCACCGCGGCCATGGTCTGCTGGAGGCAGCATTTGCTCAACTTGTGCTGCATTGCTAGAGTCCTCTTCACGGCCGTGCTCGTCGTGTGTATGGACACGACTCAGCTCGTAGTCATCGCCGGCAACAGAATTGGCCATTTTGCGTCATCAAAATTGACAGTGTCTCGACAAATCGTGAATTTACAATTTTTGAATGGAAGATTGTTCCCGTAACAAGACGGTTTCTTTTTGACCTTAGTAGGATCTACAGAGCCACGTGCGTAAGCGGTCCGACATCGCAGACCGGCGCCTTTACATTGATAGGGCGCTTCACCATATCGATGAAGCGACGGCATGATGTTTATAGCAGCCTCAGAGATACCCTTTCGTGGATTTGTCCAACTTGTTATGCTAATAGTTGAAACAAGGCGTGTTCACAAAGAAAATGTTTTGTACAACACACACGACTGGTTGCCCAAAGCGGAAGTCTCCAAAAATGCAGCGAAGCTATTTCAGTTGGAAGGGCTTGGAGTTCCATATCCGGAAAATTCCCGGTTTACACATCTCCTTTGGGAGTATCTGAATAATATACTCTTGTCGGATTAGACGCTGCATTTGCTTCGTAATGACTTAACCGTGGATGGATGTGCCAAGACAAGACACCAATATTGGGCGCTTTATGCATGCGTACCTAATGCCTTTTCAGTTTCGGGATATTATTCTACATCTGCTACATATATTTCCTGCACAGCCAGAGCGCTATATGAAAAGGAAGGCTATGATATACGTAGCTGCTCGGGTATTGTACTAAAGAGGTAGCTGCAAGTCAACCGCGGCCCCGTGTGTGTGGCAATGGTCTGGTACCAATTACACGGAACCCATATGCTACTAAGTAAAATTAAAGGCAAGCTAATGCCCTATTCCTCTTATTTATCATCATAATCCTTATTATATGGCCCCCATTCTAGGCCCATTAGCTCGCAGAAGCTGTGATGTCAAAGAACTTTTTACTTGGGATTCTGCGGCTGTCGCCATTCTTACTCCGTACTCCGCTGTCTGCAAGGTTCTAGATCCAGCGGTGACTGGTCCAAGTGGCAGGGCTAAATTAGATCTGCCTGCACGAGCTCTCGCTTGCTGGGGCTGCGTAAGTTTTTCCCAAAATGTAGCGTGCGATCTGGCTACCAGATGCCGCTAAATATGCCGCAGCGTACATATTGCTACATGCAGTTGGAAAGACGCTGCCGCGCACCGTAGTATTATCTCCGCGTTCAACGTCTGTGCATGCGGGAATGCCACCTCCTTATTTGATGTCAAGAACAACGCATGACAGCTTACGGGCCTATTTCTGAGCCCTGCAGGATCGCATTTGAGCGAATATTACGCCATGAAGACAGTAGAGAGAAGAGAGTAGAGGAGACAATGGACGTCTATGGGCAGGGGTGTTGAGCTGTCTCAACCTCCTTTTATTAGACTAACGGCCTTAGTTTGACATATTTGTGGAATTGGCAGCAAGCGGCTCTTTCGATGCAAGTAAACGAACGAAAGATTGCTATCAGGCTTCTGATACCGAGCTTATGGATCCTCGGTAGAGGTGACAGGGTACTCCGTATACATATATAACTGTACGCACGGAGTAACGATCCCAATGCTTAGGGGACACAGCGCAATTAGCCAGTATGATTTTAAGCAGCCAATAGTTGTCGTTAGTGGCCTACCACTGTAAGTCCATTGTAATTTAGCTGAATGCCAACTATAGTCGGCAACTTGAGCAAATCAAATAGCCGAGTTGTCTATTTGTCACAATAAAAAGTTTAAGACTGTGAACTATTGAGAGTGTGATACCGCAGTGTGACGTTCTCGTGACAGAGGTGGCACAAACCAAATACATCGGAGCTGTCATTTATTTTGTCAATTTTCACTTATAATTTTGAAAAAGATTGATCGCACTGCTCAACAGATTGTCAGCATAATGAGAGGACTGGAGCGCAGAGCGAGGCCCGTAACACAGCTGCTGTTGCAAACAGCTCGCCATGCATCAACGACATCAGCTCTGCAGATTAAAACAGCTACGGAAGCTGCGTCTTATATGATGGATCGGTTTGCAAATAAAATCACAAAGCGTAGTCAGTTCCTCGACTCAAATCAGCTACAACAACTGGCGGTGATGCTCGGTCGACCAGTCCTTAATGGCCACGACATAAGCAGGATGAATGTTGCTGCAGGCACACCGATTCCTTCAGCACACCACCTTGTCTATTTTACCCCAATGGAGCTCGAGAGCCAACTTGGTGCTGACGGAAGTGACCGCACATTCAATGCACCCGCCCCGTTCACAAGGAGGATGTGGGCAGGTGGCCATATGAAGTTTGATAAAAGTAACCCCTTGAGGGTAGGAGAAGAAGCGGAAGAGCATACAAAGCTGATCAGTGCGGTGGCAAAGACGAGCAGATCTGCGGGCGAGATGGTACTCGTTGAAGTAGAAAAGAAGATTTATGGATCAAGGGGGCTGGCACTTGTCGATACAAGGTCGTGGGTTTTTCGGCCATTGTTATCTTCTAATCCTCAGGGGGGCGTAGCGCTTAGAAGTATCGACGGCAATATCCTAGCTCCATCATCTGTCTCCGATGTAATAAATGACAGCAGTTGTGAGTATTACTGTCTTTCTCAGGGCCATGCTTATATGATGCTTACTGTGGCTAATTCTCTTGCCACAGCTTTTCCTATACGCAAGCTGTCTTGGTCCCCGGTTGGCCTTTTTCGATTTTCAGCTCTGACATTTAACGGTCACAAAATTCATTATAATGACGATTGGACTCGTACTGCAGAGGGTCACCCTGGTATTGTTGTCCATGGGCCCCTGAATGTTATCAATTTGTTGGATTATTGGAGAGATATACACGGAAAGGGCGCAGGACCTGATGAAATCAGCTACAGGGCTATGTCACCCGTTTACGGAGGAGAAGAATACCAAATTCGGACGCTAGATATAAATGAGACGAATTCCAGTCGATTGTTTGATGTGGTGGCGGAGAAGGATGGAAATGTTATCATGAAAGCTTCCATTATCAAAAGGATATAAACTGACTAGACATTCTAGTACTTTGAGTAATACTTCATCTTTACATTAAGCATCGATTTTGAATATCTGACTCTTGTCCATAGTTTATCGGAGCTATTTAACCCCCTTTTCTTTGTCTTTAACTCTTATCCTAGTTAATGTGCCTCTTCGAACCAAGCTTCCTTGTTTCACTATTTGATTTTAGTGTACTTCATACAGAATATCAGATCTCTAACATACTTCCATGCCTCGAAGCTTCATTGATGGCACCGCCACCGTATGTCAATGAAATGCTGATCGTGAAACTTCGTATATAATTAGCTGCATTGCGGGTACGGACACTGTGTCCGGCTAAGTAGCTTCTAGGCTAGATGATGTAGCTAATGTCGGCTACTCGTTCGCGCCAGGACCCTTATTTAGGAGCTATACATCGTGTGAAGGTGATAGATGAACTCTCGAATCTCAGACGCAAAACATATCTAATCGTTTCCAACAAATTAAGGATTATTTCTCTAGAAAATTCTGGATTTGGCTACCAATTTACACACAGAACGGCTCCAATGATACGTTCCCTAGCCAAGGCAACCCGTGCGGGGGTGCTGACTCGATTCACGCCAAAGGTCTGGTATCATAGCTACAGCTGCATGCGTTGTTGCAGGATTCAATCAGATGAATTAATGCTTGACGTGGCATATACTAATACTTCCTAGTCTTTACCCAGGACACAACTAAGATGCCTTACTTTGCACAGCTATCAAACGCAAGACTTACTCAGAGCAGTGCGTCGATTTTGTCTGGGTCGATTAATGAACGCTAATATGAAATCCTTAGTCCGGAATTCTGGTCCCTCGTGGAGTAATGGCGCGTACACCTCTTGAAGTTCGAGATGCTGTAAAGAGTTTAGGCAGAAGCTGTATTTTACAAGCCCAAGTCCTATGGGGACACAAGGATAGCCTCTCCTTTGAGGACGGACTAAGAGGGGGGAGCCAGAAAGTTCAGGATCCTGAGCAAGGAATGAGCATGGCCGGTAGAATGCTTAACAGCCGAGTGGTCTCTGATGGCATCAGTCATCAGTCTATCACCGTTAATCAGATCTTGGTATCTGAAGTCATGGCACATCAGGAGCTGTGGCATTTATCCATGACTATTGATCGAGAAAACTACTGTCCTACAATCATCATTTCCAAGCCAGACGACAATACTAACACAGAGGGAAGTGGGATTCAAGAGAATTCTCGGAAGAGTTCCACTTTCACCTTTGGTTTCTCGCAAGGTATAACCAGAGATTTAGTTATTCAAGTATCCGAATTTCTGGGTGTTGCAGGTGACCAAGTGACAAATCTAGATGACATGTTGACAAAGATGTATGACATCTTTCGGGAAAAAGATGCGACGCTATTAGAGATAGCCCCTCTTGCGAGATTAGAAAATGGGTTGTTTGCATCCCTTGATGCCAAGCTTATCATAGACGATGATGCGGCGAAGCGACAGCCTGATATTTTCCGACTGCGCGATACGAGCCAGGAGGTGGAAGATGAAGTCAAGGCCGAACAGCACAGCCTGGTCTATGTTAAAATGAACGGCAACATTGGAAACATTGTGAATGGAGCAGGACTCGCGATGGCGACAAACGATGCTATTGGTCTTCATGGGGGGACCAGTGCTAATTTCTTAGATGCTGGGGGCCAAGCAACTAAGGAGACAATGATACAAGCCTTTGGCATCGTTATGGGAGACGAGCGGGTAAAAGCTATATTGATTAACATATATGGAGGTGAGAGAAGAGGATGCGGCAGAGGACCCTGGAGGTTTATGTTACCAGGGCTGAGCTGACACTGTGAAGGCATCACTAGGTGTGACATGATTGCCGAATCCATCATTGGAGCCGCGCAGGAGATGACCCTGTCTGTTCCACTTGTCGTCCGGCTCCAGGGAACTAATTCAGCGGAGGGATTGAAGCTGGTGAGTGCACTCGTACCAGCAGATTGGTCCAGGCTGAAATGCCCCCCCCCCCCTTGTTTCACACCGCACTTTTGTGACAAATGACCACTGCTAACTCATGGCGCATAATGACAGCTCGCGGATGCTAAACTAGGCCTCCATGTCGAGTCTGATTTTGGGCGCGCAGCTCAGCGAGCCGTTGAGCTGGCTGCTCGTTTATAGCGATAAGCCGATGGCGCTCACCGAGGGACAATCTGGCCTAGCAGTAATCGACCTAGCTGGCAGTGCGAGGTATGGAATATAGCCGGCGAAATAGCGCAATTTACCAGGTACATACCGCACTGAGCACTTCATGCTTCGTATAATAGCGTCTCTGAAACTCCCCACCGTCGCAGTGGAGAGGCCCGGATCGGCCGAAGCTGAGATGGTATTCCCGAAAGTAGGGTTATACTATACCGACTCGCGGTAGCCTCCCTTTTAGCGGTTGTTCTTCGGGCGCCATCAACATCCAATTTCTAGATCCATTTTCACCATGGCATCCTAAAAAGTAACGTGTATGAGGGGTGAAAAAAGGGTGCTGCTGACTGGCTCCAATGCCCCGCCGCTGAGGCCCTCGGGCAAAGACCATGGACTGACTCTGAACACGTCTGTCGTCGCTGGCATAAGATAGTTTTTTTTTTTTTTGTATATTAGTACGGCAGGTTCTGCCTCATCTGAGAACCATTTCTTCCCCTCCTTTACAACTTTCCCGCGTCCGATTAGTCACCTTCATTATCACATCACCATGGCCAGTAAAGTAAAGGATCCGGCTGCGATTGAGCACGCCAAGACTCTCACCAACATCCCCTGGTGTGAGGATTACGAAAAAATGATATCAGGAATGCTGTAAATAATTTCTCAACCCTCTCGCCGCCGCCAAATAACGCTATATCTGATTTCCAACATCTGACCAACTTAATCTGCATTTTCAGTTACAATTCTCAAGCCCCGGAGCTAATCGAGGGGAGATTTCGGGCTCGGAAGCTTATCCACAAATACAACTCTTATTTCCCCGACGACGCTACGAATGACACTCTGGTTGCCGAAAGAGAGAAGATTCTGAATGAAGCCCTTGGCAAAATCGGATCAAATCCTTTCATTGAGACGCCGTTCAACATAGATTACGGATGCAACACGTCTATCGGAGACAACTTCTACGCCAACTTCAAGTAGGTGAAACCCATGGTGAGCAAGCGCCGTTTTGCTGGTAGAGGCTGACAAAAGCGTTTTCTCGACATCAGCCTTGTGATTCTCGATTGTGGCATGGTCACAATCGGCAACCGCGTCCTATTCGGTCCTTTCGTTTCAATATTCGGCGCTACACACGAGACTGATGTGCAGTCGCGTCGCAACGGAATCGAGTATGGCGGCAGTGTCACTATTGGAGACGATTGTTGGATAGGTGGCAATACTACCATTATGCCGGGCGTGACGATTGGGAAGGGGTGCACAATAGGCGCAGGAAGCATCGTCACAAAGTCAATTCCTGACTTTTCTGTTGCGGTTGGCTCACCAGCAAAGGTGATTAAGAAAGTCAACCCTGTTCCAGATTTGTGATGGCATATGGGCTTCTGTGGAAGAAAAAATTGCATATATAGAGATGACTTTAATGAGACAACGAATATTTCATATTAAAATTAGCTCGATCGACCTCCCGAATCTACCGAAGCTCCCACTTTACCAAACGCACGCTTGTTTTGTGCTTAATATATACATGTATCCGACGACAAGTATTCCAAACGACAAAATATTCCAAGAAGCCGCCATGTAACGATTGATACAAACCGATTCTCTACTTCTGTAGCATTCGAATTAATGGTTAGGCGCCCAGCCATCGGCGAGTCCCTTCTCGAGATAATCATAGCACAAATTGTCTTGAAAGAGGATGCTCAGCTGCGCCAGTTCACGAGACGTCGGTGCCGTAAAGGAATGCTCGACCATAGATTTCGTATTAGCCGATCGAAACTAAACTGGTTGTAAGGATGCTTATTTAACACATCGTCTTGTGGCTATATAACTCACCCTATCAAAGAAATAGACTTCGGCATATCATTATAAAATATCAATCTCTATTGGTAGACTACCCCTGATTGTAAATAGCCGTCAAGATTGATATTCACGAGGATTCATGATGCTTCAATTGCAAAATGACGAAAGAAGAATCAGATGAGGCGCGAGTGCTGCCAGAAAAATATATCACGAATCCAGTCTTGAGATATCTCCATATCCCCCTTTCCAAGGCGCTGAGATCACTGACGTGCCAAAGAAAGAGAGCTGGCGCCAAGTAGCTTCAATATTCAGCCTGTATCTAATATCTCAGGAGCTCAAAGGTGCTGGATGTTTTCTTTACCCCTTAGTTTTCATGCCAAAAACAAACATCATTCTCAGGGGTGTTACAAATGTGACTCTGCTATTCATTACGTGATGACTGACAAATTATCATATTCAAAGCAGTATTCTCAACCTTCGCAGCTGTATTCACTATCCCCATCATGCTAAGCATTGCGGCATTTCCTACATAGTGTGTACATTTTGTAAAATCTTAGTCAGAATATCCCAAATTTTGCACAGTGCTAAGCTATCAATACCCGGACATGAATTGTTTAGATCAGCTAGCATCCTAAGAATCCATAGCTTAAGCTCCATTTTGCACCCCATTTTGCACCCCATTTTGCACCCCATTTTGCTCCCCATTACTCATTCTTTTGGTTCCCGGTGTTTCATAAATTCCTAACTCGCTCGCTTTAATCTGCAACGCCAATAGCTGTGAGAATTCTCGGCACAAGGCGAGGTTGCCACCCATGAACCAAAAGTTGGGGTGTCCGCTGTATCGCCAAACCTATACGAAGGCAAGTTAGATTAAACACGTCTTTATCGCAAGCTTTCCAGGTCTTACCGAATCCATTTCACCTTCTTCATCGACACCCCAGCCATTTCCTAGCCGTGAGGCAACTTTGTCTCCGAAGAGTGTCTTTGCTGTGCTGCGCATCGTTTGATAGCCCGTTGCTAGAACCACTATGTCCGCCTTCAACTCAGATCCGTCGGCAAGAAGGAGTCCATCCGGAGTGAACGATTTGATCCCCCCTGGATTCGATTTCACTTTGACTTTTCCGTCTATGATTAGCTGGCTACATCCAACATCGATATAATAGCCACCTCCAAGAGTAAGGTATTTACGGAAGAGACCGCCACCACCTTCTCCATAATCAAGCTGAAATCCGGCCTTGGTTAACCCCTCTTGACTATCTTTTTCGACGTTTTTAATAGCCTGTGTGAGGAGAGTACAAAATGCCAATGTAACAGGAATTGGCATGCTTTGACTCATAATATCACATTCTTCAGTTGGTGGTCCGCCTTCTTCATAAGTTCCTTTAAATAGCATGAGGACCCCCTTTTTCGCAGATAAAACATATGTGCCACCACGTTGGAGCATAGTGACCGATCCGGCGCCGGCTTTATAGAAATTTTGACAAATATCGTGGGATGAATTTCCAGCTCCGACAACCACCACACGTTTATTTGAGAGGTTGGAATGCTCTGAAGCATCTTTATGCTTGCTCGTGTGGTAGACAGCGCCTTTAAAGTTTTCAATTCCTTCGAAATGCGGAACAAGAGGCTCGCCAGAGCTTCCTGTTGCAAGGATAACATGCTTTGGCTTCAGATCACGAACTGAGCCGTCAGCCCGCTTAACGGTGACTGACCAAGATTTCGTTGCCTCGTCAAACGACGAGTTTTGGAGCTCAGTGCTGCACCAAACATTTAGTTCCATTAAGCTGGCATATGCCTCTAGCCAATCTGCAAGTTTATCTTTGGGCGAGAACGTCGGCCAATGTGAAGGGAAGGGAATATATGGCATATGGCAGTATTGGACTGGATCATGTGTTGCGAGCGTCTGTTTATTCGTCAGCAGGTAATTTGAGTACAAATGAAAATTTGTACCATACCTTGTAGCGGTTGCGCCAGGTATCGCCAACGCGACCCAGCCTCTCAATGATTAATGACGGAATGCCTAGCTGCTGGAGTCTGGCTCCGATTATAAGACCAGATTGACCAGCACCAACAATGAGAACAGTTGGCTCTTCATCCAGAAACCCCTTCTGCCTCTCTCGTCTCTGCTGCCAGTTGTAATCCGCTGCATCAACATAGCTTTCAGGGCGTCTTATTCCAATCTTTTCTTCATGCCCTTTTATCTCTTTCAGTATGAAGTGCATCAAGTAGCACTTCCATTCATTTCCATCCTCGCCATCCACCACTAACCGGATCGTACCCTTTCCACGGCCATGACGTGACTCGAACTCGAACATGCTCTGAATCCATTGTATACCCGGACATGGGGTCTGGAAACTGGGTTGGAAAGCGCCATTCTCTTGAAGATGGATGCCGCTGATGTGGGCATCATGATTACTTTGAAAGTAGCTGACGATATTCTCGCGATTTTGGAGGCAGCGAAAGTCCCAGCTAAGGGAGAGTAAATCGCGCATCCAAGCATCTTTGACAAATAGTTTTTCCAGCTTATCTCTACTATTAGTATGAAGAGCGCTTTCAAAGTCGTTTACCCATTGCTCGGCAATGGTTCTAGCCTGCAATGCGGACACGTCGCCTGGCTGCTTGAAAGTAGGTAATGTAACGACGTGAGCCATCTTGCCGACACAGCGGATCTTGAATGGGGGGTTGGTGAAGCAAAATGAACTTTTAGATCTCTGGACGGATATAACAGCCTCAATTAGCTGAGATTGAGAATTAGGAGAGTATCTTTCACGGATGTGGACTTCTTATATAAAACCGATTCCGGATGTAAGACCATTCGGCTCGCGCATGCCCAGTCAGACTCCAAACTGATTAGGATATAGAAGTGGACTTGTGGATGCCGTGAGACACTTAAATATAGTGCTACAAATTATGAGCTGCTCGTTTCATTATGTGGCTGAAGAAATCAGGTTAGTTTCCGTAGTCGGACATTATAATTAAACATCCGTGGAAGCTGCCCTCAAGGACACTTTCCGACCCTATACGCATGAGCGTGGTACTATGATGTTATATGACGTCCACGTGGCCAGGCAGTTAACTTCCTTGCGTCCGGTATCGTAGTATTCGGATTAACATTGCTCTCAAGTGTAGGCTATTGGCTATGAGATCGTCGTTTTGGGGATGGCCAATGGATCATACCGTAGCGTTGCAATACTGAGCTTCGCGGGGTAGGATCTAGACACGCCTCGAATCACTAATATGCAGGTTTTCTCCCGCCAAATTGCCGCTCATGTAACACATGTTCAGCAATAATTCGCTCTCGAAGCTGTATTTCCATACGTCCAAGACATACAAACGTCACTCAGCTTACGTGTACTTCAATTCCTTAAGCTACTCATGAGAGGAAACGTGAATCGTTCATTCAGAGGACCCCTCAACCTGGCTATTAGTATATGATCCGCTATTAGTTACCTATTCGGGGCCTTTTTGCGCTCTGCTAGACTATAGTATTAAGCTATCGGCCGGTCGAGGTACCGGGATTCCCTGCGTATTACTATTAGTGTCCCCAAAGCCGGATTAAGAGCAGCTTCTACACATCAAGCCATCTCCACCTCAGTTATGTGGACGGGCGCGCATCACCCCCGCACCCGAAATCGGCTTACCTGCATGGCTCAACTGCGGCCCTGAAACAAGCACGTATCTTGGCCTTTGCGCACAACATCAAAGGACTACTTATGCTGCTTTATTATTCCGTTGATAATCTTGCATAGTATCATCGGATTTACCAATAATGACAAACGTCGCGCGTAATACAGTGACTAATTTGTCTCACTGTTGTACCTACCTACCTGTAGAATTCAAGTTGGCTGAACACGATGCCATACACATATTCATGAGCAGAGAAAGTGCAAGTCCAATATAGGCTTGGAGGTACTATTGTTCTGTGAAAAAATTATTAGACCTGAGCTTATTTTTTTTTTTTTTTTTTTTATCCTTTTTCTACCGACATGCCTAATTAGCATTCTATCACATATATACACATTATACACTGCGCAGACATACAGATGCCGTCATGATTCCAAATTCCAATGGCAATTCTACACAATTTACCAGCAGTTTTAGCACAGCAACAAGTTTAAAAAATGACAATATAGCTAAAGATGCACTACGCTATTATATATCGTTTCTCATGTTTTCTAGCTTCATTTGACGAACATAAAAAACTATTTATTCTAATGTACCCTAGGCTCCTAGGCTAGAAACTGAAGTTGCTGTTGAGATAAAAAAAAAGATGAGCTCTTAACGGCGAGATTGTGCAGACCCGCGACCTCGAAATAGAGGAGTTATGTCCTCTTCCTCTTGATCTTCTCTTTCTCTAGCTGCACTTGGGCCGTCCTCTTCCGTGATTCTTCCGAGGACTGATGAGAATCTGGAAGTAATTTCGCTAATTGACGGTGTTTCAGTCCTGACAGACCCTGAACGGGGCGGCATCTCCGAAAATGAATTCGAATCATGATACCTACCTTGCAATATTTGAGTCTCGAGCGATCGTATCGCATCCGCCCTGGTCTTTACTATGACGGCTTGTAAGAGACTTTCCGTTTTATTCATCGCAGCTTCATCAAAGACGTCTGGGGCACGCCAGTGAGGATAAAGATTGTTGTGCGATTCGCGGACCTGAATTCCGCTTGGGTGCGCCATAAAATAGTAATTGCAAAGGCGACATGTTGGCTTGCAGCTACCGATATATCGCCAGTTGTTCCAGAACTTGGCGTCCTCGGTTTTCCAAAGATAGTCCTGCACATAATCTAGTACAAGGATTTCTGCATGTACCACGTGTGTCTGAGAGGCACTACTGCATTCACCTAATATTTTTTCATCAAGGCCGGGCTGTAGCCCCTCGGCCTGGTCGCGGGTTCTTGTCATTATTTCCTCAGCAGACGTCATCCTCCCCAGTATTTCGTGCGCATTTGGTCTCTTTTTGTTCAGAGGATGTGGTATTGCCGTGGCTGAAGGGATTACCGTCACTGTGACTTCGTTGAACAATCGACCCAAAAGCTTACGTGCACGAAGCATCGTTTTGACAGCGAGGTCATATGAATGCAGACGACCAAGAAAATGGCGAAGGTCAAGCCACCGCTTGGAACTGTTTATTTGGTCTTCTCTTGCTTGTACAGAGATTGAGTCACGGAAATTCAGGTTTTCATTAAGGTGGATGAATCGGAATACACTTTCGCATGAAGCAAAGTCTACATATGCCGCTGTTAGCAATGGACTTAGATCCTGATAGTTGAATGGCCATGGTATACATTGTGCTTCATCAAGTTCCTTATTTTCTTCAAATTGAAGTAAGTCTTTTAACTCTGAGAGCTGTCTTCTGAACTTTATTGCTTCCGATTCTATAAAGCATTAGGGTTCCATGAACGCAGTCGCGCGTTGCTATCAATCTGGTGGCTTACCTAACGGCTCCTGGGCATGTCGCCTGTCATAGTCTGCAAGACACTCGTGTAAATAACTCACAGAGCTTGAAACATAAAACTTGATTCGATGTTTGTTGAATCTGAAAATGTGCCAAAGAGCTTCTCTCTTAACTTGCACGGCTGTGTCTGCAGATCGCTCCGCAGCTTTTGCAATAATCTTCAGTAGCTGCTCTACAAAGTCTTTAACTTCTTTTAATTTTGATTCCTTCCGACCATTTGATCCAATGATATAATGAGGGCCACTGGGCTCTTCTAGTATCGCGATGCTGGAAACGGTAGCTCCACTCTCACCGCGAATGTTATCGCACATCTGAGCAAGCCTGTTGGAGTAGCATTTTAAAGTTTGCTCTGCACTGTCGAAATCATCATTCATAGTATTCGGGTCACGTCGAATGTCTGAATAGACTGGCGGTCGAATCTTCTTTAAAGCCGCCTCTAAGAGGATAGGCTCGTAAAAGCGACGAGAAAATTTCCACCGCAATGGAATCGGCTTTCGGCCATTGGATGATTTGTCTTGAGTAGAGACAGTTAGCTCCAGAGATATACTTCTTCGGGTTAAATGGCGCATACTGTTAGCAGATGGCATTTTTACATCTGTTTAAGAGAGTTGGATATTGCTACACTTCGAGCAAATGTTGAGAATCGGTGTATGATGGGGGGTGATGCTGCCTGGCAAAGAAGGCTCGAGCTGTCTTTTATCGTCGTATCTTCTTCACAAGCCAGTATCCACACTCAGAGTGTCCTCTATTTCAATGTCGTCATTGTATTGTGCCAACGATCACCTTAAAGTCCTATAAAATCATCGCTTAGCCATGCAGCTCCTCTTTAACCTATGATAGATGGTCTTGGATATTGTAAGGCGAATCGCCGTAAGGCCGCGTTGTTAGGCCAACATAAAGGCATATTGAGCAGCAGAATGTTACTTGACATCATGCTACACGACCTATTGCTCCATTAGTCCATATGTCACCAGGCTTTTTGGTAGCTTTGGCCTTTCCGCGAGTACCTGGGCGGCCCACGAGCGGGGCCATCGCGCCAGGCTGTGATGGAACCCACGGCATCGCATGGATTGAGTCGGATCTGATTGGATACATGGATGCATATAACTGCGACTAGGGGTGGCCTACACCTCAAAGCTGCTCACCTTGCATAGCCTCTTATGCAAGCGCCTAATCTTTATCCAGTGGCATGCAAGGTTACATGTGTTGGTCAGCGTTAGGTCGACGCCTCAATTTGAACTTTGTAGATTTTAGACATCCATCCAACAATGTATTCTACTATCATGATGTGAAGTTGGGCAGACATAAGGCAACTTGATCATCCTCGGGCAGGATAAGTAAATATACGAAGTTGGTTACTCTCACGCCGCTGGACGAATTCCCCAACCGAAACTTGCATCTACCTATCAACATCTGTCATGCTCTCTCGTTTCATAGAATAAGTCTCCACTATCAAGTCAATAGAGGACTCCGCTTTGATCAAATATTTACTACTTAGATTATCGGCCGCCCACGTCGAGTAGCTAGGATTCGTAACTCTTATCCCATACAAACCCAGCAAACGACTAAATATTGTTGTTGTACAAAGCACGCCCTGTCGACATACCCCGTGATTGAATGGAACATCGCCCATATTTCGGGCTGTCCTTGTCAGGGTAACACAACTTAAAGATACTTTTCTGTTACAGTCTTGCTGCTACAAGGAACGATTTCCTCTAATTTTGACTACTCATATACATGGTACATTTTTGTTGATTCAGTATCTCAGTCTAAGCTGACTTATATGTTTATTATTATGCAGTTCATTTTTCCAATTTCCCTCCGGATATTGTATCGAAAATAGACTGGTATGGAACTAGATTTACATGCCTCAGTGCATCTCCTAGCTGGATACTTATTATCAAAAAGGTCTTTCTAAGATTGCCTCGTAGATGGCATGCGCCACCCGCCACTCGCCAGCTACAGCATTGCAATCTCCTGAGGATCAATTACCCTGTTAGCTTCGCATTCTATTCGGTGGCATTTGAAGTGTGGCTTACATCTACCCACCAAGATTAGGTCCAAGCATCTCAGGTGCCAAAGAGGTGGATCAGAATTTAGCTATTTCTGGCGACACCAAGAGAAATATCCTTGTATTGGAGGGCCAGTAACACGAATCTAGCTGGGTGTCAATGCTTGAACAGGGGCTTCAGAAGTCACCATGACTCAAGATCACAGCCAGCCGTTTAAGTTCGGTGCTCCTGACCCTATGGTAGGAGACGCAACGAACAGCGAATGTGGCGACGCTTACGAGGATGCTGCTGAGCCTGTGCCAGTAGTCCAGCCTCTCCAACGCGATATTTATAGCGTACAAGAGGGATACAGGCTTGGATCCACTATAGATCCAAGTGTGTTACATTTACCTAGCCAAGTATTGCACTCTTCGGCTCCAGATGTCGGATTTTTCGCAAACCCAGAGGCCAAGTTCCACTCCCGAAATGAGACTTAGACTCAGGAAGGTGATTCGCAAAGGGGTAACCCGGAACGAACGAGTATTGCTCTGGATCAGACAACGGACGACATATCGGTGTCTGACAATTCTTCTCCTATTTCTTTTTCACTTTCTGATGTTTATTCGTATGATATTGATTTTAACGAAGAAATTAACGACGACCAAAGCCAATCAGGGCCATCAAATATTACAGGCGGGCACACAGAATCTCTCCCCTCTTCATCCGCTAACGAGAGACTATCATCTGAACCTCTTAATATGGTGCACCAATTTGCATGTGTTAGATGTCCGAGGTCTTTCGAGAAACAGCATCAGCTTAAGTAAGTCGCTTCTCTTCAAATCTCAATTAGCTTTATATTAGAGAAGCTCCAAATATCTTCAGATGGCCGAATATAGCTAACACCTAGCTTTCGTTCAGTCGCCATATTAAATGGCATGACAAGCCATTGCAATGTCCCAGATGCGAATACAGAGTCATATATCAAAGAGACTTGGAAAGACATATCTGGGGGGTTCACGAAAAATGGGCGAAAGATACAAACCGTCCTCCAATCCGAAAATCGTGTAAGATTTGCAACATCGAACTGAGGAGATCGGACAATGTTAAACGTCACATGGATGAGGTTCACCATAACGTTAAGAGGAAGAGGGGCCCGAGGGGTTAGATCGCCATCTACAAGACTGGGACGAGATATTTTCTCTTTTTTCTTCTTCCTTTTCATTTCATTTCTCTCCTGCCTCTCATTTCAATTTTCTTTTTCATTTTCCTGTCTTTTTTCCTCTCTCTACTCTTTTTGTATCTGCATCCCCAAAGCTTAGCATTTGCTTTATTTTCATTCTTTCTACTATCTAGCTGTTTATGATTCAAGAAGTCTCTTCATAGTCTCTCCCATAACGCCTGGATGTGGTACAATGACTGCCCCAGCATCTCCAAGTGCCTTCGCCTTGACCTCTGCGGGTATATCCCTGGACGTAAGCACCGCACCTGCATGGCCCATGATCCTTCCATTTGGGGCTGTCCGTCCGGCCACCATTGCCACTATTGGTTTGGGGTGACGAGTTGATTTGCGATATTCTCGGATTAAATCTGCTGCTCTGAGTTCTGCTTCTCCGCCAATTTCTCCAATGACAATGATACCCTTGGTCTCTTCGTCTTCGAAAAATAATCTGAGACCATCAGCCAACGTAGTACCTATGATCATGTTAGCCAAGACTCTAATGTCATCTCATCTCCACCCTCACCTGGTAACAAGTCTCCTCCCATCCCAAGCACTATGCTTTGGCCTAACCCTACCGAAGTTGTCGCTCCTACCGCCTCATAGCTCAAAGTGCCAGATTTGGAGACAATACCTATGCTGCCCTTTTTATACTGTTTATATGGCATAATGCCAACCCGACACTGTTCTGGAGCTATAATCCCAGGGCAATTTGGCCCCACTAGGCGAGTCTTGCTCTGAGTGCGAAGTATCTCATGAACTCGTAGCATGTCATGTACTGGAATATGTTCCGCTACCGAGACGACAAGTGGAACCTCGGCCTCTATAGATTCTATGATTGCTTTCGCTGCAAATTGAGCAGGGACAAAAACGGCACTAACATGAGGCTTGACATGTCTCATAGCCTACAAAAATGTAAGGTTACCTAGGCTGGTTTGTAGGAGCTGGAAACCTTTACCTCATGAACAGTATTAAAAACTGGCAAATCCAGATGTATGCAGTCGCCTTTGCCGGGTGAGACACCACCTACAATATCAGTGCCATAAGCAATGGTATCTCTTGCATTTGCAGTTGCCTGAATACATCGTCTCCCAATCAGCATGCTACTTTATGAGAAGCAAGCAAGTTTTGTAATACCCACCGCTTTCCCTGTAAAACCTGTTTTATGTGAGTAAATGCGTGTGAAGTCGTAGTGCCATTGATATTACCTTGAAATATTACTTTTGTGTTTTTGTCTATACGTAAATTGCGAATAGTACTGTCATATCCGTGTGAGTGTCGTGTAGCTGAGGTTGACAAATGCCGCCGCCGAAACGCGGGGCTGCAACGAAACGCTCTAAAAGACGAGATGATCATTCTATAGGTTCAGTGCTCTACATGTGGTCTTGCTATTTGTCGGGTGTGCTGCATGTATTATTCACGAGTACTCTCTCATTTATTACCTATAATCATTCGATGCAAGTCGGCTATGTGGCTGTCAGATAATTAGTACACAGCATGTAGCCGAAATGATAGTGGTTCCTTGGTGAGCAAGTCCCGTTTTTATTGGGTAACAGGCTACATGTATAATAGACAGCTTCATCCGCGGCACCCATTTTCTGTCTATGCTAGTTTACGAAGTGAGTGGACGAAATTTTGAAGACAGCTAGAAGTCTTAGAGGTGCCTCTCCGCATTATCAATGCACCTGTGACAGCGATCTCGATTATCATGTTTTCCCAGTTTCAGCTGCAGTAGCGGCAGCGGCGCTGAGAGCAAATATATTTCGGCTTGCTGCACTAGATGTGCTGTACATTGCAGCCACCGCGTCATCAGACTGGAGTCAGTTACGGTTTACCATGCGTTGCTAGTAATCGTAGTCTATTACGGACGGCCTGCTGGAGCCGACTACGTTTTTGGCCTGGTAGGTTGGACGAGTATAGCATTGAGGCAGAGTCGCCGCAGTTTTTCTGGCGATTCGTGCGGCTGCATACGAGGCACGAGTGATGAAAATTACTGTTGCATAATCTGAAGAGTAGAAGGCTGGTTGAAGGCTGTGCTGCGTGCCTGTCTTGGAGAGCGGCAAGAGTTCGGAATAGTTCGGAATGATATAGTTCTGGCTGCGACCGCTCGTATTTCCTGAGCCAAGCATGTAAGGGAGTGAGGCTCTCTTGCCTGCATGCGTAGACAGCTTATGAGATAAACGGTTTCTAATGCTTGTAATCTGTATGCCTCTCATCTTGCTTAAGATTACCGAATAGTTGTGCACTGTTCAGCGCTTGGTGTGGAGAGCTTCCATGATTAAGATGAAATGGCTGTATCTGAACAACGCAGGCTGTACACTGCTTTGTATCAGCGTCTCTACATGTACTGAACAGGCTACGCAAGTATAACATCAAGGCTCGAGTGTGTCTATGCCCGCTTAAGCTAGTGTTTCCATCACGACAGTCGCTCCCATAGGGCAAAGACGGATTCTTTTAGTGTATGGAATGAGCCCTTTGTAGTCTGTCTCTAACCAACACCCACATGAGTGTGTGAGTCGCCAATATATTGCTGACCAGGCTGGAGTGCATTGCCCCCAAAACGTTGGCAAAGCCACTCTGTGGCTTGTTAGCTGTTGGCTGTTCCCACACGCTAGACATCGTCTCACCACCCTCGGAGCCTGGCCTCGTGCCCATAGCGTCATGCCGAATGCGTCCTCGTGCTCTTGAAGCCAGCAGGCTGCAGTGGCTGTTCACTGCAGCAATAGCATCAGTATGAGCTGAACCGCACATGAGACAATGGCCCGGGAGGCCTTTTTGTTGTTCTTCTGCCGTGCTCTTTGATTTTATATCTGCGATGACAACTCTAGACGCTCAATCCCCTCCACTAGAACATCGCTCGCTATTCTACCTCGTATACCGCCGTGAAATGCCATTACCGAAACAATGCCCTTCCGATCGAGCTCCGTCAAGGCCATGGGCTCTAGCCTCTTCTCCCGAAACCGTCGCGACGATGCACAGAAAGATTTAACGAAGCAGCCGGGCGACTCAAGGCGTCGCCGGTCGTCTCTTTCGGCGGCCGAGCGGCGGACATCGGTGGCGAACGACTTCAGGCCGCACACCGAGATTCAGAGGCCGACGATGCCGCCTCCATCAGCTTCATCTGGGAGAATGCGAAGCCCACCACGAAGAGATTCTGTATCCCGCAGGTCTGTGTCACCTCGCTCTCGCCAGAAGATGGCGGGCGGAGATGGTCACTACAATCGCCAGTCGCGATCGCCTCCGAGGCGCCGATATTCCTCCTCAGAAATTCCTCGACCACATGAAATGACGCCCCAATCGCCAGTACCCTCGCGATCGCGAATAGGCGATAGCCACGAAAGGCGTGATCGACCTGGATATGGGAATGCAGCAGCCACCCAAACTCCTCTGGCCTCACCGCAACTAGCACCGCAGAAACCTGGATGGAGCACTACATCAAGAGAGGCTAGGCAGGAGGCCCGACGATATCCGCCTTCAGCATCATCAAATAACAGGCCACCACCTGCTGTACGGGGCACTTCTCCCTATCAGAAACCTGCTGCAGGCACCGAAAGACATCGCTCGGCCTCCGTAGATGGGTATGATAGGAAATCACAACAAGCGCCTGTTCAACTGCCAAGTTCGCCTTCACGTCGTCCGAAACATGAGCGTAGAGGCTCAGATAGCTTCTTCAGCAAATTCCCCAAAACATTCACAACTTATGCAGGAATCCGTGCGCTCTCCGAACACGCCGACAAAGCGAAAGAATGGGTTGAGTGGCTCAACAACGTAAATGACGCTCCTGATGAGATCCGCGCACTATCTGCAAGGATCACTACTGCGCGGGATACTATCCAGCAAATGAAGGACTGCTTGAAAGCAAGGCCCGATCTTATTGAGGATGAAACCGGACAGGCCATAAAGTCTCAAATTGAGGACACTATTGACAGCACAAGTGAGACATTAAAGAAGATGACGAAATTGCTGGCGAGCTTTTCTAGGGCTACTAGGGAAGATAACAATAACACAACTCTTGGCCGCCTGGAAGGCTTCTGGCACTCATACAACTACAAAAACGAGGGTGAAGAGCAGATTAAGTCTGCAGATGCTGAATTGCAACAGCAGCTATTGCAACTGGGCACTCTCATGTCCAACATTTATGCGTTAGTCTCATTTTCTCTATCCGCCAGCTACGTCATGCTAACAAAGGCAATAGTCGTGCTCTAATGAAACCTGCGGCATCATCAGGGTTTAATACACCAAATACGCCAACGCCACCTCTACCAACTTCTAAAGTAAATACAGTACCAGAAACGTCAAAACCGATACCGCGACCAGCAGCGTCAATACCTAATCGACCGCCTCCAACACCACAATTGTCTCCCAAATCTCAAGGGCAGTTTGAGTCTATAGGAAATTATCCAAAAGCCACCACAAACCCACCTACTCCGCCTCACTCAGAACCCTCAGTCGAACAGCCTCCATCTCATGATTCCAGTAATGAAAATGCGGCAAAACTCGATCCGCAGAACACAGTCCCGAACCCAGGAGATACCTTGCTCGATGCTGCTTGGGAAGGCGATGTGAAAACTGTAGCCAACTGTATTCGTCAAGCGCCACCGAATTCATGCGATATCCACGGTCTAACACCACTACATCTTGCTGTCGAGCGTGATCATATGGCCGTCGCCATGTTTCTTCTCGACCACGGTGCCGATGTGCATGCTCGTGCTGATGGTGGCTGTATGCCTCTTCACCTGGCAGCGCGTTACGCATCTGCTGCAACGGTGGAAATGCTCATTGATCGTGGCAAGGCTGATCCTAACGGCCAGACGACGGATGGGAGAACCGCGCTGCATTATGCTGCCAGGTCAGCCGAAGATGGAGATACGGAACGACGAGAAGTGATTCGCGCGTTGCGAGATTTAGGCGCTAATCCCACGCTTCAGAACCGAAGAGGTGAATTGCCCAGAGACATAGCTCAGAAGAGAGATTACTGGGATGCAGCTGCAACGTTGAGAAGAGCTGAGCAAAAATGGGAGCAGCAGCAGCAACAACAACAGCAGCAGCAGCAACAACAACAACACCAGCAACACCAGCAACAGCAACAACAGCAACAACACCACCAGCAGCAGCAGCAGTATCAGAAGCAACAATATCAGCAGCAACAACAACAGCAACAGCAACGAGATCTGCAACAAGAACAACTGCAACAGCGACAGCCAAAGAACCCATTGAAAGAAGCCAACATAAGAGAAAGAAGTACGAAAAAAGAAGGCAGCTGGCTACAAAGGTACAGACTCAGGAAATAACGAATTACGAAGACTTAACGAAAATTTGACGAAGATTTATGCATGTGTTTATTAGCGATAGAAGGCGCATATACGTGGCATGGTATTACATGTGTATACGATTCTCTACATCATTTAGTTCACTTTTAATTAATGCTATCTAATGTAACATAAATTAGATTATTTCTCGCTTTACCTTTCTCAGTTCTCAAAAGAACCTCCATAATGAATCAGCGTGCTTTGTGCTCTTGAAACGACTGTAATAATGGCATGCTGGCCACATTACGAGCAGCAGAGCCAGCCATAGCGCAAAGTAGATAAAGAGGTTGCTAATACCCATAGTATTTTCTGGGTTTGTAGGGCTTGCGTGGTCAGTTTCTTGGCCAAATATACGTATCATCAACTGCCCTAGAGGAGACATGACGATACATATGTGCGCCACGTAGAAAAATAGCGATGATGTGCCATAGCTCAAAAGGAGAGAGAAACGCTGCGCAATATGCGCAGGGATGGAGCTGAAGGCTGCGAGGAGAAAGAGGTTGCCGGCCATAGTGAATGCCCAGAACGCAACATCTGGAGGATATTTAATTATATAGAAGAAAGATGCTGGCGAGGCAAGATATGGGTTCCCTTTCATAGTTTGATGGTGTTGCGCAGGTGTATGCAAACAGTCCTCAGAAAGGTTTCCGATGCGGAGGAGCCTTGTACCAACGAAAATCATTGAAAAGACGATTCCGATGGAGACGTGGCCTATCACAATAGCAGAGGTTGTCCATTTCCGGGCCGAGAGGATGCGACCGTAGAGAAGTCCTAGAATGGCAAAGGAGAGCCACGCCAAAGGAGGAAAGTTGGACATGACGTGGTCGCTAATAACAGGCCAGAACCAAACACTGAGGAACGGATTCTTTGATGTAGGGAGGCCAAGGGGGGTAACTATGGAGCTGTCCGGTGATTCGGTCTTGATACTGCAGTGACCATTGTTCTCAGATAGCCAGATATTCCACCATATGGTAATGACGCTGAGGATTGCTAGAATAGTGTTGTGAATATGCCAGGATAAAGATGAAGCTGTTGCTGCTCTTTCGCTTTCTCTGGCCGTGTTTCTCCGTCCTTGTAAAAGCGGTTGGCTAACTCCTTGTTCGTCATCACCATCGTCGTTCCACCTACCAAAGGCTGTCCCAGTGCGCTTATCCAGCATTAAAAGGCATCTTTCTAGCACATTCGCAAGTCGATTCTCCGTCTGATTCATGGTAAGCCACAACATGCCAGCCAGGAAATAATTCAATCCCAGTGCAAATAGGACCATGTTCATAAACCATAGTTGACCCCCTGACCATAAAAGTCCCCACAATACTGTGACTGCTGTAAGTATAAACCCTCTCATAGCATAGTAATGTATCATCCGGCCTGCCGACCAGCCAAGGCGGGTTCGTGATTGAGAAAGAAATACAACGCCCATGCCGAGAAGAAACATGAATCCAGGGGCGCAAAAATGGGTGAACGTGCGGACAATGTAAGCAGTGGTGAAGTTCCAGCGGCGAACAATAATTCCATCCATCTCGCCGTCAATGTTGGTGCCATGTTGCCAAGTGTTTATACCGAGAGCAAGGTGATCCATAGCCATGATGGCCATGAGAAGACCGCGTTGAAGATCGGGCGCAAGGAGACGGGTCGTCGGCTTTGCTGAGGAAGGAGATGGCGAGCCTGTTGTTGGCGATTCAACTTGAGAGGATGTATTGTGATTGGATATTGAGTCGTATTGATAGCCATTTGGCCTTCGAGAGGTCGATGAAGTAGAGGAAGCCATGATGGCGTTGGTCTTTGGCGGCCCGTCGCCAACCCGAATCCCAAATGATGGTCAGTTTAGGAACAAATAACAATATCAGTATTTATTGAAACAACTATAGAAGCGTCTATATTCATATCGAGAGATGAAGAAGAGTAAAAGAAACAAGGTCTCGACGTAAAAGAAAAGAAAGTCTCAAGGGAAATGAAACGAAAGAGAAAGGAAGCCTGGAATCACAACTACCCAAAGTCCGCACAGACTCCGCCCTCCTCGACAATTGCTCCGACGCTCCTTAATCCTACAAGTCTATCGCGTCGCCCGACTTCCGACAGCAGCAACCAACAACAGCCGCAATACTACCTCTGCTTCGTACTGACAGCCCCCCGGGTCAAATTCCGACGGGGGTTATCGAATCCTATGGCCCGCCCCGAGAGTCCGAGGCTAAGCAGAAAAGGTGTCCAGGGCCCTTTAATAAAGTTCATCAAGCCGATTACCCGCATAGACTGGGTCATTATGAATCGCTGACTCTTTCCCGCGTCAGCATCGTAAAGTGCGGTTCTAAATAGGCTTATCAATCAATCTGGGTATCAGCCAGAGAGAAGCTCGAAGCTTGCGTAGCTCTAGAATTGTTAGGAATTGATCAGCTAGACAATTAGGGGAAGTGAGGTAATTGCTCCGTCTCGTACTGTACCCGAAGTTGCGCAAACCTAAGTGGACTAACTGATCACTATTCATTAAATAGATCCAGTTAGTCAACTACTTAACCATAACGAACTAACACATGCCACAGTAATTTAAGCTCTTGTAAAACTTCTGCAATAGTTCCTCTATCCGCCCATTGCTCTGCGTCAGCGACTAGACTTTTTACACCTTCACCAATTACCTGCACGTCAATTTTGCCATTGTACGCAATCCTTGCTGCCAAAGACGGCATTGTTGGTCCTCGGAAGTCATTCGGGCAACTCTCTACCAGCAACTCGAATCCGTGGTGGGAAAAGAGTGGAAACCCATATGTTTCGCTGAGGCTTTTGAGGAGTGGCCCAGTATCGCCGCGAATAAAGAATAATGGATCGACAACGAGAGCTTCGACATCTCGCGAGAGAAGAAGGTCGCCGTGGATCTGCGCCTCGATTAAGTGGTCCAGGTTTCGGCTTGGTAGCCTCTTGTAATTGGCTTCTACAAGGGTCGACTTCCTCAATCCTTTGATAAGTTCCAGCATCCCTTTTGGCCTCACATTTTCTACACCCAATGCGGTATCTCTTGTGAAGCATTCTTCCAGTAGTGCAGCTAGGATTGCGTTGAACTCATCAACTGTGCCTACATCCTTTGGAGCCGCTTGCGACCCACCGTATGTAAACGTTGACCGGGATGATACTTCTGGCCGAAGCAAAAAATAGCAGGAGCCGAATCGTGGAGCAGGGCCGTCAGAGTTACGCACAAGGTCCAGAGCTCCATATTTAGGCCGTAGTGCCGGGTTGAAGACATTCTCTGTGGTACCTGTGACGTTGGAGCCATGATATGCACCACTGAAGAGATTGCGTTCCCAGTCGTCGCGGGGACCACCCAGCTGCGTTGCTACTAGACCATTTGAGATACCAGTCTCAAATTGATTTCTGTAAATGCCATCTTCTAGTAGGGCTTCAACGACTGTGTGCCCGCTGTGAGACGGACGATCTGGATGAAAATGCAGCGCAATACGAGCTTGCTGGGCAATAGCTTGTCGAACATCGTCTAGTGCCTCTATTGGCACATTTGACATGCGAAAAATGTGGGATATCGTATCCAATGCATCCGGCCGAAGCGCAACCGCTTGAGCCTTGATGTTGGCAATGGCAGCTGCTTGAAATGGATGCAGCGCTGGTGCAATATTCGCTGACGATGACATATTAAACAGTTATATCCAATTAAACGAGAGAAACAAAACTATGATGATGCTCTTTGTATAGCTGTGATACTCATTTTACCCTTACCAGCCGGCCGCGCGTGAGTCACAATAGTAAAGTTGGCTTTGCATCTGTAGGATTTGCAAGGTCTTGGAGCTATGAGCCAATTGTGTGGCTGCTAGCTGCTTAGTTCGTCTCTAGTTAGTTGGCTATGCTATGACGGGTACTATTGACCGAAAGGAAACCGTTAGATGAGTCAGGACCCAGCTTAGCTGCAGCTGCCATCCATCAAAAGGTACCTTATAGACGATTTAGACGAGACTACACAGCCGCAGGAAGCCCCGCTGGTCTGTTCGGATCCTGTAGTCTCGCTAGCTCTAACAATAGTCGATAGGTATATACAGACATGTCTGCTTCTCGCAGCGCTTTAAAGAACCAATCCCGCCCCTGCTCTGCAATTTCTCTGGCCCGCTGTTGGCCAGATTCTGTGGATGTTAGGTAGAAGACAAGTTCTGGCAATTCTTCTAGACTTTGGCTAACGGGAATATAATGAACCCATGGTACGAGACGGTCGTCATGCCACTCTCTGAGCAGTGTTTGCTTCAATGGTGCCGATTTTGATGCCAGTAGCTTATAGTAGCGGCCGCTAATGCCGTTCCCATCAAGATCAAAGACTAATCGCGATTGAAGTGCTTTGTCTTTATCAGCCCATCCACCAATCTTAAAGGTCCTTGCTTGACCTCTGCAGTATTTTCTTTCGCACTGAAATATTCGTGTAAAAGCAACATCGAATAATCGCCCGTTTAGAAATGAGGATGCAACACGCTGTATCATTCCATCAACCTGCCGTAAGTAATAATACTGCTGGCGCTCTGTATTTTGCACCAGTTTCACAAATCTTTGTCTGTGGTAAGATGACCAATTTGCATCTGAAGCGAACGCGCCGGTTGTGGACCCGGCCCAGTACAGATTATTCCTCTTCTCTTCCCAACTAATCTCTCTCGTATCGTCATATGTAAATTCTTCTTCGATATATGCTGGACTGGGGAATAAAATGTCTCCCATCGTCGAAGGCGAACCAGTTGAGAGAGCTGGGACAAGCCCCTCGACCAAAGAAAAACTCACTGGGCTCATAAATAAACCATGCATGTTGCGGTACTCTGGGTGCTCACAGAGATCAATAGCAGAAGAGCGGTTGGTGACAAAAGGCATATCAAATACCTCTATGGGAGTCTGTATCTCCTCCGTAATGTTTGGCTTCTTTCCAGACGCACAAAATTTTGTGACCTCATCCCAAACAGGTCGCTTAGACATCTTTTTAACATTAAATAGTGAATAGGAATCAACTTTTTCCTTTTCCAATGTGGGAATCAGAATTCGCGGTTCATCAAAATGATTGAAGAGAAATCTAATGTCAGGAAGAACGCCACTGAAGCCCATTAACAGTCTATCAAACTGATATTCAATATGTCTGTCGTAAAATCGATCCGGGTGCATGCACCGTGTTTGAGCGTATGCCCCATAGTACATGCAGAACCACATCTCGCTTTTAGGCACATAATAGACTTGGTTCATTATTTCTAGTACTTGTTGTCCGCTTAGAGTCCAAAGTGGCGAGATAGCCTGATATATAGCATCAAAGTCATCGATTATAGGAGATTGACGACTGATTGCGAATTCGTACCAAGTTTCAAATCCAGGCGGAGGTTTGACTCCGTATCGACGTTGGTATTCTGTAACGGCTTCTTGATAATTTTTGGACTGCTTTTCAAGCAGATTATCAAAATGAATATTGCCGCTGCGTACTAGAGCTTCAACAGGATGCTCTTGTTCGGGGCCGAAGACCCTCGCTGACTGTTGCGTGTTGCGAATCATCCAAAGATTTAATAAAAAGGGTACAAATGAGATTAAACCGAACATCCACAATACCGATTTATATCTTGCTTGCTTCGGTAAAGATGAAATAACTTGGCCAAGTGCCATGACTGCGGCCAAGACCCAGGTAGCAGCTTCAGTATCAGACGCCTTGTTGGAAAGATTACTCGTAGATGCAATTGAAAATGTTGTAATAAGGATACCTATAACCCAAGATGTATTTTGAGCCTGCATAATAGTTAGCGACCAGAAAGTTCGATAATAAAAGCGACATACCACTTTGGCAATGAAGTACCAAGTCAAGGCCTTCAGTATGCCTAAAAGAAGCAGATGAATCGGGTTCGCTCTAATAAATCCAGTGAAAATAATAGATATACACAACATGAAAAATAGCAAGATAACAATGCGGGTGGAAAGAGAGCGTATGGCGCACTCGAAGTTGATGGATGGAAGACGCGAAAACGTTCCACCTTTTGGCGATAGAGCAGCGTATACCATGAACAAAGCAGCGACCAAAGTAATAGAAGATAGAGATGCCTGAATGTCCCAATCTGAGAAAGTGAATATGGTAAAAAGAGAAATAAGAGTGGTTCCGCAAATTGTGCTGGTAAGAAGCGAAAATGGACCAGTTGGCAGCTTAGAAATACATCCCAAGTATCTCTGGGTCGCCATAAGAAGAGGCGTCAATATTGGCTGTTGAGATTCAGTACATATTCACTTCATATTTTATGCCATAATTCTTACAAAAAAATGGATTGCGCTTGTCTCCATCTTAATTGATGAGAGTACGGCAATACCTGCAGCAAACATCCATTGCGACGATGGAGGTGATGATGGTGCAAGCGGCTCTCCATAGACTGATGGCCTTAGTATTGGCCCTTGCTCTAGTTTCTTCTGGCATTTCATCAAAACAGGTAAAATAGCCCAGCATAAGATCTCCGAGTAGATCTCCAGCCCTGGAGAAGACAGCCATTGCGCCAGCGTAGCGCAGAGCAGGGCCGCTCCAGCATATCCACTAAGGAGCTCAGTGTTGACCGTCCATGGAAGCCACATCGCTATACATGAATTGCTGGAAGGGTCGCAAATGCCAATATATCTCTCATGTATCGAGAAAATAAAATTAAGAACGCGGCAAGATGCGCGTGGGAGTATGACGCTCCCTTGAAATGTCTCACTTCCAAGGTATCTTACATATCTCGTATTGTGGCTGAATTGAGCATAAATCCGGTACTGGTGCACAAACTCTATTTTAAAGTTTAGATTAGCGGTAATAACGAAAACCATTTACAAAATATGGGCTTTCAGCTCGAAAACTTTAGTATAAGTATGGTTCCGGGCCTGAGATACAGCCACTTTCGCCATAAAGATCTATAACATATAACATAAAGCATCGCTTGAGCATTTAGCATTTCAACTAAAACGTAACTAGTCGAATCACATTACCTGCCTATTGGAAGCGGAAGCATACGTCGGTAATATATACAAAACACTTATATTGAACGCCAATAAATATCGACATATCAGGATAGAACAAGTTACAAGGGCTTAGATGAAGGATAACGACTGCGGCTATTGCTATAGTGAACCAAAGACGCAAACACCCACTCATTCAGCTACCGCCTAAACAAACGAATCAGTGTCAAATCTTCAAAGTATTCACAGAGTATTATGACTTACCACAGCCTCCTCCACATCCTCCAGTGCCTCCTCCTCCTCCAGCTCCTCCCACACTCCCACCAGCACCGCTGGCCCCACAAGTCTAAAAGATTGTCAGATCTGTAAATATACGCTTAAGCAGAGGACTGTTCGTGACATACCCCTCCATTACCATTGATACATCCACCAGGGCCACCGCAAGAACCAGCGGCTATGCTCCCATTGCCGCACGTGTAGACAGCACAATTCGCCCACGCTCCTACGCCATTATGCACTATGGATGGATCCCATCCGTAATAAATCCCAGGTGCAAACCATGGGGGGAAAGGATAGGGTCCGTACACTAAATATAGCATTAGATTCGAAGCAAGGACTTGGAAATCTTGAGAAAGGATTAACAGAACGGCACTTACTGGTGTAGTTAGTACCCCATAGAGTAAAATAATCTTTTTTGGGAGGCAATGTTCGACCTTTCTTCTCGGCCCTCTTTGCTGCCTTTTTGTACTCTTGATCCAACCACTGGTGCTGTCGTGCACGCACTCTCGCCGTGAGTTTCTGTCGGTCCGCTGTTTCTATTGTTTTAACAACATTATGGAAAGAAATATGAGCCGATGTGCCTGGCGAATGCGTTTCAGCTACACCAGACGCATGAAAAGCGTCGGAAAGTTTGTCATTGCTTGAGACGCCGAGCATTTTGCCAAGCCCTGATATCTGCGAGGAACGAATTGCTGTTGTGTTGGCCATATCATTAGCTTAGCTGTTGAAAAGAGTGCAGAAAGGTAGCTAACTCACTTTCGCAATACCAGCATGTGCACTCGCTGTATACTTCTCCAAACATGCTTTGATACGTTTTCGTCGTCCATTCAAAGCACCTACTAAGCTTGTCTTCATCAACCTTATCGTCATGATCAATAAATTTTGCTGTTTTCGAAACTGTGTAATAGTAATAATGCGAAGGATTAAGCTGGTGCGTGTGCCAAGCCAAATCCACGTCCAGTGTCGGCACAGCCATCTTAGTAGGATGCTTTCCCATGATTTGTATGAACCTGTCATATTTTGTAATGAGTCGCGTCATGGTATCTCGTGCGTTGGGACTGTGAAGCCAATCGATCTTTACCATCTTTTCGATGAAGACACCTTGGCGCATAACGGCAGCGCAAAGATCAAGCGCAAATGGAGAGAAATTTTGCCAGTATCGGCTCATCATTTTGCGAGTTGCGATTCCAGCCCAGGAATGTATTTGGTAGCGACCAAACATACCTGTGTCCGAGTCTATCTTTCGGATCTTTTTATAGTCTGATAAAGTCTCCTGGATCATATCTCTCACTGCGGTCATGCTTAACCGAGAAGGTGTCTTGCTTTCATCTTTTTCTTCTTCTTTGGCTTCGTCTTTGTCTTTGCTTTTACTTTTGCTTTTGCGCTTGCTCTTGGATTTTTCCTCTGTGGTCTTCTCGTCTGTCTCGGTCGGTGGTTTGATGAGTTCTAGAATCCTATTTCGCAGCTCTAATTTGATCATGCGATTAGGGAACGTCCTGGGAGTCCTAAGACCATGGATATCGTCAGTTATGAGCTCGGGACGGCCATACTTGGGGTCAAGAATGGTTCCCGGCATCGGTATGGATCGTTCTAAGAGGGCAGAAGCATCGGCAACAAATTTTGACACTGATAGAAGCTCTTTGTAATTCTCATATCCGCAAGAAGAGCATTTGTGATTAAACTTGCCATCGCCAAAACCGCTACCAATTAAACCAGTAAATCTAAGAGTGAGACTCAGCATACACATATCCATAGTCAAAGCGTTGCAGGGAATTTGGCTTACTCTTCATTTTTTGCGTCTTTATTGACTCCACAGGTTGTCCATGGAACTTCATTATCCGTTTGACAGAATGGACACTTAACTACCCTCGTCATGGGATCTTTGTGGTTCCGCCAGCGACGCCCAGTCGTGGTCGACCAATGCCATTTTGCATTATCAGACACATTGTAATTGAAATCTACATCAATCGCTTGGTGAATTAACTTCCACGGCATGCCAGAAACCCAAAATGTCCCTAAGCCATATCGGATCGCATCTTCAAAGAAAGAGCGAGGATTAAGCATGTGGGTGTGAAGAATCATTAGCACATCTGTTGAGGAAAAGAAACGGAAGTCTGTCAGTTTATCCTAATTTTAAGAACTTGATGCATCTTCTCACCTAAGGGTGGTAGCAACCTCTCTTCCCATATTAATCTTCGAGAAGTTGGAAATTTCATATACTTGTAGCTATCAGGATCCGCCATATCTTCTTCGGTCAGCAGCATATCGGTTTCCACTAGAGAATTCCACCACGCCTCGTATCGGTCAACTGCGCGGGCGACAAATATTGCCCATCTCTTTTCGCGAATTCTGCTCTGGCCGGCCCGCGTCACGGTTTTGGAATTGGATTTTTCAAGCGTGCGAATCATTGTCCAATCGGCATCGGCCCGTAAATCATCCATTGCCCATCTTCCGCGGTCGTTCCAGAGATTCCAGAGTCCATCGGTGTAGCCGATTTCCTGTTTCATGGACTGAATAGCATGAAGAAGCTTAAGGTGGGCGAGACAAGCGTCTTCTGAAATGCCATACCTTATGTCAAGGTGATCCGTGATGCTTGACTCGAAGGATAAATTTGTAAAGGCTGCGTTGATATCATCCGTCGCTTCACCAACATCATCGTCATTCGCATCTTGGTCATTGACAGCCAAGTTGTCCATCATAATAGAATAGATCGGGTGCGGGTCCGAATCCATGGTATTTTCACCAGTGGTCTGCGTCTCCGGTTTGTCAATTTTCATTTTATGTTTTTAGTCACTTTACAAATATATATGAGTATCAACATTGGATGCGAAGAAAATATAAAGATAAAGAAGCTATGTTAGGCTATTAACTAAAGGTTATATTTATACTCAATATCAGCAGCTAGGAAGCAGGATGTTGCTGTACGAGGCTAATTTGAGTGTTGTTGATGAGAAATCAGCGAATAAATCCGAACCCGTGACCATTCGTTCTCAGCTGGAATACATGCACGGACTAGTACATGATGATATGACGCGGTGGAGTGACATTGCATCTAAAGAGCTATTTGGTATCCTCTTGCGGGGGCTATCTGATTGGAGATCTGACAAAGGGTTCCCAATAGATAGTATGTATAATTTTGGATTTTGAGATAGGCTTAACTTTGTCTCCACAGAGGAACAAGGTGCTGATCAGGATCGGATGAGTTTAGCGCTGCATGTGTGTAGAATCATTCTAGAACAAAAATCAGCCTAGAGATTGGATCATGAGATCAGTCCAAACCAAGGCTCTCCAATGATGGCTCGCCAGTTCAGAGATATGAAGTAATGCGAATTGATCAGAGCGAAGACATGCATCGGTTCGATCGGGGAACTTCCCCCGCTCGCTGGACACCAATTCGAATAAGTGGGTAATACAACAAGAGCGCTCGCCTCATTTTAAAAGGCAGACTGCAGCTATCGTGTCCTTATCATGTCAATAGCATTGCAAGCTGTGGAATGCAAAGCTGAACACGTCACTACAAATGCCTAAGGCGAGGCAGATTCAACGGATCACGGCACAAGGACAAAGCCTTGGCCACAGCATCTGTGGATTAGCGGAAGACGCCCTGTCTGCGACATGTCGGCTACACACTGTCTCGGCGATTATTCCGCCCTATTCCGCACCTTAGAATGATGGCAGTCAAAACTCCCTACTGTGTCACTCGTATGTATCTGCAAATGGTATCTAATGCCGACCAGTGAAGATCAAAAACTACAAGCTTATCAAGGATGGACTCCTAGCGGCCGCAGCAATATCTTAATTCCATTATGAAATATTGCTAGTAAGATAGCGAATACTTTTTTGATGCCATCCTAGATTCAAATTGAAAAGAGTAATTTTGAAGAGATGAGAAAATTAGAGCTTGAATACTTCTAAATAATCTCCACATTCATTATTTATAAAGCCAAAATTCGATATGACTTTTCTTTTGTTTACGTAAAAATGCATCCTTTTGCTGTTCGTAATATGCCTTCGTAACGATAAAATGTTCTCCAATAAGATCATATAAATCACTGACATACTTTTTCCGAGCATAGTTAAGCGTTGTTGGATCATCGATGCATAAGATAAATCCTATTATCAAGCCATCCCAATTCCTTGCATCTCGGCAGTGATATCTCTCCGTGATGGGACAGGGATCTACAAGTAGATACAGTAGACTGCAGGGTGGGCTCTGACAGTATGTTCGATCCTACTTGCATATAGCCAGTGAAAATGGTAAAGCCGCAAGCCACAAGAGCTAGGCTAGCTTGCATGAACAAGTCTGTATAAAGGTCCATATGAGTCGGCACTATCTCTGTAATAGAAAACTTATGTTGTTGAACTAATTATTTGTCCCCAGCTGCATTGGAGTCGCTTAAATTGGAAAGGCCTAACAGCTCATAATGATTGTCGCTTAGCACTTCGCGTTAAGCCGCTTCGATGACTGTCGTCATTATTGAATGTATATTTGATGAAGGCATACCAAGAACTAGAGTCAAGGTCGGATCCATCATTAAGCTCTTATTTCAAACCCTTCTTGCGGCCTAGACAAAAATTTCAAGTCCAGGTTAGGCATCTATTTTACATAGAAAAGATGGCGTGAGTTCTCGCAAGATGTAACCAAGTATAGCCGGCGTTAAGTAATATAAATGGTTTCATCCTTGACTAAATATAGAACGTAATTAGAGACAACTCCTCATAAAAATCATAACCATTCGAATAAGATATATCTCTATATATGTATGTGCCTGAAAAATGCAAAAACGTAGCTTTCTTCTCACATAATATAACAACGGCCTTGACAAATAGTAGCTTATTTAGAGCCAGAAGCTACGACATTAGTAATACTATTTATAACGAGGCACATAACCATCAACTGCAAAATAGTTTACATCAACTACAATATTGCGGCTTATACCATAATAATACAGGCTAGTGTAGTATAACATTTTAATAACGAGATTACGTTATTCAAGACAGGTTGTATAATTATATTTCAGACCTGGCAGTTAACTCAATCTATCAAATGTTGCTGACTTTGCTGGGTGTAATTACTATTGTAACGTTGTAATTAGATTGTTAAGTTGCAACAGTTTGGCCATTACAAGTTACATCCAGCTGACCAATAGACATCGCGACTTCGTATCAACATACCCAGAAGTGGCTACTCTGCGTATGTATACAAGGCATCGTTGAAGAGTATTGTCTACTTGCCCATATGGTCAATCAGTTCTGACACTGAAAGCTACCTGTACTGTGCATTGACATGTATTGGCATGACACCATGAGCAATAGTTTATGAAACGAGGAGCATGAATTTCTCGTATATAGATATGGAGTGTTTTCAATAGTTTGTAAGCGCTAATCTATGTGATTTAGCCGGCATTACCCATTAATGGAAATTATACGAGATTCTTCAACTCGGCTGATATTGTCGAAACGTTGTCAATCGACACAATGACAATACTAATCCACACGCTCTCCAGTAATCATACTCCTCCACTCGCTTTTAATCTCTTCGAGGAGGCCTTCGGTAAATACAATGTCTAGTGCAATTCCAGCTAATCCTTTCGCTACCCTCAACGCCCTCACATATGCATCCCGCGTTCCAGCAACTTCGGCAAATTCTGGATTGTGCGGACCTTGGCCTTTCGGCCCAGGCTGTAACTGAAACGCTGGGCTTAAACTTGGCATTGCGTGGCTGATATCGCCCTGATCTGTACTTGCCTGTGATTTGCCTCGTCCATCGTCAACATCCTGGTCCTCTGCAATCCTACCTGGTGGCTCAAGGGCATTGAAATAGCGTGTATAAGATCGCGCCATTGGTCGGTTCGGGATGTGGTTCTTATAGCCCCATCGCTCCGTAATTGTCACTTTAGCTCCTGTGGCCAGTGCACCGGCTCTAAAGCAGTCATATACTTTTTCCTTTAGCTCTTCGAGGCGCTTCTGCGTATCTGATCTAACAACAAATCTACCGGCGGCATAGGCGTGGATAATGTTGGGTGCAATGCCACCATCAGTGATATAGCCCTGAATTCTATCCTCCGGCATAATCTGTTGTCTGAGCGCTGACACATTGTTATATCCTGCGATTAGGGCATCCAGTGCATTAATCCCGAGCCATGGGTTGGCTGCCGCATGAGCCTCGCGGCCAAAATACTCGACCTGGAACTGCAGATATGCTGTCGTCCTCATCAATGCTGCATCCGGGGTAATCCCTGGATGAGATATGAGGCTCACGTCGACGTTGTGGTCAGAAAAGGCTCCCGCCTTGAGAAGCCTAATTTTTCCTCCTCCACCTTCTTCTGCCGGTGTGCCGAATAGAACCACTTTTCCGGCGGCTTCGTATTGCTTCATTACTTGAGCCGCAGCAACGGCGCCGAGCACGGATGCTGTAGCGATGAGATTGTGGCCACACGAATGGCCGATGCCGGGAAGACAGTCTATCACCAAGAGAGTCGGTTTCTGCTATCTCGAGGGAGCTGCCGCAGTGCGGCGCAGTGCGGCGCAAGTACTCACCCATCTCGGCATTGAATGACACGACGGGACCGCGTTTTCCTGTGTCAAACACAGCAACCCAAGCCGTCTCCATGCCGTAAGCAGACGGTGTGACGGCCCAGCCGTTCTGGGACTTCATAAATTTTGTCAAGGCACCATGGGCGATAAACTCTTTGTATCCTCTTTCTGGGTTGTCGTGGATCTTCTTGTTTACTGGCCAAAAGTCCTCAAGGAGATTGTCTACCGCTTGGCTAATAGCGTCGAGGAATCGCGGTTCCTGCTGATCAATAGAATCATCGTTATAGGACACGAGAATGAAGCCATCGTCTTCTTCGTCGAATGGCGCCATTGCACTGTTGGGCAAATAGTAGGCTTTAGACTATATTTAGCTAAGTTGGTAAGCCCGGTAAATGATCCCGACGGGTTGGTTGGGACGCGTCCGAATCTTATTGCTGCTTCTGTCTCGTAGTTTGCAGGGTAGCAACTAAATAGCCAAAAATGCCACCTATCAGACCATCGGGATCCTTAGCGAGGGGTACAATATGGGGACGCAGAGGCGTGTACAGGTATCAGACTCATCACGTGCATCGACTCTCATTGGTGGCGGATCTTCCTGGTTCTTCAACTTAATGGAAGCGTCTGTCGCAGCGTGAGACTGGGAATGTTGGCAGAGTCATATCGGCTGTCGCTTCGTGGCATATTTCCTAAAGGTGGTCCAGGACGCGCTTAGCCGGCCCAGTTTCTAGTGCGCAAGACACCTGAGGGTCTTCCAACTTTCGAGACGGGTTTTGCCAACTTGAGCCGGAAGGGTATTTAAGAGAGTCGAGGAACTCCTGCTCTGTCGGCGTTGGCTGCGATTGAGTAGCTGAGCCGATTGCGACAACGGCGTGATGAGTCCTTCGCGCTCAGGACTAGACAATAGATCGATTCAGCCTCTCCAGCCGCGATAGCAACAAGAATCAAACTATTCGCTTCTTTACTTTCCCTTTCTTTTCTTTCTCCTCCCGTTTGGCGGACGCAACCTGCCACTATGCCTCAGCCCCGGCATAGCGGAAGTCCTAACCCTTCAGACGATTCATCTGTCGACTTACATGAGTCTCTATCCGAGCAAGGCTTAGCAAATGGAAATGATGTGGCGCGCAAATCCAACAAGCCTCTTAGTCGCCGCGGTCACTTCAAATCGCGCCTTGGGTGCTTTAATTGCAAACGGAGGAGAGTGAAATGCAATGAGTTGCGACCTGCTTGTTCGCCTTGTTGTCGCCTTGGACTGAATTGCAGTTACCCAACACCAGCTTCATCTTCTAGTTCCTCGTCGTCATCATCCTCTTCTTCCTCTCTCACTCCGCGTGCTGCACTGTCTACTCTTGCGCTGGAGGATCTGCGATTTTACCACCAATTCATCCTGGCAGCCTTCCCAACTCTACCGCTAAAAAGGAAAGATGTATGGATGGACGCTGCCGCCATGTCACACCAGGTGAGGCTATCTTGATAGCGAATTGTAATTCGCTATGCTGTGCAACCCAATTTATCTTGTGTACATGAATTTGACTAACACCAAGTGCGTATTCTATTAGTATGACTTTCTTGCACACGCTGTCTTGGGTCTTGGGGCATCACACTTATCCCAGCACGGCAGCGTTGACTATACGTCGCAAGCCTTGCAGCATCGCATCACCGCTATGAAGCTTGTAAATGAGCAGCTTGATAAGCCGCCTACAAAGCCAGCCGATGCAGATGCACTACTTGCAGCAATAATATGTCTTGTCACTCAATCATCTCTCTTGCCAGACAGCATGGTTGACTACATTACAACGACGAGAGGAGGCAACTTGGTTGCCACATCCATGATTGCAAATTATGAAATATCCATCTTTAAATATTTCACACCGATGGAGCATGATCGGTCACTGGAGCGGCTCATTACTGAACAACCGAAAAATTTTCCAGTCATCGAAGGTTTTCATTCGTCAGCTCTGAGACTAAGGCCTTTGTGCGAGAAGCCAACCGAGCTGATATACTGTGAATCTATAATCAGATGCGTAAATAACTTACGCACCTCATGTGTCGAAGGTATGTAGTACTCCTATTGATGCTATTCACTAACGCTAATCCGGTACCGCTTGTTGCCACTTATAGCATGGAGAGAGTTTGTCAACTTATTCATTCTTCCAACCACTTTCAATAACCAAGAATTCATGTTATTCGTCGACAACGAAAATTACATTGGCCATCTCCTACTCATTCACATGTTTCTTTTAGACTACGTGCTCGGCAACGCATGTCTTTCCAAATCTGAAGAACCCAAATATCCAGGGAGGAAATCAGTCATCATTAATTGGACAAAGGACCTGGCTCAGAGGCTGCCTCTCTCGTATCAAAAATATTCAGAGTGGCCACTGGAGTATTGCGAAATACTTGCTACTCAAGACGCACGATATCTTCTCAGCCCCTAGGGATCTTAGACGGGGCACACATTTCAGAATCAACTCTAAATATTCCCAGGCTCCTTGCAGCTCTGTTAATTTCATTTGTGTTATACATGTTGAAGCATGCAGGTTTACGCCGAGATGTGCTATGGAACCACATAATATAATGTTTCTAATTAATAGCAAAGAACTAGCTCTAACAGCTAAACAGACAGGAAATGCTGTGTTCTGGTCTACAGAGCATGAAGTATCTCCTTTTCGCATCCACTCCAAACTGATCTCTTCTAAATGCATTTACCTCTGTATCTGTTCGACTTATCACGTGATGAAAACTGGTCTGGTGGTCTAGTGGTATGATTCTCGCTTAGGGACAACCCTACAGCTTGTTTGCGAGAGGTCCCGGGTTCAATCCCCGGCCAGACCCTTCTTTTTCCTCCATCTTGACCTCGTGTCTTTTCTTTTTTCCATCGTCATCCAGTTGCAAATCTTGATGAGCTGATTACGGTCCTACCTGGCCATCAACTTCTTAGGTCTGGTGGTCTAGTGGTATGATTCTCGCTTAGGGAAAACCCTACAGCTTGCTTGCGAGAGGTCCCGGGTTCAATCCCCGGCCAGACCCTGTTCAGATGATCTCGAAGACATTCGGGGCTGTTTCCTTTTTCTTACACTTTTTTTACACTTCTTTTCGACAGCTTTCCTACACTGGATGCACTCCATCGTGTTTGGTCTGCAACATACTATGCATATGGTATCATATTTTTTGCCCCGGTTTATTATTCTGTATAGGCCAGCCCTTGTCAATTTCGTATACTTCCACTGTCTCATTGTAGCATATTTATAAACAGTCATTCTAACTTGCGCCTATTCTCCCTCATTATACTCACCACGTACATATGCTATATTAATACACATATAATGAATGATACACCCCCGTACAAACCCATCCAGTTTATACCTTTATTTCTTCCTTTTTGTAGTCTTCACGCTCTCAAAGTACGCATCCACAATATCTTTCGCCGTTTCTTCAACAGTCTTTCGAGATACCCATGATGCCTCAGAAGGCTCAAACCCAACCCATTCAACCATTAGCTTAGTGCGATTCCCGTTGTGCTTGCGAATGGCAAACACTTCATACATTTCTGGATCCACGGGGTTTAACGGCCGGCCTCCTTGTTCACGCCAGTACTGAAAGAGAGTGTCGGGGACATCTTCGTGCAAGATGGTTTCTGGTTCCCAGGTGGTCTCACCTGTATCCCACTTGACTTGGATCTCAATGGAATTATCGGCCCAACGGTACCCGATGAAACGTTTGAAACCGTATTCCTCTTCGCCATCGTCCTCTTCAGTCTCTGGCACTCCTATATCTTTTTGATTGAAAATTTCCGAGATCCTTCCAGAACGGGATGCATTGGCTCGGCTGCCAGATGGGCTTGCTGTGGCTTTAGCTGCAGCTCTTTTGCTGCTGCGGGTGGCACTCCCTGGGCTGGGTCGCACGCGAGGGGTAGATGATACTATTTCATCTTGTTCCAGCTGAAGTGATTCCCCTGTCTCCTCACCCGCAACGTTCATGCTGCTGCTATCCCTGTCCCGATTCTGCGGAGATGTCTCTTGATCATCGATGAGCTTTCTGGCAAACGACCTGCGCCTATTCGACCCTGGTGTCTTCTTTTTGAGACGCGGAGAGTCTGGCGCTCCAATACTGGAGTTTGCCCCCAAGGAATTTCGCGGTGAGCTTCTAGTGGCCCTGCTTGGGGTGAATACAGACGGTATAGCCGCCATTATGGACTGCATGGTGACCGCACCGCAGATTTGTCGCGGTCGTCTGCTGAGAGAATAGAGAATGGAATGGAAAAGCAAGAAGAGAAAATTGTTTATTGAAGTTGCATTTGAAGATACGCGTCTTTGTTGTTTACTTTAATTTAGTCAGCAGTTTTTCGCAACTGCCTCGACTCTCTCGGCATGACGTTATGCGAATCTCCCCAGCGAAGGGAGATCCATCACGTGACCCTATTGGAGCCCTGGGCTTGTTTATACATTCTTCGCAATAACTCTCAATTGAGTTCACAGGATTCAATAATTCCATCACTAATGCCCATGTTTGTAAAACATCGCCTGATCAATGAGGTACTGGGGCAGCAAAAAGGGCGGGCCTCCACAATTTGAGGTTGCACCCGAGGCCTGGATGGGAAACACCAGCAAGAGAAGTAGGATCGCCATTCACTGCTAAAGCATGGTATGTATAGACATATGTAATCGGAATAATCAAGATTAGTTGTGCTTTTTTTTTTTTTTTTTTTTTTTTTGGGTATTACGCAAACAGTTGCTCACGAGGAAACCTCAATCTATATATGTGCATGCGTTTCCTCTCGCTTCATGCTGTTCCTTTGACTGCCTTTTACAATTTTACCTTATCTCTTCGCTAAATTTTAACATACTTTAAGCTTTTTAGACATATACGATTTCTTACTCTGAATACTTCCAATATGGCTCCTGAGAGTGCGGTATCATCCAGACCAGTTCGTATCGCCAACTGCTCTGGTGCCCTCAGTATGATGAACACGATACATGTATCTACATACATAATTATCTTGTTTCACTACTAACAATCTTCACTCCACTGACAGCCGATCCGGGCATTTTGATGTACAATCAGGCCAAATATGGCCCTGTGAATGTCATCACGGGTGATTATCTCGCAGGTACGTTGGTCAGCAGGGCCTTGAAAGTACACGTTTACATGGATGTGTGAATGGACCCGTATATGAGGATGGCTGACTTCAATATTATCTTCGACCTGGTGTTATAGAGGCGACGATGGCTAGCAGCGCAATAGAGTGTGCACAGTCAAATGGGCCTGGCTGGATAAAATCCGCATTTGATGGAATCCAGATGTCCTTGGATCTGATAAACGAAAAGCGAATAAAAATAGTTGTCAATGGTGGCGCAATGAACCCTAAAGGACTGGCTGAAAAGCTCCATAAAATGGTAAAGTCCCTTATACCAAGCTCTCAAATGTTGTATTACATACCTGACTCACCAGATAAGATCAAACTCAAAGGTCTAAAGCTCCGCGTGGGTTACGTTGAGGGAGACAATTTGATACATAAAGTCCATCACCTAATTTCCAAATCTCTTGCGCATCTTGATGGAGCAAATCCAGATGTCCAATACGCCAAAGACACAGCTTCTTTCCTAGAATCACCGAAGGAGATGCCGATTGTTGCTGCAAATGCATACCTTGGCTACCGCGCGATTAAGAAAGGTTTGGATGAAGGTGCCGATATTCTCATATGTGGCCGGGTTTCCGATGCCTCACCAGTTATCGGAGCAGCTGCTTGGTGGTACAACTGGTCTGAATCAGATTTTGATCAACTGGCCGGATCACTAATCGCTGGTCATCTGATTGAATGCTCAACATATGTTACAGGCGGCAACTTTGCTGGTGCTTATAAATACCCCCCTAGCGATTTCTTGCGATTGGGCTCTGGCATTGCGGAAATTCTCCCTAACGGAGATTGTGTGGTTACTAAACACGACGCTCTAAACGGATTTGTCACTCCCGCCACAGTCAAATGTCAATTCTTATATGAGCTACAAGGAGACGTTTATCTAAACAGTGACGTAAAGGCGGACATTTCCAAAATAACCGTCACCAAAGAATCGAAGAATCGGGTTCTTGTATCTGGCGTTAAAGGCTACCCGCCTCCACCTACTACAAAACTTGCGGTCTTCTACAAGGGAGGCTATCAGTGCGAGCTTCCGATCAATGCCAGCGGGTATGCTACAGATCATAAATGGGATGTCCAAGAACTACAGATAAAGGATACCCTTAAAGAATGGGGAATACTAGATAAGTTTGACGTGCTGGAATTCCAGCGGATTGGAACTCCGATGAAAGATCCCGATTCACAGCTTGCTTCCACCACGTATATGCGCGTATTTGCGCAATCGAAAGATGTACACGTGTTGAGTAGATTGCACATGGCTTGGTTTTACCAATTCATGTCCCATTTTCCAGGTATTCACCCTTTTATACTTAATATGTTCAAAAACTTACCATAGGTTTTGCTAGGCATGCATTTTTCGATGGACATTCGCCAATTATCACCAAAACCGTTCTTTGCATACTACCCAGCTCTTGTATCTCAAAATGAGATTAAAGAGACTGTTACGATACTGGGTAAAGCCTCGGCTGAAGAGGCGCTTTGCTTTTCTATCCCCCCACCGAGTAAGACAGAGCCGCTGGCATCAAGACAAAAATATGAAACCACGGATCCCGTATCTCTAGAGAGCTTTGGCCCAACTGTCAATCGCCCCTTAGGTGATCTCGTCCTTGCGCGTTCAGGCGATAAAGGCGGTAATGTAAATATCGGCCTATTTGTGGACTCACCCGAGCAATGGGAATGGTTTCGCTCCTTCATGACCAAAGATAGGCTGCGATCATTGATGAGGAAGGATTGGAAAGACTGGTACTTCCTTGAGAGAGTCGAGTTTCCTAATATCTATGCCGTTCATTTTGTGGTGTATGGGTCTTTGGGCAGGGGCGTTACCAGCACTAGCTTGTTGGACAACTTGGGCAAAGGATTCGCAGAATTCATTCGGGCAGTCCACGTCGATATTCCACAGAAGCTTTTTGATGGGAGTGTTTAGCTGTCAAACTCGGACAGTTATAGATGTACACATCAAAAGCCAAAGTGTTTAGGAATTTTATTCTTGGTAGTAGCTTTGCACAATCCGAAAACGATCACTTCTATATAGTATCTATTATAAAACATACGTTACCCTCAAAGAATATAGTTAGTGCCTATGCGCATAGCAACAAAACAATGCGTTAAATGATCTAATTTCCTAGATAATAAGGTAGAGCGTAGAGCATAAGCGAGTCGTAAAATGGAACATAATTATTTTTGCTATCCATGTGTAGATCTGGCAAGATCCAAGAATAAGACCTCCTAAATACACTCAAAGAATTTTGTAGATAGCAATGCTAGTCTCTGTTGCTGAATTGAAGGGTAGTGCAAAAGTACGGCACTGTGTCTAGGATAGTGACAATCGGAAGCCGCTCTCAACTCCTAGAAGTACAGCGCTAAAATTAACCCTATAGCAATACAAGCTGCAAGCTAACTACGATAAATAATGAGAGTTCTCTCTTTGGATATGACTTCGAGTAGACAAGCTGAGCAGAAGTTTTGGTCCTCAATGTTACACATGCATTGCCAAATTAGAAACCAAGGACAGGGGTATAACTACATGTATGCAACCTGGTCCTAGCTTGGAGTATCCAAAATCCCATCTTTCTTCTAAAGATAGATTGACAGCTCCTCCCTGTTAATCTTATCTAACAACGATGCAGTGAAGAATCCCTTCCGTCCCACCCTAAAACAGGCAAAATGACCTAGCCAGGGCAGTGGGCCCGTAAGCTCCCCAACCCTGGCACACACGTGGCTGCAAATGGCCATCTTATTGATCGCCCAGCAGCCATGATCGGATCGCCGTCACTTGTCCATCCCGTAATATGCGGCTGGAGCTAATAAAAGATAAAATTACAGCTCACAACCTACTAGACTTTTTCTAGGCGGTTTCTATTAGAGTTATTAAGATCGCTATAGAAAATCGTGGGGTGAATGACGATGGGGGCGTGAAAAACTGTTTGGAGCTTGGGTGGAGCCTAATTTCTACAAAAAGTGTATGAGAATCGTAACCTCTGAAAGCTAGCAGCACGCAAAATGTCATTCTGCGCACTTCAAGATTGTTGAAACCTTGAAAAATGTAAAGAATTCGCTGTAGAAATTACCATCATGTTCGGATAAATTTTCTGCGCCACGAAGCCATCATCTAAAGCCATATCCCGACTTCAACATGCAAAACCTTCATTCTTTACAGGGATGCAGGCTACACCTATTAATCACTTAGAAGATAAAGATATTTCGTCAGAAATAATTAAATTGTAATAGTAGCCAATTTTGAACCCGTGGTATCTGATATTATTGTTACAGCTTATACCCCTCCTCCTCGGTCGTCCAAGCATAGAAACATAGTGAAAAGTTCATTGCGACCAAGCATAGCTTCATAAAAAACAAGACATTTCCCAAGTCCCATATCGTAAAAAGGTAGTTTCATAATATTTTTTTTTCTTTCGCGCTCCCACTAAATCATGTGGAGTTGCAGTCTATCTCCAGTAGATTCACGCAGCTCATACATGCCAACATGGCCCTCCAAATCACCAACATTCAAGAACTTTCCATCCGCAGAGAAACAGAGCTCTGAAACTCGAGAAAGGTCATCGAACTGTTCGAAGCCAGGGCGAGGAGTGTAGTCAATAGCCAAAGCTTCTGGATCTGGCCAGCTCCAAACCTCTTTGCCAGTCATAACATCCAAAATGACAATGCTGCCGCGAGCACCAATATCGGTTCCAGTTGCATGGCAATAGGCCACAAAGCGGCAGTCTGGAGACACACAAGAAATCGTGTTAGGAATGCCAAAGGTGCGTGTTGAGTTGGCTGCAAGATCCCACACCAGAACATAGCGGTATGGAACAGTTACTGGACTAAGATTGAAGCCAGTACCACCATTTGTGGCGGGCACTGCACGGAAAGAAGCAGGAATCCAGATGGATACGACGGCGCTTCCGTAGGTGACCAGGTCGGATGGAATAGCTGTATCTAATTCCTTGTGTTGCCAAGGCCTTGCGATTCGGTATGGCTTATTTTGGCCTTCGGTAGTATCCCACGCAACTAACAGCGTCTCCTTTTCAGGGGGTGGATGACCTTGACGTGGGGGGCGTGGTCCAGCAGCAATGACAAGCAGAGGGCTTGTCGTTGATAATGCAAGTTCTGGATACTGAGGCATAAATGGTAGTTCAACGTGATTTAGGTTGATGGTACGCGACTTGACAAAAGGCTTCTTCTCCGGCGTCGCCTTGTACAGATCAATGGTCCCCTTTTCACCACCATAGATAGCCAAAGAGCACAACGCTCCATCATATGACTCGATTTGTGCAGAGGTCCAACGATCAGCATCGTCAATTGACTGCAGGCACTTCTTCTTAGACCAGTTCCAGATCTCAATTAATCTGCCAAAGCGAGTGGCAATAGCAATGAGATTGGTGGGCTCTGCAAGAATAGCGTGGCTACGAATGAGATACTCGCGAGAGCGAGACTGCGCTGCCGTGTAAGAAGAAAACTTGATGATCTGTTGAACTGTTCCTCCAGCCGTAGACCAGACTTTGATGATGTTGTTTCCGTGCTTAGTCGCTATGGTGGATAGGCTAGAGGACATGTCCAGGTAATGGATAGGGCCGTTCTTCTTATCGTCTGACTGAAGGAGCTTCCAGAAGACAACTTCAGCTGGACGAGACGACTTCCGAGGTGGAGGGAGAGCTTCTGAGGGATCCGGAGGTTTGTAGAAATTAGTAGGGAACCTGTTGTTGCGGCGAGGTGTCGGCGAGAAGCTGACGGTGGTGGCATCTGGAGTTGAGGTGGTTTGCGAGGCCTGAGAGGAGCGATGGGTGCTGATAGATGATCTATCTGATGAATCTCGGGAGGGTACCCGGTGAGTGGCGGTTTTAGGAGTAGGGATTGCCGGCAACGGCTTTGATGGGGCAGGATAGAGGCTATATCCTGAGGCGTAGTAGTTGGATGATGCGTTGGATAGCTTGCGTTGTGAGTTGAGCGATTCTCGTCGACCAGTTAAGGGTCGATCCCTGGACGGCGGTCGACGGGGAAGAGATCCTCTTGAATCTCTCTGCAAAGGCATGTGGTATTGCTCGACTACATCGTCGCTCTCCTCAAGCCACTGAGCGACGGCCTCGCCCTTGGACGGGGGAGGCACAGGGAAGTCGCGAGTAGCGGCGTGATAGCGAGGTTCAGTATTCATGATGTCTGAGTTCCTTTGAATATCTCTGTTGGGGTCAAATGATGTGGCATTATGCCGAGACGATTGAGCTGAAGCACCAGTGTCAATACGACGCAGGGTGTCTCTGGATTATAAAGAAAAAGCACTGCATTAGCCTCATGGATCCCTGCGGTTGGAATAGGTAGCGTAGGCTACTGGCTTGGTCTGACCAGACCGGTCGAGCCCCGGATCAAGTCTCGAGACTAAAAAAGTAAAGGGGGTTGAGGCAGACTCACGCTATCCGATCCAGATCTGTAGCAAATGGAGGAGGCTCCATGTTGTTGGCTGGGCTGGGGTGATTTCGGCTGTGGACCTGATAAAGGGTAAACAGACCGAGGTGGTGTAGCAAAGAGAGAGTGTTGTCTTTTTTTCCCCGCGGGGTTCAACAAACGGGTGATGTAGGTAGATGAAGGTTTCGAGAAGTGACTGGACTATTTCATGGGGAAGAGGCGAAAAATAATAGTTTCTCGCTTGCAGACTCAGATTCCAGTAGGAGCTGAAGAAGAGCGGAGTGTATCTCGGCTGGAAAGCGACGGTGTTGACAACTCGACCAGGGTGGCTTCCAAGAGGATGGCTCCTAAGAGAGTGGCAGCAGGGACAGGCTCCTGAGGCAAAGGCTTTTCTGGTTCTGAAGGGTAAAGTGGTAGCAATAGCTGCTGTCGAGGAGATTGTCAAATGAAAATAAATGAAAAAGAAAGCTTCAATCGATGGTGTCTAAACCAGCTGTGGACTGGAACAGCCGATAGCTTGGGGAAAAAAACCGGACCGAGAGCGCATCCTCCGCTAAGAAGAGTTGGTAGCAGACTATAACCACGAAGTTTGTGGTGCTTGGATGGAAATGGAGAGGCTTGATGGAGACGCTACGGGACCCATGTCCAATATGTATGAAGATTGGTGGTGAGCTCCGTATGGGGAAGAGTTTTTGGCGATGCCTGCTCTCCAGACCCTCCAGTCGGGGCCCCAATTTCGCTGGGCCAGACGCCACACGCCACTGGTCAGACCAAGACCCAATTGGCCGGAGGGAAGGGCTGCGTAGTTTTTTGATAGGTGCAGAGGCAGGACTTCGGCGGGACCCCTGGCGCCAGTTCACCCGGCCTTCGCTCTTTGTGCATGTTCCTTTTTACCCGATGAGGGAACCAAGTCCTGGCCAGTGCCTATTTGTGAACACCCTGTAGCTGCAGAGAGTGACATAGTAGAATGGGTGTGTGTGTGACACACTGCGAGCACTGAGGCATGTACAGAGAGCTCAGCATGTAATTCATGCGTGCAGCTCTCCTGTTACAACGCACGATTACACAACCACGAACTGTTGTCGTTTCATGAACTCGACTAGTTTACTCAGACCATTCCGGGGCGACGGAAGCCTGCCGCGGAGAGCAGCCATGCATTGACGCCGGCATTCGATCGAGTATGGGATGAAATATCAAACATGTATCTTCGAAACAAGCAGCGAGGCCGAGCAGCGAGAAGTTCTCTCCGCACCAACGAGCCAGCAGGCGGCTTGTGGGGTGGTCTCTTCCGTGGGAGGGACCGGTCAAGCGTTGACGATTCAGCCGGCCAACCAGGATAGTCCAACAGCTGCTTTCCGGGGTCTCGCTCTCTCCAGCCGCTTGCCCTAGCTTACTTGTTGCCTGGGCCATTAACAGGATGAAATCACGCCGCCCGTATTATACAATGAGTGGCGATGCAAGGCTGTAGAAGGACCAGTAGCAGCTGCTCGTCATCCTGTCTGACAGCAACTGAGAAACGAGCCCCTGGTGAGTGAATAGGCCTAAGTGCGAGATGCGCTGCTACTGGCGCATCGCGGATGTGACGACCGCGGATCTGCCCTCCTTCGTACCGGCCTTGTCTTCCACACAACCTTTTCACCCATCCATCCTGTCACAGAAGGTTGGTGAAACGATAGCTCACTGGTGCCTTACAGTACATGTGTGTTTACAAGAGACAGAAGCGGAGAGGCAGAAGAGACGACAGCCGAGGCGAGCCATGGGTAAAGGGAATCCCTGCTTTTCTCAGTGTCTCTCTGCATTCGCCCAGTTTTCCCGCGCGTAACCGGTTGTCAGCCCTGTTGCGAGGAATCGCAGAATTTGATAACGTGACGCCAAATATCGCTAGCAAACCATCTCGAGTCAGGCCACCCAGTAAAGTACCTGCTCTAAACAGTCCGGGGGCGGACTATGAAGAGGCCAGGTACGGATACTCGTATAAAGCATATAAATGCACTGTGCAGATATACAAGGATTTGATGGATTGATCTTTACTCATCATTGCAGACCTGGTACAGTGCTGGGTAGTATTTGCATGTGCCCTGTCAATTGGATCTTCAGCTGGCTTTTTAGGTGCATGGTGGTACTTGAACTTGTAAATGATTTGGCTCAGACTACCTCTCGGCTACTTCCACCGACCAACGCGCCTCAGATTCTCGAATGCAAGGCATGAGAAAAATTTTCTTTAATTTCAGCATCCCCTTCATTTCACACCGGGCCGCACTATTACGTACCTACCGTGCTGTGGCTGTCGGGAGCAGAACGTGGCGTTTTGCTTATTAGCGGCAGCTTCACATGCAGGTGGGTATCACAGCGTGCGTGGGTGCCAGGACTAACAAGACACTAGAAGAAGCACTATCCTCCTCGTACTGCTGCTAGTGGTATTGCCTTCTAGTGCTCGTATGTGTTAGCATTTTGCAGAGACCGGGGCGCGTCCCAAAGCTCAGGTCATCTCCATCAGAATGGGGACTTCCCCGTCTGCACCTTTACGCATTCCCCGCCAGCCCGCACATTTAGCAGCTCCGGTATAAGAGAGCCAATAGTGCTTTGTGCTTGTGGTATAAGTGCCAGTACAAGCTGATGGTATTCGTAGAGTTGAGAGCAGATTCCGGCTTTCGGATTACGGAGTCGTACATACGTATGGTAGAGAGCAAGTTTGCTAGGCCATTGCGAGGCTAGCTCAGCAGTTCAGGGTTATCCCATGGTGTTGGATCGGTCAAAAGCTGACTGTCAGATGCAACAGATAGAGAGACCCTGCCTCGCAAGCTTCCCTGCTGCTCGCCACGCCGTGCATCAAGGCATCGCCACCATCACTATCGTGGTCTATATCTGGGGCTTATTCTCCCACTACCACAAGTACTCATAGTATTGCTATTGCATATTAGAACTACATTCGTATGTTTACTCTAAATTAGCTCTACGTCTGTGCACAGCATCTCGTACACATGGCAAGGAAATTGGACAATATATCGTGGGTGACAGGGCCCCGCAGCCACCGCCAACATTATGGTACCAAAGACGGCTGCGTAAGATTGTCTTGAAATTCGTTTCTCATCGAATTCGCCAATGACAGCCTTGTGCCTCCCCCCTTTGGCCGAGGCCAAGTTCCTCTTCATCAAACGGCTGCTCAACTCACCTAACAGAGGGTGCCCCGTCAGCCCACTTCGGAATCCTACAGCAGGTTGGCCGCTTGGGATTCGACGCTCAAAGAAAAATTGGAAGACAAGTATCCGCCCCAGAGTGCGGGCCAGTTCTAGTTCTGGCTGCATCCCGCTTCATCAACTCCAAGGCGCTACTCGGCGGTGTCCACTCACACAACCTGCAGCCAGGAGATGACATGAACTGCGGAGAAACAGCACAACGTACGCCGTATTATTTGTCTGCATCTCCCTTCACTGGCCACGCAACATGACGGTATCATTCAAATCCTAGAGAAATACGACGTCAACAAACGGGCTGTACTTGCACCAATAGCATCACGGCGAGGACATCGAAATCATAATCCTGCAATTCATATCGCTGCCTACCAGCATCTAAAATCTAACGCGGAGGGCTCCGTATAAAATATATTAACCCCACTCATTCTTCTCCTCATCTTCTCCAACCCGTCCCTCAAGCCCTCGTCCAGACTGGAGGCTGAGACTACGCGGACCTGTATGAGTGAAATTCAATATAAACGCATAGTTGGCGCTAAGATGCTTGAGGCTGTTGTGAGGCGAGGCCACCATCTTCAGAGCAAAACGCTCTACAGCAAAGCTTGTCAACCTTGTTGCCATGGCCAGTCTCAAGCTTTTCCTTTCATCTGTCGTGTGGAATCGCATGAGGAGCCTGCTGCCGCCACTGTCACCCTAGAGTAGCAGGCCTGCCTCAATGCGCGCATTCTTGTGTTTGTCCTTGCTCGGCCAACAACTCTCTCTCATTCCAAATAGCCCCTGCTTGAGTAGTATTAATCAGCAGGGTTCAGATATTTAGAGCAAAGGCGAATCGATGTCCATGCTATCCACGAGGGATACCACGTTTCATTGTTCCATTCCGGCCTTCTAGATTGTCGTAGGACGGTCCTACCAACCGCAGAGACGGAATACCAGTACTACTACGGCGTAGTAGCAGCAGGAGAGAGCAGCGTTTTGCACACTGAGGCCTGTATCGTCAGCACCATCAGGCGCGGCGCCGCCACGGGCTCTCGACTCGGGCCGCGCTACGAAGCACTAAATTAAGCAGAAGCTGGGATTCCGAGGAAGCAGAAGGGTCTAGCTGGACTGGATATTATAGGGGGATGAGCTCTGTAATGAAGAGACTTTCTCATCTGTCAGCTTATGGCTCGGCGCATCGGTCACTTCATGTGATATGAGGCCGAATTCTTGTAGTGGTTGCTGACGGGACGGACCGATCGGGAAATTGTTGCTGAGTGAAAATCATCGCCATTGGCTTGATTTCAGAAGATTCTGTCAAAAAGAAGTTTCAGAAAGAATGATATTATTTTGACTAAAGTGATGAAAAGAGACAGTGGATTGAACTCAATTAAGGTTGCCAAATGAGCTTATCAATTTGGAATTTCAGATAACAGCCGCTATCTGGACTACATGCTATGTCCACTAATCCAAGCAAGGCCCCTCTGACATATGCATGTATGTGGAGAGCCATCGAATAGTACCGGTATATGCCACCACAATTGTTATCATCGCGACTTTCCTATCAATCTGTTGCATCAAGACTTGAGATTCTAGAGCGGCTGAGCTGCAGATCACTTACTAATAGCGCTGCTATCAAGTAGATAGATGCATCGTTAGTATGTATTTTATCACGTGTGATCCAAACGCCTTAAGACACTTCCCCTCATTCCATTGATTGGGGTAGCATTATCCGACCCGACGCACAGTGAAGATGTCTTATCATGACGAAACAGAATGCAAAGCGCCTTTAGTCGGCATTCATCGGCTGCTATTCGAAACTAATAAAGCTACGTCTGCTTGCAGCTTCGTCGTGATGTCTTCAACCAGAATTCAGAATTTGTCAATATCGGACTGACAGTAGCAATCATGGGTAGCGAAGCAGACTACAAGATCTTTCAGCTGGGAGACTTTAAGCTCGTTTCAGGCGAGACTATTCCAAATGCCTTCATCGCCTACAAGACTTTTGGTCATTCATCGTCCCCCGCCGTCATTTACCCCTCTTGGTTCAGTGGCTTAATCTCTGACAACGAATGGCTTATTGGTGAAGACAAAGCCCTCGATCCCTGTCGATATTTTATTATCATCCCAGCCATTTTTGGGAATGGACAGTCCAGTAGTCCATCCAATATTCCTCGAGAATCCCCACTCAAACCGTTCCCTAATATCACTGTGAAGGATAATGTCACGGCACATTATCGACTTGTAACCGAGGGCCTGGGCGTCAAGCACGCACGGATGGTTCTAGGCTGGAGCATGGGCGCTGGACAAACGTACCAGTGGCTGACACAATACCCCGACTTTATGGATCTAGGCGTACCCTTCTGCGGAAGTGCTCGCACTTCGCTGCACAACCAAGTCTTTCTCGAAGGCGTCAAAAGCGCACTACTTGCTGCTAAAGGGTCCTCATCGGCTGGTAGCGCAGCTGGCGAGTTAGCTAAGACGTACCGGGCGTGGACTGAAGAAGAGAAAGTCTCCGGTTTGAAAGCGTTTGGTCGAGTATATGCAGGGTGGGGATTTAGTCAAGCCTTCTATCGTTCTGCCCTATATGAGAAAGAGCTGGGATACAAGAATCTTGAGGACTTTATGATAAACTTTTGGGAGTCATGGGCTCTTTCCAAAGGTTTGTTTGGCTGCTCGTTGAAAACCTGATATTTGCTAACTACAATGTAGATCCTGAGAACTTGCTCGCCATGCTTCATACATGGCAGGCTGCTGATTGCTCAGACCAAAAGCCGTATAATAAAAACTTTGAGCTGGCCATGAGAAGCATTAAAGCTAAAACACTAGTTTTGCCAGGCAAGACAGACCTATACTTTCCCCCTGAAGATTCGGAATACGAGGTACAACATATGACAAAGGGCGTTGGAAAATGTATTCCATTCCCATCCATTTGGGGTCACTGGTACGTTCTGAAAATCGAATAGCTCGGTTTAAGGTATACAAGAGACACTAACTAAGAGTTCCTTCTAGGGCGGGCGGTCCGGGTGTGAGCAAGCAGGACCTGAAGTGGCTAGATGACCACCTGAAGGCTTTCTTGGAAGACGAAAAGTGGCAACTGGATATCAGTAATTTATCGTAGTATAACACTATGACACCTCTAGTGAAAATAAACTCTGTTGGTAAATGCCAATACACCCCTGAAGAGGAGTGTGACACGCCTCTGGCCTCATGCTGGCAGAAACGCTCCGATAATACCCAAAGCAGCAATTTTGATCTATCGATCTATTGATTGCCATTATGGGCAATGGCCAATCCAAAAATGTTCCGGTAAAATGAAGAGTCTCTTCAGCCGGACTAGACCTGCACTACTCTCCATGTCTTTTCAACGACAGCTATTACTTTACGAAGAGCGACGGTAGTGCGGATCATGCAGCTTTCGTCCAAAGGTCGACTCTTCCATTACAGAAGCTTGGTTCCATCAGGTGAAACTAGCCAACCAAGCTTCTTAGATCAGCCACATTTCCGTTCCCCGGAATAGCAGTGCCCGCACCCCCCCATACACTCAACAGGCAGCAGTATAAAAATTTTGAGCTTACACTGGGTCGCTCGCACTTAACAAGCGGGCGGTCATCGGTAACCTAGGACACGGTTCCGGCAGACCGGTCAATTTCATCCGCCAAAGTGGTATGGAGGTGCTAGGTAAGCTGCTAATTTAGCTATTCTTTAAGCTCCCCACAACTGACTAGAGAACCTCCGGGAGCGTTCCCGTTGGATCACCGTTTGGGACAGCCACGTTTTCTCCATGGAGATCACCCCTGACTCTTCGGGTTGAATAGGGATGTACAGTGAGTTGGCCATCTTAAAAACACTAAAAAGTAGCCAAAAGCAGATGGGTGTGTTTTGTGTGGTAGCCGACAGACGCTTAACTAGTAGAAGCTGCAAACTGATTCATACACACGCGAGTCAGACGCCCGGCTTTCGCGCAAAGGGAGCCGTGCCATACGAGTATTCGTGAGTGAGATTGTGGGCCTAGAGAAGGTTTCTTTGGAGCAGCTGAACCAATCTCAGCTTTGCCTCAGCGGCCCGTCGATCAATGGAGGCAATGAAGAGAAGAGTAAGGCTGCCTATTAAGCATGGAAATATGTGGATGTAGACTTCGTGATTTTTTAGATTTTAGAGATGGCTAGTAGCCGACTGAACCGAAAAGAAGCAGACTTCGATTTTTGTGTTGTAATAATTACCGAGGGAAAGAGTCATGACGATTCATAGAGCTGATGAAGAGGATAGGGGTATGAGTGATTTCGGTAGGCACATGGGTTCTAGAGGTTCAGCTCATATTACAAGTGTCCCATAATATTACGTTGCTTCTGATACTATACGAGGCAGGCTTCGGCATGCAAGTCGCGATGGTAGCCGAGCCCTCGTCAGTATGGAATTTTTCTTCCACGGCTTCTGGAATATTGGAGATCTCTTCTGCATTAGTTCATCTGCGTCTAATATTTCCGAGTCTTGCAAAATTCTCCGACATCTACCATGTTCCGTCAGCATGGTATTTCGGCCTTCGTTCCCCACTCGTGTTTAATGATCTGGATGCCGCTGATCGGCAAAACTCTGACAGTAAATTTCTGGCATTACAAGGTACCTACCACTGGATTCTTCCGTTCGTAAACCAAGAAACAAGATCGATCGACAGATCTTCATCGTCTCTATCTCACAAGATCTTTTCGTGGCATATTTATAGCTACTAGCCAGTAACTCATAATGGAGAATCAGTTTTACCGCCATCCCCTGTATGACCTTTCTCTTCTAGAGCTGGAAGGCGGATACAGGTGGGTGACCTATCGGTCTACAAAGAACGATTACAACACACCTGAATACTAGAATGCCTTGAAAACGTCAACCATCGATCAATTATCATTAAGAAGTATAAACAGTCTAGCTAAACTTAAACACTTTACTCCAAAGTTATCAATGGCCATTAGCACGGTAAACCAACTGTCTACATATAGCAACAGAAGTAGTAACATAGTGACAACGTGCGCTATTCCGTTGATTGAGACTTAAAATCGCGGTACATCTTGTAGCTTTATACTCGTACTGTTTCTAGTCGAATTTTAGACGCACTAATTGTTACTAGACTGTAGAGTCTACACAATTTGGTTCTTTGTACCGTCATCGCTCTCTTCCCAGATGGTTCCATTGTCAGACTGGTAGTAGACTCTGACGATTTGCTCATCGTACCAGTTTACAGCAACCATGTGTGTACCAACCGGCATATGGCTACCAGACTCTGTTTTCTCCCACGAACCAGACCATTTATAACCTCTCAGCAGCCCATAGCTATCTTGCGCATACACTCGAAGCTGCACTCCAGAGCTATTCCACCCAGTGGCAGCTATAGCAGTGTTCTTCAATGCGATACCAGGGTTGAAGCCGCCTAAAACATCACTGTTAATATGTGACCACGAAAGTGATACACTGATTCCACTTACCCTTGCTCCAGCCGCTGTCATAGCAATGCTCATGAATGGTAAGATCTGCAGCTTGGTAATAAACTCGTAGATGGGGGCTACCATTTTGTATCCACGACACAGCGGCCAGATTGGATCCTTGATCAGCGACTGGAAGAGTCGCACCTCTTGTCCAAGGATTACCAACGCAGTATTCTTGGACAGCGTTGGAAGATTCTTCTGTTCAGAATGTTAAAAAAGAAGCTGTTCTTCAGGTCGTATCAAATGAGCGTTTTATGCATTCTTACCTTGGCAGTACACTCGTATATTCGATCCATCCCAGTTGACAGCAGCGACAGAAGAGTTTGGAGCAGTTCGAACCTTTAGATTTGTAAGATAGCCTGGAACCCAGCGCCCTCCATTACTGTAGCACCACTCTTCAAGCGAATCATCCTCAGATATACTATAGATTCGGACCTGCAGCTGAGTGTCAATAATTTAGCCAGCGAAGAGCGCAAAGAGTCAGCTCACTTGGTTTCCCCCGTCCCAGCTGACAGCCGAAAGAGGGGTGAGTCGTTTGGCATAAAAGATGGCCTTGCCAGAAACAGTCCACTTTCCATCATGATAGACACCTTCACGGATGCCATTCTGCGTATCTTGGAAGTAAATTCGGAATGATCTAGCAGATGCAGCTACAGCAGCAACGGCACTCCTAGCGTTGATAGTATATTCCGTAGCCATGGCTGTTTGAAGGAGTACTATCTTCTGCAAGATTTAAGTTAAATATTTTCGAGACTGACGATTGTAGATGATTGTTTTGAGTGCAGAAAAGGATAAAGAGGAATAGATGGAGAAGGCGCCATAGAAAGCCCTTTATATCTGCTCACGCTCCGATATCTTTCAGCACCCTCGATTTTAAAGAAGCACTGCCTCACGAGTTTCCGAGGCCGGAGTCACGCGATTGGTCTTAAGTTATAGGATTCAAGACTCTTCATTCTTCATCGGAAGTTTATGGGATACCAAACGAAAATGAGTTGCGGGGTATGCGTTTTAGGTATATACATGTACAACAGACGTGGTAACACTTCGGAATGTTGCAGACTTCCATTCGAGGAGTTTCGATATCACATTGCATAAATTGAGCATATTTCATGAGATAATTGATTCATTATTGCGTCACCTGAGACTCAAGAAAAGGAATCAGCCTTTTGTCATACTGCTTTTTATATTAAAACTCGGGAAAAAAATATTGGAATCGCGTTTCTCCGCGGTGGCGTGGCCCGTGTGGTTTATCTTATTGGATGTCTTCTTTGCCCTCTTCCATCAATTACATAAACTATCCTTAATGATTGGTGTGAAGAACTGCAGTCATACTTCAGCCAAGAATGAGTTTGAAAGCATGGCATTGGTGCCTTGTTTGATGCGGTATTTGATGCCGTACTTGATGCTGTATTAGTAGTATTATATGTCTCATCTATACTATAAATTTCAATGGTAATTATAAGCCTTACTTTAATATTGTATACGGATTCGCAATCAACACTTCCCATTTAGCCCACTCCAGGCGCGTCAGTTCCGCTATTTACTCCGCGATTAAAGGGTTGGGGGCGAGCAAGAATAATCGTATATCGCCTTTATTCTGTCGTCGTATCGGGTTCATCTGGATGCTCAAGCTCTATGGCTTGTCAGCTCTTATATGCGCCGCTAAAGAACAATTATTGCTCGCTCTAATAGTAAAAAAGAGACGATTTTGTTCTTAAAAGCAGGACACGAAGTATAACCTACTATTTATAATATATAATCCACCTTTGGGTAGCGGCTTCTCTTCTTGGACCTCTGTTGAAGTCGCAAGTTTCGCCGCTTTCCTCTCTATCCGTAGATATTCGACTGGTGTCACTCCAAAACACTTTTTGAACTCGCGGTGAAAATGCCACTTGGATAGTCCAGCCTGTCGAGCCATCTGGCTTAAACTCAGCATCGTAATTGTACCATCTTTCTCTGCCTTCACCGTAAGAGGCCGTTTTCTCATGAATGCACGAATCTTGGACACCCCAATATCTTCCGGCATGTGAGCACTCTCTTCAGGATGACAGCGTTTACACGGTCGGTATCCTGCGCTTTGGGCATCAGTGCTTGTCCGGAAGAAAGCGGTATTGAATCGATGCGCGATGCGCGCCTTGCAGGTAGGACGGGAATACACGCCAGTGCTTCGCACAGCGTAAACAAAGAGACCATCGGCCTTTACATTGCGAGATTTCACAGCCTCCCAGCGACTGTCGTCATCGTCAAACTTGGAAGAAGATTGTTGAGAGGTATGAGGTGTTGAAATAGACTCTTCCATTATACGTACTGTTCTCCTTGAGTCTCGAACGGCAAGAGGATGCAGACGGCTGGTCGTACAGTACGCCTTTATGTAAGTTGCGAGGCTAGTTAAGCCAAATAGCGTTGCTTTTAATGTAGCCAATAACTTGATGCGTCAATTTGCATAAAAAGCAATGCCACACTTAACCCAGACAGTCAAACAGAGCGAGGGGGCATATATCTGAGCTTGGCATGGAAAACACCATTCTCTCTAATCGAGAGTACTGAAGGTAAAAGCGTCAATTGCGAAATACCAGTTAATAATATTGTGAAGCCCATAAAGTACTACCTTATCATAGTATTTAGACAAAAACCAATTACATAATCACGAATAAAAACGGTAGAAATCTCCGGACCAGGCAGCTTGTATCACACATATACATCCATCATCCATTCACAGCTGGAAGGAAGCTAGCCTACTGCGTCTCTGAACAACATATTAGGCTTACCTTTTAAGGCAACAATGAACAAATAACTTTTCCTTAGCTCAAATTCCAAGCCGAATTGGATAACATTGCCGGCCTTTATTGGCTATATTGATAGCAACAATTGCTAAGTGCGGGTAGCAGTGGGGAACTTTCTTGATACAATGATTTCAGATATACATCCATGTGTATATATATTCTCAATTAGTACTACTACCAAAAGCTATGGAACTCTCAAGTTACAGGTCTCACTCTATTTCTGTATTTTGAGTCTCGAAAGATTTATGGAATGGCATGGCACGTGTGAGTTATGTATGGAAGTGTATATTTGCTATACATGTACTGAACAACAAGATTATGAAAAAAAAAAAAAAAAAAAAAAAAAATAGATACGTTTAACCAAACGCATTTCTTTAACGATAAATATGTAGCTTTCTACTACTATTATTATTATAGATTGAAAATAATATTAGGCAAACTTAATTATTCCAATCAAGCTCAACTCATTCTCAGAGCTCCCAAAATATCCAGGGTAGATGCGGTTCTGTACATTAGTGGCCGCCCTCCCTAGGATAGAATAAACACCCACTAAGCCCGCTAATTTCGGCAGCCCGGCCAAGGCACGGGTCAGCTCAACCTCCAAAAGCTCCACGTGTGATATTCAAGCTCAGGCTCAATCTCAGCATCGTCACCACTTTCATTCACCACGTATCCATGATCTCATAATGTCGCCCCCAAAGGACGAGGGCACTCAAGCCCCCAAGGACGAAACCAAAAACGAGACTCACACCGCCAATAATTCATCCACTTCGCCTCAAAAGTCCAGCCCGTCCGTCATCAAAGGCGCCTCCCTGCTCATCATCCTCCAAGTCGCATCCCGTCTCGTCACCTTCGTCGCCAACCAGCTGCTGCTTCGTTTTCTCACCGCTCCTCTACTAGCCCTTTCAACCCAGCTCGAAGTCTTTTATCTCTCGGTTCTTTTTTTCGCCCGCGAGAGCTTGCGTGTGGCCATCCAGCGGCAGGGCATTACCGGAGCAGCAAACACCAATGAAGATGAGGCTGATGATGCTGCTGCGCGCCAAGAGGGACAAGCAGTGGTGAACTTGGGGTATCTTGCCGTTGGACTGGGAAGCGTTGTCAGCGTAGGCTTGGGATGGATGTATCTTGCATCTGCCTCGGTCGAAACGCTTCAGACGCCATGGCTCGTTGAGTCCCTCTGGTTGTACGGGATTGCTGCCATGGTTGAGCTTCTGTCTGAGCCTTGCTTCGTCCTTATGCAGACGCGTCTTCAGTTCGGCACTCGCGCAACTGCTGAGTCCATTGCCACGTTTCTTCGTTGCACCGTGGTCTTTGGATCCGCTGTCTGGGCGTCTCGGAAGGGTCTGGATATCGGCGTCCTTCCCTTTGCACTTGGCCAGCTTTCATACGGCATCTCCCTTCTTGTCGTATACCTTGTCTCAGGATATCGCCTTGCGCTCAAAACTGGATTCTCACTTCTGCCTAAGCAACTTGCTTCCAACCAAAACGTCATATTTCTGCTGTCATATTTCTACAAGCCGACCGTCAATCTTGCAGGGAGTATGATGGCCCAGAGTGTGGTGAAGCATCTCCTTACACAGGGAGACACTTTCCTCATATCGCTTTTCTCTAACCCCGAAGCCCAAGGAGTGTATGCTTTAGCAAACAACTACGGCAGTCTTCTGGCCCGTCTTCTCTTTCAGCCCGTCGAAGAGAGTAGCCGCAGCTACTTCTCTCGCCTTCTATCTTCGCCGTCTCCTTCTGCGAATGGCCAGCCCTCGCCACAGCCCTCTTCATCAGTCAAGGAGGCGAAACAAAACTTACACACAATACTGCGCCTGTACATCCTTTTATCAGCCATCATTGTCAGCATTGGGCCTTTTGCGGCTCCCCCGCTGCTATCTATCGTGGCAGGCAGACTCTGGAGTGGATCAGGGGCTGGCCAAGTTCTGAGCACCTACTGCTTCTACATCCCGTTCATGGGTCTCAATGGAATCACAGAGGCTTTTGTTGCTTCTGTCGCATCCGAGGCCCAAGTGCATCGCCAATCATTCTGGATGGGCATCTTCTCAGCTGTCTTTGCTGCATCAGCTTTCCTCTTTATGCGCGTCCTTCCGCTTGGTGCCATAGGCCTCGTTTACGCCAACAGTATCAACATGTTATGCCGAATTATCTGGAGCGGCGCTTTTATTAACAAATTCTTCAAATCTCACGGTATAGATTTTGCGCCCGTGTCGCTATTTCCCACAACCACAATCGCTGTATCGCTGTCAACATTGATCCTCTTACGGCAGCTGAATTTTCACGAACTTGGCCAAGAACAGCCATTTGCAACGCTGGTTAAGATTATTGGCTTTGCCATTCCATTACTGCTTTTAATGTATGTAAACACATCTCTACATGCTATGCCTCTATTTCTTTTTAATATACACAATCGTCTAACATAGTGCTGTAGTGTATCTCTAGAACGAAAGTTTCTTTTCGAATGCTTTCAGTCTATCCGAGGTCGCCGAGCAAGTAAGCGCGAGTAGTAACGAAATAAGACGAAAAAAGTGCAGACGAGAGTAAAACAAAAAAGACCCATTTTCCCTTACCGATATACCCATGCTTTAATTTAATCGAAAGTAATCTTTGTCGCCTTCTGGTTAGGATCCACGTCCTTGAAGAAGCCGCCATACATATCGTGGGTCTTCTTCTTGACAACAGTACCAAACTTCATCAGCTCGTCAGGAACAGGCTGGTTGGCACCCTTGAGGATATTGATGAGACTATTTCACGCGCATTAGCTTTTTCTCTTCTCCAAGCACACCGAGTTGCGTTAGAAGGGACTACTTACGATCCAGAATGTGCCTTGTCTTGGATGGTGAACATGGTGATAGCCTCGCCTGTCTTGCCGGCTCTGCCAGTTCGTCCAATACGGTGAACGTAATCCTCAATTGTGAGAGGGAACTGTGGGAAGCAAGTTAGAGAGGACTTTATAGATTTTTGCATTAGGCTTATCACTTACTGTAACATTGATGACCAGCTTGACCTCGGGAATATCCAATCCTCGAGCAGCCACATCCGTAGCGACCAAAACTGGTGTCTTACCAGACTTGAATGCCTCCAAGCTTCTGGTTCGCTGCTCCTGCTTCAAGTCTCCGTGAATGCCGCCCACGCGAACGCCCTTGCGGCCAAGGAAGCCCTCGACACGAGTAGCCTCCTTCTTGTACAGGCAGAAGACCAGGATTCGGTCATCTTTTTGCTTGCCCTGCTGATGCGCCTTGATGATTTGTAAAAGTCTGAATTCCTTGTCCCTGCCATCCAGAACTTCGACCTTTTGCGTAATACGAGTGTTGGCTTGAAGCTCAACTGAGCCGTTCTCTGTCTCCTTGCCGCGAGATCCAATGGTGATCTTGACTGGGTCAACCATGAAAGTGGATGCCAGGCTCTGGACCGAGAATGGCCAGGTAGCAGTGAACATGAGAGTCTGACGCTCCTCTCGGGGAGGGCAGGCGCCAAGAATCAGCTTGATATCCTCCTCGAAACCCTTGTCCAGCATACGATCGGCCTCGTCCAAAACGGCGAATCGGCAGCCGCTCAAGTCGACAGTGCCGTCTGACATGAAGTCCTTCAATCGGCCGGGAGTAGCGACAATGATGTCAGCGCCCCGCTGGAGAAGCGCTCGCTGGTCGTCTTTTGAAGCGCCGCCATAGAGACAGACGCACTTGAGTCTGAGAAGAGCAGCAACTCCATTCATCTGCTCATATGTCTGCATAGCCAGCTCTCGGGTAGGAGACACAACAACCGCCTTGATGCCCTTCTTTCCAATGGTGGAAATGGACTCAACACAGGGAAGAGTGAAAGCCATGGTCTTGCCGGAACCCGTCTCAGCCACACCAACCACATCACGGCCAGAAAGAGTAGAGGGCCATGAGGCAGCCTGAATGGGAGTAGGAGCTTTGTAGTTGGCAAACGGTGAAGGCTTCTTCTCGAGAAGGTTGGTCGAGGGGAGGTAGTGGAATTCGGTGATGGGTCGGAGTTTGTCTGTGACATTCTTGGGGTCTGTAATGACGATCTCGTTCTTGGACAAGTACTCGTCGATTTCGGATTGTGCGACGTTGGAAAGGCTCATGGTCTGAACGTAGTCGCGACCGTTGGAGGCTTGCTCGGACACATTGCCGTTGGTCTCCTTCTCTTTCTTCTCTTTCTTCTCCTTCTTAGACTTCTTCTCCTTCTTGCTCTCGCCGTCGGCGCTCTTCTCTACAGACTCCTTGTCTTCATCCTCTGATTTTCTCTTCTTCTCCTTCTTCTCCTTCTTTTCCTTCTTCTCCTTCTTCTTCTCCTTCTTCTCCTTCTTCAAGCGGACCTTCTCAGCATCGTCGCTGGAGTCGACCTTGGACTTCTTGATCGGGCGGTTCTCAGCAGCGCTGTCGTCGCCCTCGGCGAGGAGATGCTTTGTTGCGGCCATTGTGTATAAACGAGTCAGGCTTGTCCCAATTGGCAGCGTAGGATCAATCGTATCTCTTGGTTGTTGCAACGAGATGGACTGATCGATACTGCGCAAAAGGCAAATGGTGGGTCTCGGGTCGCAATAAAAAAGAAAAAAAGGCAAGATGTACGGAAAAAAAATCTTTATCGATAGTGATGGCGCGCCCCACCAATCAAATCGAGTTGTGGCGGCCCCCACTGAGAAATCTTGGCGTCGATTTGTCACTTTGGTTTGCATCCCAAACGGGCAGTCAGTTGGTCTATAGCAAAGAAAATATATAGTATGAGACATACATAAGGGAGATACCATTGAGCATCTAATGATAGCAAGAGTAGCAGTTAATGATCGTTGGAGACTTGAAAACTTGAAATCTACTGTAGTGTAATAAATGTGATGAATAAAAAAGTGCTACTTTGGCATTTGGCTTTGAGCTCAGTGACGATGGCCAGGTAGCAGAAGTTCATATTTTCTACATACTCTTATAACCAGAGACCATTGTGAGACATATTATTACATATAAGCCAGATAATAAAACAAAAACTAGACTGCATGTAGATATTGCTCGCTGTCACTTGTCATAAGTTGATTCAAGGCCCCTTCAATTGGTGTAAGCGGGGTCACCAACATGACCGAATTCAATGATCCTTAGACACTACAATCGAATTGGCGATGCATCTTATGCGGCGCCCATCTACACATGTAACCAGCAGAGCCTCAGCAGTATAGTAAAACTAACCACATATATAGAACGTATAGGAAACAAACGAGTCTTGCATGGAAAATTTGAACAAATTTCTGCCAGAACATAGAGAGTAGGCGGGGTTAATTTAAGCAACGGCCGCGAACTTTTGTCGGTGAAGGGTATGACTCACTTATACACAAGTACATGCTCGGCAGCTTAAATCCGACAACGTCTATATAAGAAGCAGCAAGGTGCATTAAAAATATGCCATCAATAATTAATAGTAATCATGAGTGCCGAAAGTATAATTTTGATCGGCCCAGAGGGGTCCGGCAAGTCTACGGTCGGTAAAATCATCGCTACGGATCTCGCAAAGGAGCTGTATAGCATTGACCGCCACCGCGATGAGCTCTATGCACCATATGGCTACGATAAAGCATTTGCGGAAAAGATATACAAAGAACAGGGCCTCTGGCCATTTTACCAACATTGGAAAATTTTCGAGTACCAGACTGTTTCGCACATTTTGCAAAACGCTAGTAAAGAGGGCGATGAGTTTTATGGCAAGATTATCGATTTCGGAGCTGGACATTCGGTATACGAAAACCCAGAGGAATTGGAAAAGATTGAGGCATTGATGAAACCGTATCCGAACGTTATTTTGTTAATGCCTTGTGAAGATGTGGAGGAAGCTCTGAGGATTACAGAGGCTCGAAGAAATCACAAACTGGATCTCAACAAACACTTTCTGGAGCATCCAAGCAATAAGCGACTTGCAAAATACACCATCTATACCAAAGAGAAGACAGCAGAAGAATGTGCTGAGAGTGTGTTACAAATTATTAGAGAAAATATTCAGCAGATATCAAGGAATTAGGGGATGTCTATCTGATACTTGAGAAACGATGATAGGAATGAGGGCAGTAAAAAAAAAAAAGAAAAAAAGAAAAAGAAATCCCTTGTTAAAGGTCTCCATGGTTAAGAGATTCTTGCTCTCGGCAGGGCTTGAACCTGCGGCCTCCGCATTACCAAGATTTCAGTTGAAGCTGAAGTATTAGTACGAAGCTCTAACCAACTGAGCTACGAGAGCAATTCAGATCCACTATCACGTGTATCACGAACTGGGGATGTTGCTGCTCTGGGAGACATACTTTGATTAAGAATGCATCTTGTAAATTGTAAAACTGGTTGAAGCCATCAAATTTACTTAGTAGAAGTATTCAATGTCAAATTTAGTGGATGTTTATCGCAATGATTTCTTTGTCACTTAAACAAGCCCTTATTAACATAAAGCAAGACAATATGACTCGATTCATCTGCATATCATCAATACTCCATCTATTCCCGCTCGACAATTGGGTAGGTTCAGTGTCCAACAAACCAATGCAACTGAAGATTCTTCATATCCTCTTCGACCGGAAACGCGGCTATGTGGCTCTATTCTTTTGCGTTTGTTCATCATAAAATATTGCCTAATTGGAATGTTCACTTTGAAGGGCTGCCCCAAGAAGTAATAGCTTTCTGTAAGAAAGGTTCAAGGCCAGATCAGCCTGCTGTATGTAGCTTACTTCCGAGCTCGATCCAGAGACCCTCTCTTCAAGTATTTCACTTTGATACAGTGAAAAGTGACGTCGCGATAGAAGCTCCCTTAGTTGTATGGGGTAACTCAGCTCGACATCAAGCTAGGATAAAAGAATAGAAGCCGAAGTTGAGAGAGCATGGGTTATGACGACTGTCGCAGTCTATCTTAGGGCAGAAGGTCAACCAGCAAATTGTAGACTCTGTGGGTATGAACAGTGAAAGGGACATGGGGATGATACCCGAGGACATGGAATCGTTGATGTCCCAGAAAATAAGCTTTTCGGTTGATAGCGGCCGCCTTTGTGGTAGCCACCGGGACGAGGAATAGTTTCGCAAAATTCTAGTGATAGTGAACTTAACGGAGAAAATTGAACCACAAGATACCAGAGGATAATAGTAAGAATAGGTAATCTGAGGCAATCTGATGCCAAGCATGCAACCAGCTAAAACTAAGGGTGAGAACTCTAAACTGAAATCGCGGATAGCCTGGTCATTGAACAGGCTCTTGATAGACAGGGATATGAACTTCATCGGATTGCGCCTATTTCTACGTAGCGGAGTAACTGACGTAGAGAAATATTAGATTGTCTTCTCTATTGCGCAAAACCTTCCTCTCTGAACATTTAACTAAAGGTAATGTTTTTCAAATTTGGGTCATACAGAGAGTGGCCACGGAAGATGTTTAAGCTCTTTGTAGTGACAGATTCGAGACGCAACGTATATAAAACAATCTTGATTTGCCTATCTTGCGACATTTGGCTTATTAGAACCGGAAAAAAGGATACAGACGCCAACACATGCAAATGACGCCTCCGATGACGCCTTTACGCTTCATCAACTAGAGCCTTAATATCTTGGATAAATCTTGCTGCTTCTGCGACTTTGTTCTTAGAGAGCAAATTGACGGCCAAACGTTGCACCCGCGTTCAATAATCTTTTCTAATTGCTTCTGGCTATCAATACAGCTATATATGGTATTTATCGGATTTATTTCCGGGCTTGTCTTCCATGTAACCTTGCGGATTAATTTATAAGGCTTTACTAAGCATACACTTGCGAAATTCTGCCATACATACCTTTACTTTAAGGTGGGAATAATGAAATAGTAACGAGTCTTTAACTGTATGCCTAATCTAGAACTTTAAATGAACGGCGACCGGCCTGATTCTTGATCGGCTCGCTATTCCTGTAGTGGAACTCTACATATTCCATCTTGTCTCTTTGGTCTTACCACCTTCTATATTCGATGTCCAAAAGAAGAGACTAATGCTTCCATGACGACAACTATGGGCCCGGATATTTTGGAGTTGTCCCATCAAGCTATGCATATGTAATTAGCCTATCTCTGGTGCTATTTTTATAATTGAACTATTCTATCTTGGGAATGCCTTGTCGAGCTCGTATATTAGTGATCATGGCTTGCCTGTGCAAACAGTAGCTCGCCCTTCTGAGCTTGTATAAAACTTGGATGGTGTGCTCTAGAAACTCGCTCATTTTATATAACAGTAGATCCGAGCTTCTGCTTTGGGTCAATTGGAATAAGTAAATAGAAAGATGCGGCTGTTAATAGCTTTATGCAACAGCGCGGCCGCGGTGCTAGCAGCCTCGCCTCGAGCTATAAGAGATGCCTCAAAGGTTCAGACGGTTGAGCCATGCGCTGAAGTCAGCAGTTTATGGGCTGCTCAGACTGGAAGCATCCGTGAGTCTTCCGAGCACACTGGATGAAGATATCAAGCTCTGCTGACACCACTGCGTGCTCCCAGCTACACCGACTGTGGCCGCCTCTCTTGCTCATGCCTGCTTAAACACTGTCCCCCTTCATAAGGACGCGGGCATCGAGTTGATTGACGCTTTGGAGCCGTATCTTGAGTGGCAGTCGGACGCAGCTTACAAGGCAGACCCGCCTGCAGATTACTTCTACCCACCTCACGACATCTTCAAGGCACTGGCTGGTGTCAGGGCAGATCTCGTAGCGGACAAGTATACCAACGAATACGAGTTCCAAGCCGATCTTTATGCTCGAGTCTTTGGCCCGGCGCACGATGGACACTTTGTCTTTTATCCAGATGCGCTGACTGTCGCTTTTGAGTGGACACGCCCGAAGCCCATTGTGTCAATTAGCGAAAATGGAAAGGATTTGCCTGTGATCAAGCTCTATGGTGAGTCTCATGAATATAACTTCCCATACGTTTGATATGTCTCCTCTATGTAATCTCGTCGGCAACAGCTGATCCGTAAAAAGAGGATGTCGTCAGGGATCCAAAGACAGCACCTATAATCACAAAGATCAACGGGATTGAGGCCTCAAAATTCGTTCTTGACACCATCACAACGGCCTCTCTCAACCAAGATGGCGATGCTGCCTATAACTCCATGTTTTATTCGAAAGCTTTCGCGGCGGCGAATGATGGCAGTGAAGGATACTTTTCAAGCGGTGGTCGCATCCGATACATTTACCAGGGCCCAGAGACGACATTCACCTTTGATAATGGAACCAACGCAACTTTTGAGAACACTGCATCGGTCAAGGCGAATATGACGGGCATCGTGGACGGCCAGTCTTATTTTGATAGGCTTTGCGTTTTGAGTATTGATGGTCGGCGCAGAGACGTGCCTGCTGCTATCAGCGCGAGAGCTCAGCCGATCCAGAACCCCGGATATCCAGAGCCAATTCTGGCAACTAATGACGGCATTGTGTCTGGCTACTTTCTCGACGGCGACGGCTTCGACGATGTCGCGGTCATCTCGATCCTCACCTTTGATCCCAACTCCCCGCCCCAATTCCAGGCCGTCGTCCAGAACTTCTTTGCAGAAGCGGTAGCCGCTGGAAAATCGAAGCTCGTTGTCGATTTCCAGGGCAACCCCGGAGGTTTCATACCGCTGGGCTACGACTTCTACGGTCAACTCTTCCCCCAAATCCGAGCGGATGGGTTCTCACGGTGGAAACTTAGCCCGCAGTTTGAGACCCTCGCCCATGTCTACAGTAACATCTCCAAGGGCGTGAATCCCTTTACTGAGGCCGATATTGAAAAGGTCCAGGCGTATTTGTCGCCAGAGAATTGGCGCTTCGACCTGGACTTGAAGGAGCGGGGCTTTACCAGCTTTGAGGACAAGTTTGGGCCAAGAGTTTTCAAGGATACAAACTACACGGCTCTCATGCGGTGGAACTGGAGCGATCCCCTCATCTCGACAAACTTTACAGTCGGATTTGGCACTGAGATTTCAGGATATGGATCCCGCGCAAATCTCACTCAACCGTTTCTACCGGAGAACATTGTCCTTCTTTATGATGGCTTCTGCGCCTCGACTTGCACACTGGCATCCGAATTCCTCAGAACCAACGGCGGCGTCAAATCTGTTGCTTTTGGTGGCCGGCCGAAGAAAGGCCCGATCCAGGGAGTCGGCGGGATCAAGGGTTCGCAAATATACCAGCTCAGTGATATCTACCAGCTCGCTGAGCGTGGAATATTGCTTGGCTCGAGCCCCGCGAATGAAGAGGCGCTGCAGAACATTTCAACTCTACCGATTGCGCGGAGCACGGCAGGGTCGGTGAATGTGCGAGACCAGATCCTCCGAACGAATACGGACGATGGCCTCCCGGCGCAGTTTGTCGTCGAACATGCTGACTGTCGGCTCTATTGGACAGCACCCATGATCACGAATATCACCGAGGTCTGGAAGGCTGCTGCCGACGCAGCCTTTAACAATGCCGAGTGTGCAAATGGTGGTATTGAGTACCGAGCTCCAAAGGCTCTTGCCCAGCCCGTTGCGAACCCGAAGCTGTCTACGAGTAGTGATTTAGAAAAGACGGGGGATACACTACGCTCGTCAGACCCATGGAATGCAAAATTTCTTCTCCGTATTACAAGCTGAAAGTCGGATACCCGAGGAAGCTAAGTTTTGCGTTTAACTACATGTACCTGTTTATAACGGAGTTAATCGACATGTGGAAATTTTAGAAGTAAAAAGACAGTGAATATATATAACTGTAGAGTTCAACAAGCGATAAACGGGCATCCTCTTGTGTGTAATTGAATACATGTATGTTAAAAGGTACGCCCACGGTTGTTGCCTATCCAGGTCGTCTTCTCTCCCTTAGAGATTACCCTTCAATAATAAAAAGACGCAATATCTACAAATACACAGATGGCAGTGGCATCAAGGACTATCCTGGCGCTGCGGTAGTAAAATTCTAGCTGCAGTTACGTGTAATGACTGAATCTTTGTATATTACGTGCACATGGGTGGCAATATAAACCAAATCCTGATTCTCTCACTTTCATTATCATAGAAACTGGTCATCGGCATTGAGTACTAATAGTTACAACTCTTTTAATTTAATAAAACCTTTACTATTGACGTTTTTCAGAAAGCTACATTTCTATTTCTTCTTCATCATACCTGATACTCCAGGCCGATGGTATCAAGTACGTCTTTATTTACGCCTACTTCCTCGACAAGATACGTGACCGTGTCCTTCCGGCGCTCCCTCTCTCGCTGATGGAAATCTTGTTTATCCGGATGCCTACTCTGGCGAAGGGTATTAATGGCCTTCTCCGCTCCAACACGGTCAATTATTACCTTGAGCAAGTCTTTGTGCCCATGGAATGCTGCAGCGGCCAATGCGCTTCCATGCTCGCCTCGATCAAACACGGCTGTCGGGTCCACGCCAGCTTCAAACAACAGTTGCCATAACCGCATGCGATATTCTTTGTCCTTTTCACGAAATTCAGTCGTCGCCAATGCCTCAAGCGCGCTACCATATCTGCCACCTCTCAAGAGCAGATTCGGATCTGCGCCGCTCTCGAGAAGCATCCTCGCAGTTTCCACGTAGTCGCCACGAAACACATCCGCTGCTGCTATTGCTACTGCGACAAGAACACTTCCGTACCTGTCATTTCGCACAGCGGCATTGACACTTGCTCCGGCTCCGAGTAGAATTCGAACCGATTCGACATTGCCCCGATGAGCTGCTGCGATTAAAACGTTGCCACCGTCATATTCCCTCTCCATGTCAATGACGTTATGATCCACCATCCATTGCAGTGACTTGGGGTAACGCTCCGCCGCGAGTTGGGCGGCACATGTTTTTCTAGGGGGTTGAAAATGAACATCTGCATTCGCCTCCATTACAAGTAATTCCAAGATGTCGAGATTCCCTTTTTGAACTGCCTTGAGCAGCGCACAGGCGTGTCTTTCTGCTTCTGGATGCATAACGTCAATCAAGTCAATCAAATGCCTGCAGATTGGCATGGCATTTTCTTTCACTGCGAGCACAAGTGAGTTGTCGCCACGCTCATTTTTTTGAATGGCCATTTCCTCGGTGATTTTGCCTTCTCCCCACCAATCGCGCAAGGCGTGGTAGAATCCGAAATTACACACGGCAAAAAGAGCCATCTTGGTTGGTATCATGTCAAGCCGATGTTCAGCCCATTTCCGATAGCTGTCGCTGCTCTCATTTGGCGATCCAAGAAAGCGATTCAATGCCGCTTCAAGATCCGGATCTGCTCCTTCTCCGTTCCTCAACCCTAGCCATTTGTCGTATCGGCCAACATGCTCACTCCACTTATTTTGAACATAATATGCAAAAGTGCCATAACTAATCTTTTCTGGTTGAAAGTTTTCCAGGAATCCAAGGCAAGCCTTTGAGGCAAATGCATCGCACTTCCAACCCGTCCAGCCCTTTGACTCAAAATATTCAGCCACAGATGCATGCGGCAGCATCCATACGCCTCGTTCTTCGTCAATCGTTAGGAGGTCCTGGCAAAGTGATAAAATTTGTTGCTGCGGCTGTTTTTCTTTTTGAACCATCGTGGACCCTTCAATGGTATACTGGATGGCTTCCAAGAGTACCGCTGACTGAGGCGGCCCAGTAGAACACAGTACCCATTTAATAGCACGCTCAGCTAAAGCAACATCAGACTCATCACGCTCTTGAATATTTTCCCACAACTGATCATAGGCTTCTGTTAAGTCGCGTGGCAACTTTTGAGTCCAGTTATGAATTGCATCATCCGAGATACATCTCTCGAGACTTTTGACTTGTAAATAAACCCATCGAAACCTATTCCCACATCTCTCAGTTATTTTTCAAAATACGTCTAATTGAAGGAGTGAATGCAGATAACAACTTACATCCCGCAGCCTTTTGTATTAAAAATATCTTTTACTTCATCCTGGATCTCTTGTTTTCGCCCTTTAAATTTCTCAGTTGAGTAGAGCTTATCTTGCAGATATTTTTGAATATCATCTTGTTGATTGTTAGCATCCACAGTGATTAGAAACTTGTCCTTGAATACTTCTTCCAAGTATTCCCGGTCTGGCCGGCTTGATATAAAAACTTTTATAGGCCTTTCAGTCTTTTCCATCATTTGAATAAGATACTTTGCTAGATTGTACGTTGCAATATCAGATTCATCTAACGCATCAAGAACGATTGTTGTTTTTGAATAGAGATTCAAGGATTCTAAGATGAGCTCTTCGCAATCCCTATAGCTTAATTCTCTCATTTCCCTTTTCGCCTTTGAACATCTTTGCACAAGACTGCTTTGTATTTTACCTGAATCATCAAAGGCCTTACCAGATAGCTGACGAACAAAGCTTTGTAAGACGACGAGTGGCTGCTGCATTGAAGATCCAGATCGATTACAATAAAAATATGCAAATCCTTCATCGTGAGGTGATGTCTCCAAGATCTGCCTTATATGATCAATCACTTTAGAAGTTAGATATGTTTTACCCGTGCCGCCTATACAACGTCAGATGAATAACCCAAGTTATGTTAAATAGAAAAGCTTCAATAGCGACATACCGGCACCTTTAAGTAAAAAAACAGCTGAAGAAGAAGGTATATCTTGCCAAGCACGGAAATCTTCACTACCCAAAAGCCAATCTCCAGTTTTTTCTATTCTTGTATCTGTAACAGTAGCGTGACTTTTCCCAAACATCTCCGAGCTGATAAAATTCATCAACTCCTCTAGCTCTCTCTGGCTGACTTTTCCTAAGAGGTTAGACACACTTTCATCTATCCGAGGCAGTGGCGAAGATAACTGAGCTAATTGTTTTCTCAAATCCTGTAGTTGAATATTCATCTTCTCAGATGATATAACAGAGAGAGATGCGTTGCAACTGAGAATCTCCCTGTCAACATTTTCCTCCTTTTTGTATACATTTGAGATGAGATCGGTGGCGTAATTGGGGCTAAGGATAGCTGCCAAGATTTCTTTGAAAGCTCCACTCGCAGCCATTGTATCAAACTTGGCCAATAACTCAACAGCAGCAGTGTATAATTCTAGAAGGGTGTTGTGCAAATTCGATACGGCGGTCCCATCTGTGGTTTCCGTAGTATACAGAAACTCATAAATTTACCCTCTGCGTGTAATGCGTGTAAACCACTCAACTGTGCCACAAAGGGCGGCTTTTTGCTCAAGAGTTTTAACTGGAATCTAGTGCGGGTTAGCTGGATGCCCTCTCACAAATAAAACACAAGATTCAATAGCTAAAGTGCTGGAAATTGCTGAAATCTTCCACAATTCTCTGTTGCCAGTTGTGGGACCTCTTATTTTTCGGAGTTTTATCTAGCTTGCCGCCTTATTATATCAAAGTCTTCTTGCAAGATCCATGTTGCACAACCAGAATAAAGCTCCGCTGATCAATTAATATAGCTTTGATCCTTACGAGCGGTCGGTCTTACTTAAATTATTCCAGTCTTATCAGAAATAACTTACTTTCATAATGACTTTCGCGATAGCCCAGGGCGCGCTGGTTTGAGGCGGTGCGAAAACAATAGCAGCATCGCCAACCATAGTAACAAAGGCAATAGCATCCGCAATATATTCGCGGAGTACAATTTTTCGATTAGCAATCTCAACTTTTAGTGGTTCGTCACTTTGTTCCAGCAGGCTTTTGCTTTTCATAAGGTTTATAACTTCTTTGGTTTGGTTTTGGATATACGTTGTGCCTGGCGAATTGGGATCTAGTCCTCGCTTTTTAAGCCATTTTTGGGTTGTAGTATTTGTCTTGCTAAGAGCTTGGTTAAAGAGACTTGGCAATCTAGACGATGATGGTTTAGATAAGTTAGATACAGTTTCTGGCATAAGTGATGTAATAATAGGAGGTACCAACAATTTAGAGTGTGTAGCAGGTGATGACGATGGTAATATAGAAGATGGAAGGCTTATGGATGGTTCCAGGAGTGCCTCAGAGCCTGAATTATTTGCTGTTTGTGGAGCAGCAGAATGGTTCTCTCTTGCTGCCACAGATGAAGACCTGGACCGATTTATCCAATTCAAGGGTTTTAGCAGCTTGTCTCTCTTTCTACCTCTATTTTTAGTGGTCATGTTGTTCCCCAACATTTTAGCTTCATCAGATTAGAAACGACTTATCAACGCCAGGTGAAATTTGCACAAGCAAATTTGAGCTCAATGCACGAAAGATAGCGATGTTGCATCCATGTTTGACAAAATATTATATCCAAAAGTTTCTCATATAAATTATAATAGATACATATATCTAGGTAGCGCGGCTGCATATAAGATAGCTTTGAGGTACCTGTCGTATAGTATCTTTTAGGCAGGCTACCAACTCGCCTAAGACGGAAGGAGGGGTAAGTACAAAGTATAGCCTATTTCATCTCAAGGGGAGATTGCTGATAGTAATAAAATAAGAGAAATCTTCAAGGAAAGGAGATGCTAGTAAGGAGTTTCATATTTAATCTTATAAATCTCTTTTATTTTTTAAAGCTTGTGTGATAAGTAAACGCTAGTATGTAGTATGTAGTAGTAGTAGCAGTGGTAGTTGTAAACCTTATTCTATAAGAGGACTTTATAATACGCCATGGTAAGCAATAAGGATGTACGTAATAGAAGTGTTTTGCGCTGGCTGCTATTAAACTACCTATTCTTCTGCTTTCCATTTGAGGGGTTAGCGCGTTATACCTCTGTCTTAGAAAACCGCAAGCATGTGTTTCCCATTCTAAAGCAGCCACTGTAGAAGTAGTGGATTTATCCGGCCTTCAGATAATTGTTACTGTTGTTCACTCTGAGCGATGGGAGCGTCCTTCGACTCAGATGAACATTATACAATGAGCTATTTATTCTGGCTGCTCTAGGTGGCCTTTCTATTGCTATTTCGGCCCATGACGTGCAGCCAGCTCCACAGCGTCGATTTGCCAAGCTTTTCGCAGCTTCGTGTCCGGTATATACTACTTGCATTGTTTCTTTCGCTCTTCTTTTCCAGTTCATGCTCACAATTACTGGGTTTCAGAAGTACGATCATAATGTATAGGTACTCTTATATTATAATTATTAATACTTTACCCTGCTTGAAAATATCAACTTAATCGCACCATACCGAACGAGCCTTTTATTGGTCTTGTTAAAGATTGGATCTTGGATATACCCACTTTGTACTGCAGAAAAGATCAAAACCGTAAAGATTTCATCCCAAAGAGGATCTGAAGATATTATGGTCCACATTGTATTACTTAGATGTGAATCCTCACACCTCGGATGATTCACCTTTCTTAGTTAACAAATTTCTGTAATTGTGTAATGATTATAAATTGTGTCTCCAAGCATTAGTCAAACCTATGCTGGAATATAATAATGATTCAATAAAACAGGTTCCTACCACCGAGCTGTGGTTCTTAGTATAAATACCAAGTAGCTGGAGTATGATACTGGATCAATTAACTCATCCTTTAGTTTCAAAGCTGGATTTGAAGAAGACCTATAAAAGGGTTAAACTTTCCATTCCAATCTTTCACGCAAAATTTTATTGGAACTTTGAACTCTTTTTTATTTATTTATAAAATATTTCACTGAGAACATCTTTGTCTTAAAAACAAAATGCATATAAAAAATACATGGTCTTTAGACCATCTATTGGCATCTCTATCTATACATTTACAGAACGAATTAAAAATCACTGTCCGGCTAATGCAGTCTAATCTCATGGGTTTTTTTATTCATCTTTATGGGCGGTCTTGCTCTCAGGGCTACCCGTTCACCCATTTTGCTGATGGAATCTGCAATACCCATTGCCAATGTCATGATCAGTGGTCTTCTCTGCAATTATATTTTTGATATTGCAAATCAAACCTCTTCGCCCGAAGAAGATCACTTGAATAAACCGAATCGCCCAATTCCTGCTGGCCTAATCAGCACTGACCAGGCTAAGACCCGGTGGATGCTGGCATGGACTCTCGGACCACTATATATGTACTTTTGTTTTGGTATTTGGGCCACATTGCACCTTTTTCATTTCGAAGTGCTCATTTTTGCATGCTACGTGTGGCCACGGTGGTATCCCTGGTTCATGCGTAATTACTTTTCGTCTATTAGCTATTTTATTCTAACGCGGCTTTTGAATCAAGTCCTTGGAAGGAATATGCTCAATTGGAAAATATCGGGTTCTCCATCGATCTCATTGTCGCTATTTGGTTTCTTGGATCAATTCAAATACAAGAATTTTACGACATCGAGGGCGATCGAAAAAGTAACAAAACAACACTTCCAATGTTGCTCTCTATTCGCGGCTTGAAGATGTTACGAGTCGGCACATCGATGTTCATATTTGTCTTCAGTGCAAATTTAAGTCTTATTGCCTTTAACCGCACGATGTGCAATATGTTTGCTTTATCATTGTGTGCGTTGCAACAAATATTGTCGTTTGTTCTTGCATATAGGGTATTGCTGTCAAATTCGGTCCGGATGGATAGCACTACTTATCATGTTATTATTATCCAACTGCTTTCGCAATTTTGTTATTCCTGGGTCTAATAATTAAGTAGCTAATAATAAATCTCTGAATGCCTGAGAACTTTAGACTTAATTAAATAGAGTCTACCAGCGCATTTTTACGCTTATAATGCTGGACTTATTCCGCAACACCAATGATGAGACTATATTCCTTCAAACTAAACTCGCGTAGTATTCCCTTTTCCCATTTTACATTCCTATTGGTTATATCAACTATTGGCTACTAGCAGAAGATATAATGGGATGGATATTAAGCTATTATTGTGTATTCGAGAAAATTGATGTGTCACAGAAAAATATTGATGAGACTGAGTGGCCTATCTGGCCTTGAAATCTAGATAGCATATAGGAAAGAGGCACAAATTTTGAATCATATTATGAAGAATGTTTCTCCCCATAGTATTTATCTTTGTAATTCATGATGAGGATAAACTGGAATTTTTTACGACTATGTCTTATTAAATCAGCCAACTTCTCTTCGGTTCGGCTGGTAGTGACAGCGATGGCGTTTAGTATGATAGTTGAATGAATAGTTACATGTACATATTCTTCTTCTATGTGGGGCAATATAGATAGAGGTACATGTATAGTACAGGGAGCTATTACACCAGAATTTGATCCTACCACCTATAGTGCTCCTTGGTTAAAGCAATACAGGGCACCATTCGCGTTCCCAATAACATTATCTTTATAATACTGTTAATAAAAACACTAATATGTTGTGGTATGAATAACTTACTTGTATCTATCGATGTACTGACACTGGCGCCCGATTCATTGATACAGCTGGCACTGAGAACTGTGCCCGTGAGTATCACATTGGAACAGGATGACCCAAATAAGCCACTATACACATACACGTGAGCGATTGCTATAAGAGATCGATATCGAAAGGTATTTCTTACTTCAGCTGAGCAACAAGGGAGCCATTCGAGTTGCTAAAGCATGAGTCGATATTAATTTTGGTATTCAGATTAGTCTGCCCTGCATTATTTTGGCAATCCGCAGCAATCTTGTAGTAGTTGGTATTGCCGTCAGGAGGATATATTTGTATATTTGTGCAGCTTCCTGCGTAGCCCGAGTTTGCCAATACTCCTACCGAGAACTGGGCCAAAGCGACAAATGCCACTGCAGCGAAATTCTTTGTCTGCATGGTGAGAGACTACGGATAGCGTTTCACAGTTGCAACGTACCAAGAAGTTGCAGAGGTCGTGGGGATGTCTTTTTGCTTAATATACTAAAGCTTTGGACAAATGAGGAAGCCAATACGCTTCGCGCCTAGCAATTAGTCGTCTGCTATTTCTATGCTAACCTTTTCAGCCTGGAAAGTTAAGCAACAGGGATTGTATTAATTTAATCTCCCTTCTTTTCTGTATTTAAATGGACATAGGGAATGAATGCAATAACCAATCGAATATCTGTAAATTTGTAGGCCTGTCCCTCCCTAAAGATAGAAACGGGGCTTGGTGAAGTGGCTACAAAAACTATCGATGGCTCTCGGGCGCCTGGATGCGTAATCTAAACCCCAAACTTCAGTAGCATTAGGCAGCCATAATAACCCTGCTAAGTGTTCTGGAGAGAAATGTTGGCGAATAGAAGGATTCAGGATTGCAGTGTTTAGTCTAGCCTCTGGCGATTTTGTGGGACGAAGGAATTTAGACAAACAACTACTCGGCAACACCTTCCACCTTAAGCTGGCCCAGAAAAGGAGCTGCTCGAATATTTTTTATGCGGATATTAATTCCTAATATATTTAATCACTTATCCCTCATAAGCAGGTGAAAACCCGCTTCTCAATTCTGGTGGTGTAGATGACATAATATTGGGAGCTCCTTTTTTTTTTTTTTTTTTTTCTTTTCTGTCTCTATTTCTTCTCGACACATTTTGAATCATTCACTATGGTATGTTGATGATATATGCGTATGATATCAACAGTAGCGCTGCAAAAAGAGCTTAGATCTCCTTACCATCACTATTCTCCGAGGCCACATCTCTGTGAAGTGTATCGTAGCCTACAAAATGGCCTAGCTGCTGGGTCTCCCCCGCAAATTGACATGGAACATGAAAAAAACTCCCGCGCCAATTAGAACACGCAAACATTCAATGGCCAGACCGTCGTCATGACAGGAGCAAGCTCAAAATCGGATGCATAAATGCTGCTTGTCCGCACTAGGAAGGACAATCCATATGGTAATATCTTGCGCGAATAGACAAGATTTTAGCGCCTAGCGCTACCATAGATGATACATCTACCGTCATTCGCTGTCTCAGTGTTTACTCCTCAGTAGATGTCAATACTCCTGTTATGGTACTGCAGTTCTCTGCTACCGTTTCGCAGGCTCCTAGGATATGGTATCGGTTTCTATACAGCCTGCAGCTACTATTATGAACAAATTTAAGCTACGTGTACAAGTGGCATTCATATAAAGACGTATTAACGGTCGAGGCAGAAAATAAGGATCGATCGAGGCCACTGCAAGGTCTTGTAAGTCAAATGTAACCCCCGGAGATAAAGCGTATATAATTCGGCTCTGACGATCAATTCTCAATTAGATCGTTTTCCTGTTAGCTACGTTACTATAAGCACCTGAAGGTGGGCTGACGGCTCCTCGTCATGGCATCGGCATCGGGCCTTCGCAAACAGGCTGAATCAATACTAGTGCCAGCCATAAGAAGACTGCGAAGGAATGAGATACCTGCTACTCGTTTTGCTAACCTGCCGGCTCCCCTGTCCGTAGACTGTCTACACTATGGAGCTGCTGAGCTTGTTGCCTAGGTCGGCTAGTATGTATTCCTCGTGACTACGGTATGTCAGAATAGGAGGCTTCTTTACAGAGTTACTCTTACGTGCATGAATTGCCTTGAAGGATGGAAATATGCTAGATCCAATTCAAGGAATATAATTAACTTAATGGGTTCACCCGTGAATCCGAAAGAAGGATGTAGGTGGGAATAAATTTAGATGTCGCAGCACCCGCATTCCTTCATGTAGGAGGCGATTCTTTGAGACCTGTCGTTGGACCGAGTTATATCTTCTAGCCATTCTTTACATCCATCATGGCAAGAAAGACGCTTCTTGCAGTGACCGCTTTGGTAGCGGCTGGAGCCTATGCTGATAACACGTCCTACGATGTCAACGCTGGATGCTCCAAGTAAGCTCTCTGATCTTTTCGAGTTTCCTCCATTGCTCCTCTACCCAATGGCTGCTGTTTCTAGCCTGTACTAACTATTCTTTTCCAAGTGATCAACTTCTCCGATGGTACGACGAAGACATCGGATTGTTCCTCTACCCCAATGGCGCCTACTACTTCTGGCAAGCTGGTGTTATGATGACAGCAGTTGCCAGCCTCGCAGCGCTCGATAGTGGTGTCAAGAATAGGACTGCTGCGATGTGGCAAAACACGTATCTCAAGGGAGGTCAGCCCTCTCACGGCGTCATACAATTAGACAGCATCGGCCGTAAGATCGTTGTGCCAAAGGGAACAGCGCAAAGCGTCCCCGGCAAGTTCAGAAAGAGAGAACAAGGCTTTTTAGCAAATGCCTAGTGAGTCTTTTTTTTTTTTTTTCCCCCCAGCAGGAAAACACACAAAATAAATAGAGGCTGATGAAGAGCGAAAATGTGTAGCGACGATGAAGGTTGGTGGGGGATGGCATGGCAAGATATCTACGATCTCACCGGAGATCAGGACTACCTCTCGGAATCCATCGCAATTTGGCAAGATATGAATGCTGGATGGGGCAATCTCAACTGTGGTGGTCTTCCATGGTTCAAGGGCGAGGTCAAGACCGACAATCCACTGGCTATCCCTAATGGTAGGGTCTTTTTCCATCTCACAGCTGGGAGCGGGAAGTTATAAGAGGCTAATATAAAATGACAGAGCTATACCTCGCCATGAGCGCTGGTCTCGCCAACCGTGTCCCCAGCAGCCAAAAGCAAACCTACGTCAGTGCTGCCCAAACAGTTTGGGCCTGGTTCCAAAAGGTTGGCTTCATCAACAGCCAAGGTCTTGTCAACGACGCTGTCAACGGCAACACCTGTGTGAATGATAACAACCAGCCAACTTGGACCTACAACCAGGGTGTTATTCTTGGTGGTCTTGCGGACCTCTATATCGCCACGGGAGACTCATCCTACCTCACATCTGCCAGTGTCATTGCCAATGCTACCATGGCTCATCTGGTCGATAGCAACGGTATTCTTGTCGATAGCTGCGATTTGACACATTCCTGCAGCGGCGATAACCTCCAGTTCAAGGGCATTTTTGCCAGAAATCTCCAAAAACTGTACAAAAGTCAGCCTTACCCTGCCTACAAGGCATTCTTGGAAAAGAATGCCCAGTCCATCTGGCAAAACGACCTCGCTGTTGAGGCAGGCGACTGCTTCAATGGTGCTGATTGGGGTGGTCCTTATGTTATTGGCTCTGCTACAGCCAGCAGCCAGAGCAGCGCCCTTCAGTGCCTCGTTGCTGCTCTCTACGTCTCTCAGAATTAGAGCTGATGAGTATGCTGTGATGTACGTAGCTCAAAGTAATGTATATAAATTCCTGCTTAAACGAGACAGTAAATACAACTGGATGATAACTTGTCTTGACATCATATCCCTTGATTCTCATGCTGTAGTAAACTTTCAGGAAATATTAGTGGGACAAAAGATGTTTTAGAATTACCATTATAATGAACCCTGTTGCACAATTGGAAAACCCCTCTTTCAATAAAAGTCTTACAGTACCTAGTGGCGATTTCACTCCCTTCTGTTGGAGACATGCCGTTACCACCGTATTAGCCGGTTATCGCAAGAGAGCATCATACAGCCTCTTGTATTAGTTCTATTGATCGTAATAATTGTCAAGGAGCCACAGATATTTTATTGTGTAACAGAGTGTAGCTACATTCATTTATAAAAAAAAAAAAGAACTTCTCGGAATTTACTTTCAAGGTTACTTTAAAGTTCTTCTAGGTATGCGTCCGGCGCACATAAGATTTGCGGTTTTCGAGGAGCACTTAAAGAATAAACTCTAGGCGATTTGGCTAGTAGATTAACTTTTGAATAATTGATTGTGTGAGGGATATTGGGTATGATATCTGCTATATGGTTTCACTATGGCTTTTTTTGCTTGTTGGCTGTGGTCTTCTTGTTGACGCGACCTTCGATTAAATTACTCAGGTAGCTTTACCTAGGTACCTATTTGCACCTACATTATTTTCTCTCTGTCGTAGCATCAAGTTCCACCATGCTACATATCTTTTCTCAGGTCAACAAGCCAGCAAATTACCTAATTCATCAAAGGTACATACCCACCGCCAGAGAGCTAATATTGGACATAGAAAGGTATAAATCTTTCCCGTTTGTTGTTATGAAAAAATTAATCCCTTTCATAACGCGTGCACACTGTCAAATTCACACCTGCTAACGTATATTCCTATATTACACGCTACTGAACACATTACGACTCCTGCTTATCACACAGTGTCTTCATTACCTAGCAGGGTGCAATGTGATCCAACATTGGATGACTTGCCTAGAGACATCCGACTTCTAATCATAAAAGCACTGATAAAAGACAGCTGCACGCTGAGTCTCTTGGCTACAGTGTCTCGAGAGTGGCAAACAGAAATCGAGCGATATAACTTTGCTCGAATCAAATTGACGCCATCGCGCCTCGATGACTTTCGTTCGATGGTTTATCGCAACCGCGCTCTTGTTAAGTATATCTGGTTCTGTTTGGAACTTGATGATTACGATTGTAGCTGGTGTGCGCCTACCGGAAGGTTGACAGACGAGTTGGTAGAGGAGGCATTTGCTGTCGGCGACACAGACCACTGTCCTATCACCACGGCATTCCAGAATATGTTTTCGATTCTCAGCACATGGGATCCTAACGGCGATTTGACACTCGATATTAGCATCTACTCGCATAGTGACGCAAAACATTGGTTTAAATATCTGACTTTTTTGCCTGACATCCCTTCAGATGTACGATTAGATCATGGCACAGAGCAGATGATATCAAATAAAGTCTATAATGACCCTCAACATGGCTGGATTGATGTTCTACCGTACTCTGCTCCGCATTCGAGGGCTATCCTCAAAGTTTTCTGGGCAATCATGGATGAGGGGCCGTTTGAAAGTGAGGAATTAGAGCGCCAATGGTGGGATCAGCTTCCATCGGTCCCAGCGGTGACAGGTTTGCTTCTCCGGCAGCAGAACTGCCGCAGGTGGAAGCCAGACTCGCTTGGACATATGTTTGCCCGTTTCCCCAGACTTCAGGAAATTCGTTACGAGCCATGGAGGGAATGGGACTCTATCAAAAGAGAAACAGATGCAAGTGAGTATTGTTGTATGCCTGCCCAAGTGTTAATAGATCTCGTTTCGTATAGGTACTCTATTGCTAATATTCTATATTCGTTATCCAGGATACGAATATCTTTTCAAGTCTATCCAACGTTTCAATATCCATCTCAAGAGATTTGTGATCTTTGAGAATTTTAATCAACAGTACCCAGCTTTCAAGCAGCGATTCATGGACGGGGTTGAAATGACTGGATGCGACAGTATACGCAATCCAACCCCAGCTGTTAGCCGGATTGTCGTACTCTCTACCCTCAAGCTTGAGCATATCGCAGCATCCTTCATCGTAGATGCTAGCCAAGTTTTCGAGATCGAACTCTCTTGGGAGTGGCCAAACCTGGTTTCGCTTGCACTTACTTCAAAATTACTTACACCCGACGAGGATTCGATCGAGATTGGAGCTATGCTTCAGGCAGCAGCAGCGGCGGCTATGAAGATGCCACAGCTGGAAACAATGGAGATTTGGAACGGAAGAAAGGGGTTGGCGGCGCTCTTCAAATATCAGGCGTCCCGCGATACATTGCAAGCTACAATTACTTGGAGAGGCACATGGGACTTTACCATGGAACCATCTATAATCCAAGCTTGGAAAGCCGTCATGCATAAGCAGTATAACGGTTGGAGACTCAATTTCATTCAGGAGGGACTGAATGAAGCTGTTATCAAGTCTCACGGTGATGCAATTCGCTACCTAAAGCTTTCAAGCCAGGTCGTTCGGCCAATCTCGTTGCAGCAGATTCTGAGAGAACAGAAGGCTCTGGAAGGCGTACAGACTGTGTAATACCGAATAAGTCATGGATAGCAAAAAGAAAGTGCCCTTGCGTCATATGAGCTCATGAATTTCTGTTGCTCATCCATTCTTTTCGCACCACCCTTGGACGTCCGGACCAGCCTTGGAATAGCGCCCATGCATTGCACGAGAAAATTGATCGTTTTTAGTGAACAAGAGTATACTATTTTCAATTGTTACTGGAGATGTTTCTAAACGTACTACCAAATTCATACACATGTACACACAGCAGCACCTCCTTCCCCTGAACAGTACTTAATTAGAACTAAGATAGGATCTTTCGTGCAAGAGGCAAGTTCATGCTACGCTAGCTGTGGCAGTACATAATTACATGTACCTATATTTTCTATCATTACAATTTAGCCCATACTACAGTCTCAGCCTTTGTACACGCTTGCTCGTTTGCCACATAACCTAGATGGTGATATTACTTCCACGAGATATTTCGCTACGAGGAATAAACTTACCGTTGGGATAGCCTATAACGACTTAAAAATTGTGTCTCCGCCAGATGCCACGGTCGGTGTATGCCCATGTTGCTCAGAGCAGCTGCGGACCGCATTTTTTAGCCACCACCCTAAATTCTGGGAGTAAGTATCTGTTTCTCATCCCCATGATTCCGAGCCTATATTCTGATTAGCCTATTCAGGGACTATTTGAATGCAGGCTTAAAACCCTATGTTTGTCTTTCGGAACAATGCAAGTCTCCATTGCTTTTCTTCGCCACTATGCACCAAAGGATCAGCCACATGAATACCACGCACTCACATGAGTGGACCAGGAGAGTTCATATGGGCGCCTGGTTCTGCGATACTGAGCATGACGTTGCCCAGTTTAATGACGTTGAAAGCTTTCGGGAGCACATGAATGATAAGCACAACCATCCTGTCAGTGGCCCACCCACAAGGCATCAGCTGGATTGTCTTGAAATTTCTCAATGCAAACATCTTACTCGTGATGAGTATTCATGTCCATTTTGCGATTGCATTCTGGATATGCCCAAGCAAACCATCTCCACCAGCATCTCGGGGGAGCATCAGTATTCGCCGCTACACGAGCATATTGCTGGGCATCTCAAAGATCTTGCTGTCCTGTGCATTCCGATTTCGGGCACCACCGAAGCGCCTGAAAATATATCAGACAATTATAAAGCTGAAGAAAAACGCAGCTGAATGGGGGTGGACGAGAAAGAATCTTGCCCGAGGGGATATGATCAAGAACTCTACAGTATATCGCTCTTTAACATCTAGAGTAGCAGCGGCGTGAGCCAAGAACTCAAGAGGCGACGTAAAAGCCAACCCGAATACTTGGCCTACCCCATGAGAAACGGTATTGATGAAGAACTAAGGGCCTACTTTGGTTATTTAGAGGTGTCTACTGCGTACGGAATCGAATTCGAGGACTCTAGATCTATTTAAACGCCAAGTAAAATTAGAGTGTTTAGTTTGCCATTGCCGTCTTTTATAACCATGATTTATAGTAGTTGGTCAAAGATTGATAACATTGAATACATGTACCATTTTCATCATCTATGAATAATTTTAAATTTCTAAATGTGCGAACCCGAGCTCTCTCTCCTGGTTTCACATTCTATCTCTCTCATTTCTAGGTCGCAAGCATTTAGGAATTAGAGTATAAATTGGTGTTACGCTGAAAAACGTGATAGATTTTAACCATCGTAAACTGTTCACATAACGATCTACAACTAACACAATTATGGAATATCTAAAGACTAGATATCGTAGGGATATCTACATATAGATATATAGATAATAAATAATTGATGATTCATTAACATGAAGATGCATATAGCAGGAACTCAGCTACTCCTATCCAAGCTCCAGCATTTCTCTAATATCTCTAATATATCAGAACTCTTATCGCGATTCATGAGCCTTCACCGTCCACAGCTGCACAACACGAATGCCCAATTTGTTGGCTAAATGGATGGTTACACATAGGTCGCGCTGAAACACACGTCTGCATGTTTCATATTCCACGCTTGAGCTGTCAAATTGCTCCGAAAAACGCCAATGTGCCATAAAAAGAATAGACAACCCTTCACTCTTCTCCGTACTGAATGTTACCTTGTCCAACAATGATGGCGTGTCCGCAATTACACCACGCACCGCCTCGCCTCACTTGCCTCATCCGCCGCCCGGTTCAATGCTGCACTATCAAGCAATGCCCTGGAGATGTAACATATAACTGCGCTAGTCGCTGGCTCCAGAGGCAGATTGCTCATGTTTGCCCAACCGGACATGAAATCCGTCTATTAAAGTTAAAGACAGCCTGAATCCATTCTGCAGCAAGGCTAGCTGCAGCGAACGACCACGTCTGTGGCTGTATAAGTTTGTTGACTTTTCTATCACCTTTTACATTGGACCAAGCACTAAACTTTCTATATTTGTTTTATTCATCGCGAAAAATGTCGAAGAAAAATGTCTGCTACGATTACGGCTTATCACGATGGCCTCATGTGGGCACCAAGGACGTCCTGACATGTATGGCTTGGGCATTCGGCTTGGGATTTACATCCAGTGGTTCGGCGAGATAATGGTCGAATTCTTTGACGAAGCAGATGTTTCTGATATACGGCTTCTGGGCCTTCTTCTGTCTGGGGGAATCATTCTCGGGTTGCTTGTTGCGATTGCTGGCCAGGACATCCAACCTGCTGACGTTTATATCGTGCTTCAGCTCGCCGCTGGATGCTACATCTTTTTAATACCAATCTACATTTGGAACACGCTTTCCTGTTGCAATCCTAAGTGGGATCCGCTGAAATGGACGGGAGAAGTCAAGATGCCCGTATATGGAGTCTCGAACATGATCCTTCTGATAGTCATTTCAGCCGTTGGAGTCTGGTTCTTTGCGACTTATATGCCGACCAGAGGGCGCCAGTGTGAGCAGTACGGCTTTTTCTTCGCCGAGATCAAGCTTGACAATGCCGCTTTCATATTGGTTAATATCAGCATCTACGTCATCATCATCCTCATCTGTGTAGCCATTACGCTCTCTTGGGCGGGATTTTGGGATGGCCAGTTCCGACTACACAGCCAGCGGCGTCGAAGGAGAAGCCATCAAAGACAGTCAGCCTCACTCTTCATCTCCCTTTGCTAAAGAAGTATCTCTTACGAAGATGGTTTGGTATCTGACATGGAGCCATCAGGCGAGACCGAGATGATCAAGCACGTATTGCAAGACGGAGACGCGCCAGACAGGAACAGAAGGAACTGCTTCGGATCATGCGTGGCATATCGAATTTGGTCGTCTATGGGCTTCACATCACAGCCATTGAGCTGACACTGCAATGGAATCAGTTCGACAATGTCGACGGGGTAAACACCAGCGCGCAGACGATTCCACTGCTTGTCAGTCTCGGCATCTTATTACGCTTCATTGCATCGCACTGGGCAACGAGAGTTGACGGTAGTAGCGGCGGACAACCTGCAAGCGCTGAAGATGAACCTCAGTCAGTTGAACCAGAAGATCCTGGAGGCTACAGATATCAGCGAACCTCAGCTCCAACTCCAGCTGCAGGGGGGACAACATATCGAGCTCGTCAATCCCAAGCAGCACCCGCAGCAGCACCTATTCCAGAATTAGAAATCCTCAATGAATACGTTGCCGGAATGGACATGGACGACGTGAGTGAGTATTTTACTCATGGCTCAGACCGCTATTGGTTAGCCAGGATGGCGATTCAGAATCGCGAGAGGGCAGAGCGGGCCGCAGCAATGGAGAGGCAGCGAGCGCGAGGGACGATGCCTCGACCAGCGAGAGCCCACGTTCGCGGCGTGACGGTGCTCTAAGTGAGAAGCTACATGCATGTATAACAGAAGACGGTGAGAATGGCATCTATAGTAGCATAGTGAAACTGTCCAAGATTAATCCCAAGATGTATTGCATGGATTATGTATTAAGTGTCTAGACTCTTAGTTTATCAATACTAAAATATTTTACTTATTTCTTTCTCTCTTCCTCTTTCATCCCATTCGCCATTTATCCATCAAGCGCATCGACCATCAAGGTTACCATAGCTGCCCACTAAAGCTTCCGCCGAAGCACTAAAGCACTAAAGCTTTCCCCTACTAGCACCTGATTTGCCGCCTCTCTCACTAAGGCCCCTGCCGCCAACCCCGCAGCCTCGCATAGCACCCAAGCAACGCCAAAAGTAAACAGTTGAGAATCGGGCTGAACCACTTTTTTTCTGAATACATCATCATCACTATCCCTACACCAGCAACCTTTTCTCCCTCTCCAGCAGCACCCACAGCCATGGAGACAGAAGTAAATAAGGCGGCCTCAAAGATATCAGCATCCAAAGAGAAGCTGCCCAAGGACAAGGAAAGGTCAAAGGAAAAGTCCAAGAGCAAGGGCAAGGAAGAGTCCAAGGTGCACAAGCTGTCGCTCAAGGGCAGCTCAAGGCTAGTAGCTGAATTTGTGAGTTTTCTTCCATGGAATGTCCTTTTGCCTGCTGGCGCAAATGTGCAACTGCTAATTGAATGGTCCTCTTTCTTCTTCCACTAGTTCCAATATTCGATACACACGATCTTGTACGAAGACCTCCCAGAAAACGAAATCATGCCCAAGACGAAGACGAGAAACTGATCGCGTTATCACAGATTCCAACGAGGCGTATACCCAGCCGAAGACTTCACAGCGTACGATACTATCCTCCCTCCTATCCCGGAATCCAATTGATCCGACTGATAAAGAAAGAAAGACCATCAGCTAATACACATCTCGATCATAGCGTCAAGAAATATGGCCTCAACATGCTGGGTACACCATACCTCTCCCTTGCTCCTATGGCCCTCCCAATTCTGCCTACATACCAACTGACCCTCCCGTTTCGCGTCTCTAGTCTCGGCCGACGACCAAGTCAAAGCCTACATCAAGAAAATCATGAGCCAGCTCGATAAATGGATGGTCGGCGGCAAAATCTCCAAGCTTGTCATCGTCATCACCGACAAAGATACAGGCGAACACGTTGAGCGATGGCAATTCGATGTGCGTCATACCAAATCTCCATCTCTGCGAGCTTCTACCTACCAGTTCCCACCGTCCTCTATATCTGACAAAGAAATACGGCAATAGGTCCAAATCTCCGCTCCAACCAAATCGAAATCCAAACCATCCTCCACAGACCCCTCTGCCCCAACCGACGAACAAGACCAGCAACAACAAGAAAACTCCTCCTCCACAAACAACACTCTCTTCGCCGACAAAGAAAAGCCCGAATCTGAGATCCAGGCCGAAATCGCCGCCATCTTCCGCCAAATCACCGCCTCCGTTACCTTCCTCCCCCAGCTCAGCGGCGACTGTACCTTCAACGTCCTCGTCTACGCCGATGCGGACAGCGACGTCCCCGTCGAATGGGGGGACTCAGATGCCAAGGAGATTGAGAACGGCGAGAGGGTGCAGCTGAGAGGCTTTAGCACGGCGAATCACCGAGTCGATACGATTGTCAGCTACAGACTGGGGGAGTAATAAAATCTTTTGCGATGGAGTATAACTGGATAGACAGAGGACGGGGTTAAAGGTAAAGGGATTTGTAATATTACGAATATGAGGCCTTGCACGTCAGTTGGTCGTCTTTTAGACGTGACATTGGGTTCCTTACGGCGTTGAACTGGAATGGAATATATCGGTGCATCATAAAGCTTCACGAATCTCTCGACACATTAAGATGTGCGACTGAAGCTACGGGTTATATATTGATGAATATTCTCTTATTGGTATCCGACTATCGTTGTGTGATATTTCATCTATTGGGTTACATTTCCCTCTCATTCACGTCTCCTCTGAACAAACAATCAACAAGCACTGCCATGTCCCGGTAGCGCACTAAACGCCGTCTCTCCCATGCACCATCTACTCCAAGGAGGAGTTTCATTCTCCTCTTACGCTCTCTTGAAAAAGTACACATACGCAAACTTGCGCATTTCCTCAACATCGTGAGCCTCCACGACCTTTTCGTCGTTGAAAAGCACCCACGTAGGCGCATCTTTACCTTCCACAGACTTTCGAATAAACGCGACGTAGTGGCTAGAAGAATTAGTCGGTAGATGTTCTCTACGTATGTTCAAATTATTTAAAAGAGTACAAAGAAGAAGAACTTACCCTGCGTGGATACTGGTGCCCTTGTGGCACACAATGGACTGCAGTTGGAATTGTGCTGGTAGTGTTGCGCTTCCAGCAGGCTCCTTTTGAGACTTATCAGCCGCTTCGCCCGAACTCTCGTCTTCCATGATTCCTTGGTCATCGGGGTGGCTGAACAGCCATTCCACAGCTCGCTCGACATCGCCGCCGGTTTCTTTCAGTGCCTTCTTGGCCTGAGGGGCACCAAAGCCCATGGCCCCCAGCATCTCAATCTTTTCAGGGTCAGCTGTGCTTGCGCCTCCTGATCCAGAGCCCAAGTCAAGAGGTGCATCGATATCGGCATCATCGAGGTGTGCAAACAGCCACTCCATGGCAGCATTGGTATCCGAGTTGCCTGTCGCATGCAACGCCTTCTCAGCGCGATTTCGGGGGAAGCCCATGGCCTCAAGCTGTGCAACTGCAGCCGCATCTGGTACAAATGCAGGAGCTTGGTTTTCAGGCTCATCTGGTAGGAGCTCTTCTGAGGGCTGAAGTCCCTTGGAGAGGTAGCTATCCAGCAAAAATGGTTCGTCTGGGACTATAACGGGGACGTCAATCTTGATGGGTACCCAGTTCACCACAGCCATCTTTCGTGCATTTACGGCCAAAACGTTGGGGAAAGTCTTGAAGAGGGATTGCTTGGTAAAGCCCGCTTTGCTGCCGCATGATGAGCAAGTCAATTCGACCTTCTCAGCGGCGGTAAAGTTGTCCAAACATTCCTTCAGAGTGACTGGCTTGTAGGCGTTAGCTGTCTCAGCGCCTTCACTTCCCGCATCAAGCTTCACCAATGGCACGTCGAGGAAGATGTTGTCCTGTTCGTTGGAGCTGTACTTGACTTTGTGACATCCAAGACACTGGAGCCGCTGCTCCAGGACAAATCGGAATTCGGCGGTAGGGTCCTGTTGGCCATTGTGGGGTGACCGACTAATGAGTTTGAAAAGATGCTGGAACAGTTCAAAGGCATCTTGCTGCCTCATGGTAGAGAACTCTTCGTGCCCTCTTCCTATCAAATGCTTGAACATTGCTGGCGCCAGTCCTTTCTGGTAGGTAACTTCTGATCCCGATGCCACAGCATTGTCAGGCTCCGAATATCGTCCAGATAATAAACCATCAGCAATCTTCCTCAGCTGAGTCTCAAGATCGGCAGCGGGTTCCTGGACAATCGGCAGATCCTTATTAGCGCCATAGTAGCGCTCCTGGAACGAGGGCATATCGAATAGGCACTGGATAATGCTGGCTAGGTAGCAGCTGTTACCGAGATTCTTCAGTCCAGTAAGGCCAGGTCCAAAAACTGGCTTCAGCTCATGGCCATCTTCCGTAGTCATGCTAAAGTCCCATTTGAGATTCTGTTCAATCTGCATCTCCGTCAAGCTCTTCTCCGTCTTTTGCCGCTCGGCAAGAATGATTCCCCAATGGGCCAAGTGCTCGCCAAGCTGCTCGTCAATGCGCTCTTCGTCGCATCTGTAACAGTAGATATCGGCGGTACCTTCCGGGGTGATAGATCCAAGCTTGACAGCTACACCATGTCCAGACTCATTAGCGTGACCCAGAGCGTGAGAATTGCCGTCAACGCCACCCATCTGCTTTCGGCCACAGCCCAGATTGCCACATTCAAGACAAAGCCAGAGGTTTTCTCTCAAATCACAACCTGAGCAGTGGCCAAGGTCGCCTTGCTCGATCTTGCGAGACGGGTGCTGCTGCATGGTCAAGATGTGCTCGCATGACGTGAGCTCCTGCTCCCACGCTTTTACTTCCTCTTTTCGAGAAAAGGTATGTGCTTTCAGGATGCCATCTACGATGGGTGCGATTTTAGGATTTGCGATATCCAGCTCTTGTTGACATTCGATGCATTTGACAGCCAGTGCCGTGTCGTATCGGTCTTCTTCTGTCTCGGCGGCGATGGCAAGCTTCGTGATCTTAGCCGGAGGCTCATCGCGGTCGATCGTCTTTCGGGTACGGCGGATGTTGAGGGAAAGCGGGTGGCTCCAGACAGCGTTGTGAAGTAGAGAGTGTTGTCGTTCGGCAGTGCAGCCACCGTTGAAGCACTGGAGGCAGACATCAAGGCCTCCAGCGTTGTCCTATGGAGAGAAGGAAAATCATGAGCTCGACTAAGATCTTCATCCGAAGGGGTCATATTCGCCTGTTGAAGATTACATACAATAGAGTCAAAGCATTGTGTGCAGTCTTCCTTGTACACAGACTGAACGGGAGTCGGCGGCTTGAGCTCTATGACGAATAAATATGAGCTCTCATGAGCTTGACAGGGCTTGGAAACAAGTTTCAAGCTGAAAGTTGGCGGGGTAAGGCATTGACGTACCGACAGACTCGAGATGAGGGCACGACATGTCGCTAGTGGTGAGAAGAACAATAGAAGACTGGCAATAAAGCGAAAAGGCCAAAAGATTTATTGGAAACAGGGCCGTTTCTGGGGCAAAAGAAGAAATACGAAGCGCAGTGTTGATGGAGCTTTTGGTGGTTGCTATGACAAGGCGAAGAGCAGTATGCGCTGGGCGAGCGCTATCGATTAGCGACTAGTGTGGGCTGCAGCAGCTTTAGGCGCCCACAATTTAGTCCTTGGAGCTGTTAGGCTGCCCCTCGATGACGGAGTTTTGGATCTGGAGGGGCAGCGTGATGACTTCAGCGCAGATACGGGATGGGACTAGCGCCGTAGTGGCTGACAGTGGCCGCAAACGTGCTGTAGCCGTGCTGTAGCACTCCGCAAATTGGGGCTTCAATTGATGTTTTTAACTGCCATGATGAGAGTTTCCAGATCCTCTCAGCATGTCATGAGTGCCATGTATGTCTGCTGGATATAGGCCCGTGTCTCCTGTATCAATGAATTCTGCTCATTTGCTGTGCTATTGCATCAATCAAATCTGCTAAGCCATGCAGTCATCAGATAGTACGGGCAAGACGGGTTACAACGCTGGCAATTTAGTGGTCGATTTAACAGATCTCGGACTGTGGGGTTGCTCTGCTGACAGAGATTGTCCCGCTGCACTGGGACGTGGGCGAGATGACTGCTGCCGTCTCGGCCTGAGAGCTCCTAGACAGATATAGATATATCCCTCTCTCGTTCTTATTCCAAAATCCAGAACCGCAATAGCTCATCGTCGCTGCCTGCATGATACATGGTTACTGAGCGTTATCACATTCATTCAGCGACCATACACAGCACATGGCATAGTAATATTGCAGCCGGCGCAAATGTTGGACCGCGTCGCCACTAGGAAAAAAGCGAGGCAGAAGCTCCTCGGAGGCGTGTCGAAATCCGAGCTGCTGCCCAATTTCGCGTCCGTCTGTCGCCAGGGCACGTGACGAAATCCCCGTCTCACGTGCATCTTATCAGATTGATTTCCAATCGATTTGCGGAGCGTTGACGACTCTTTACGTACGGCAAACCAATCAGATAGCTGACTACAGCGAAAGCGACGCCCCGATTGGCTGCAGGCTCCGACAAGGTCCGAGCTCCACAGCTCTGCACAGACGTAATGGCCGAGAGGGGTGCGCGCGCTGATTGGCCCGCCCGGCCATCGCTGATGAGATGCGCTGCACTGGGCCGAAATCGCCATCCCTGCTTTTTTGCGCTGCTGCTTTAAGCGACGCTTTCTTTCGCCTCTGGCACTTTTTCGTCACCATCCAACCTCAAACCTTTGCCTCCACAACCCAAACCTCGCAAACCTCTGCTCGACTTCAATTTATTTGACGTCGACTCCATCAATTCGCCTCAAGCACACAAAGCTTTGCCATCTCTCTCTCAGTCTCGAGTTATCGCATCTGAGCAGGCTCTCGATATCTCTCTCACTTTTTTTTATTTCCGCTCCAACACACACCTGCGGTCCCCCTTCATATATCTCTATATTCTCCTCTTTCCACACACTCAAATCCAACAAAATGTTCTCCAGAGGACTCCGCGTTATCTCAAGGCGAGCCGCCATGGCCGCTCCCCTCGCCAGACCAACTCTCGCCGCTCGACAGCTCGCTCCCGTCGCATCCATCGAGGCCCAGCGATCATATCACGAGAAGGTCCTGGACCACTATGCGCGACCGCGCAACGTCGGCTCCATGAACAAGGGCGATTCTGACGTCGGCACCGGCCTTGTGGGAGCTCCTGCTTGCGGTGATGTCATGAAGCTCCAGATCCGTGTCGACCCGGAGACACAGAAGATCTCTGAGGTCAAGTTCAAGACTTTCGGCTGCGGCTCAGCAATTGCCTCCAGCAGCTACCTGACCGAGCTCGTCCGGGGCATGAGCCTGGACGACGCCGGCAAGGTCAAGAACACCGAGATTGCCAAGGAGCTGTGCCTCCCCCCCGTCAAGCGTACGTATTAATAATGTGAAATTAGCCATAACATAATACTCTGTTACTCTGTCCTTCATCTCCAGTTACATATACTACATGTATTCATTCAGCCAATGCTAACATTCATGTTTCCAGTGCATTGCTCCATGCTTGCTGAGGATGCCATCAAGTCGGCAATTTCTGACTACTACACCAAGAACCCCTCACGGAAACCCACCGACCTGAGCGGCACCAGCATGAAAATACCCACTGCCGAGGCTGTTGCCGCCTAGAGTGCGCCCTTGACGCCGGTGAAGACTGAAGATGGGGAAAATTAAATCGCAATGAATATTTTTTCGTCCACATTTGGGCATATGCTATTTTTTTATTTTTTATTTTTTATGGCAGTGATGGGATTTGGGGAAACAAGACAATCACTGAAACTGGGCGTGGGGGTCAACCAACGAAGAGAGGAAAAAAAAGAGAAAAAGATACAGATTGAAACGCTTCTGTAATCAGGATGCAGTTCCAGTTTACGCTTTACTTTCTTTTCAAATTCCCTTTTTTATACGGTATCGGGGATGAACACTGGACCGTGTCCACTACTTCAACAAAAGACCGAGGACACACTCCCTGCGGCTTTGAAATCAGCCGCTAAAGAGAATTTACGGTAGCGAGGGTGAAATAGCTGTAAAAATAGGCGGAATCATAAAACAAAAATACAACTCTTCAAAAAACATTTGATAAATTTTATTGCTCACGGCTTTGCTCTCATCTCTCATCTCTCACTCATCACATTGCTTGTAGTCATAACTTCATCTGAGTTTGACTCCTTCAATCCTTCGCTCAACTGCCTGCATGTACCCCAGAGCAACTGATAACGCTACTGCTTTTCCAGCCCCCCAATTCGCTGTGCCGCGCCACGCGCATAATGCCGGCGGGGGGAGAAGAGAGAAAAATCTCGCAGCACTTCCCCGAGATGTCCGACCCCGATCCCGGGAACACGCCGAGAATATGTCCAGGCATTTTACGGGTTATTAGGGGAGCGGCATCAGCTTGCGGCGTCGGATGCCGGGATCATGCCGAAGATGAGTTATCTTTTATTCACAGCTGTTCTTTTTGGTTTTATTTCTGCTGGAAAAGAAAAGGTATGACTCGTAGAGTGCAAATTTTTGAACATCACAATTATTGTGTTGATAGTGTAGCAATGGTGATGGATACATCTTGAGTATATGCCGAGCAGGATATAGAAATAGAATCCAATGAGGTGCAACTACACAGCAGCAACTGTTATAGGAAATATTTATTCAATTTTGATTACAAGAAAGGCTATTTGGTATAAAAAAAAAAGGAGAGATAGATACAGTGAAATTATTATTATTATTTGCCTCAAAGGCGTACCTTTGCCTGATGCGCCCCATGCAGCCCCATAGGAATGGCAAAATCAGCTTCCGCCCTGCCCAGCTCCTCCATCGTCCTCGCATCCAAACACAGCAAATACGACTTCTCCAGTGTCCCATCCACCACCACCGATAGTATCACCCCGTCATCTTCATCCGTGCCTCCCGGACGAGCAACGAAGATGGGCTCTCCTGGCGAATGTCCCCTGGGTCCACTCCAGATCAAGACGCCCTTCGTGGTGACATCTGTCTTGGCGATGGAGTCGGCGAAGATGTAGAGACCTCTGTTGTTGGTGGTGTAGACGTATCGGTATGGTTTGCCGTTGAGGGCAGGGTGGATGGTTGGCAGCTCGCCGACGTGCGGTCCAGGGATTGTCAACACTTCTTCGGCCACGGCAGAAGCCTTTTCCTCTTTCGATTGTCCTTTTGATGGGATTCTGAAGCGATACCGTGACAAACGCTGCTGCATCGTTTTATAATACTGCTTGTCAAGCATGGCCTTCTTCGCAGCATCATTTCGGTCCAAGAGAACGTCATAGTAAAACACTTGCATAACGTCTGCGTTATTGTACGAAATGGCATCCATTGACACTTCCGTATGGCTATTCCCACTTTCATCTTTAACCTGCTCCTCAAAGGCATTCACCGAGTGGAAGAAGAAGCCAGCCGGGGTAGAAAATTCAGCCACCACGCCCTTCCCCTGTCTTCGATCAATCACCGCCCACTTACACCGAACAGTCTTGTCAAAGGGTTTCATGGCATCGAGAATATTTCTCTCCCAGAGGATCTTCATGCCAGACCATGCGTAATGTGTCGACTGGACGCAAAGGACTACATAGTTTTCCGTAAGAAAGAAGCTGTGCATATATGCTGCTGGGTAGTCTTTGCCCGACATGGTGGCGAGAATATCGACGCTCCCATCTTTGGCATTGACACGAAAGACGCGATACGTCGGAAACCGACCAGCCAGATCCAAGTTGTAATTGAACAAATCCCCAGTTTCAGGGTCGCGTTGTGAATGTGCACAGGAAATTGGGCCCTTTAAATCCGGATGAAGTGACTGCTGCCTAGCTTCTCCAATGGGCTCAAGAGTCTTGGGATCAAGTTTGCTGAGACTAGAGCTATCAGTAAGGACATACAAGGCCTTATCCTTGGAATCTCCTTTCACAGTTTCGCCACCAGGCATGTCTGGGACAACAGCGACGTTGTTGTTGGACTTGCCAGTGGCAAAGACAGTCATGACCTTTCCAAATATCCCCACGCAAGGATCAGCTCGCTGAGCAAATGAGACGCTCGTTTGCCAGCCCTTTTCTTTAATCTCAGCGACTAGAGCATCTGCATGACGACGAGAAGTGTACACGACTGAGGTGTTGCCTTCAGTCGTTTCAGGCGGGACGATGTCGAATCGATGGCTGTGGGCGATGCCATCAAACCAATGTGAGATCATATGAGTGCCTCTGGATGTGCCCTCGACCCTGTCTAGGCCAGGCCCAGTCCTGAACAAAGAGCCAGCAGCCCAGGCTGGAATAGAGCCTTTGACTGTCAGTTGAATTGGGCCACGATGCTCTTCTAACCCTTCAAACTGTAGAAAGATGACAAAGTTAGCATTTTGCTAGGCTATTTATCTGATGAAAATGTTCAATGCCTACCTGGGCCTTTGCCGGCCACTGTTTCCATGCTTGATCTTCAAAGTTGCTATGCCTCTCTTTTATATCGTTCTCCTGGTCCTCTACTGTGCGAGAAAAGATTCCTTCTCTGTTGAGAGCCATATTTGACGAATATTTCTCAAGAGCAAATGGTTTAAATAAGTGATGTGTTGTTTTCCTAGAATAAGTCGAGCGTATAAGTGATTGACGACAAGTCAAGCTAGCACGACTGTACATAGCCAGAACTATAGTGTTTGAGGTGTTGACCTAAATAGCCAACTGAAGGATTTCTTGAATGATACAAAGATCGTCAGCCAGTAAAGAGCGTGATCTATCACATTATATACCCATCATCAGAGGTGCATTATTCACAAGCCATTACACATGAATTACGCGGCCCGCATCCCAAATCATGCTTGGCTAGACATTCCACCATCCCTACTCCTCCTTCGTTCGAAAGGCAATACCGCACAATCTATCTTGTCGCATGATCTGAAAGCAGCCTCGCGTTTCTCCTGGTGCCGTTTATTTAGGCTGTGGTTGCGCTGGTATCCAATCAGAGAGGGCGAAAACCAATTCTAGGTGGTGGGATAAGCACCATGGGAATGCCAATCTGCATGGCAGCCACAGCTAATTTTGGCTTGCATGACCCGCTCTATTAAGCGAATGCGAGATGCGAACTCCAAAACCGCCAAGCTGTCAGTGAATCAAGATGCCTGCGTAGCAACGTAGTGTAACTTCAATGTTATTAATATTATTACGTTGATACTTTTTTTTAGCAAAATGAAATTGCAGTCATTGCAATTAACAATTGCCATCATCAAAGTCTTTGTTGGGGTCTTTGATCGTTAATGCGAAGCACGTAGAAGAGCATTAACATGTGACGAGTTGCAAACATCGTAAATAGCAAACTTCACGAAATCATCTAGAGATTCTTGCATTGATAACAGTTATTTTTGCTAATTGTTCGCAAATTCCTCTGAAAACTAGCACGCCCTAGCAAGCAATGCCTAGATTTGTTTCTCTCAACATCTCCTACATCATTCTACCTACTCATGTTCGGTTTCCAGTGTCTCGCATGGTTTCCGAAGCTCCATTCTTCAGAGCTCTGTAACATGATTAAGAGCAAACGAAAATATAAGAATTGAGAAAGGTAGGCATGGCGTAGATGTATCCACAATTCAGCGGCTAGTACGAGTTCAAATCTCGGATCCAAGAGCTCAATAGAGCATCTCACTATTCAAAACGATACGCGGACTACCGCAGGACAAGCCACCGGCTCCTTCGACGGCAATTGTCATCTCAATTCCCAGCAAAACATCTTGGAGAACCGAGGGGCGCAAGAGCAGCTCGTCAAAGCTTACCCCACCCAATATCACCTCATATGTCAAATCTTATTTCGACCAACTTTCCGCTTTTGGCAATCAATTCGAGATTGGAACGACTAGCCAGGGCCACGCTCATCATCACGCGTAAACACGTAATAGGTAAAAAGGTTGCAGGACATGGCTATTCACTAGTAAAGTAGTAGTTCGTATTCTGCAGCGGCTTTACCCTCCTTGGCAGTCAGAGTTGGGGTCTGTTTTGAGATGTCAGCTTTATGAATAGCGGGAAGCTGAAACGCTTATGGCTTTGCTCACCGTTTCCCCCCCAAGGTTGTCTTGAAGTCGCCTTTCACCGAGTCTCTTTCCTAGCTTTTGCATGGAACGTTTCCAATAAGCTGAGGGTAAAATGAGAGCGGTAAGTAATTCCACGTAACCCATACCAACCAGACCTGAAACCATCGGAAAGCCTAAGCTGTCCACCCGCGAGGGCATATTTGTAGTCAGGAGGGCAAGAGTCTATAATTCCATTGCTTGTGTAGAAGTCCTTCGCTGTAGTCGTTATATCAATAACGTGAGGCTTTACTTTGGCCGAGTCCAGCTCTGCATAAACAATTGCTGTGCCTCAAACCTCAGGATGGAAAAACACGACCGTCTGCGAGAAACTTTTCAATATTCTTCTTCCTCGCTTCAGCCAAAGCGTTGAACTCCACGCCATTGCTATCCCCAGTTGCAGGGGCGTTCGACAGCTCGCTCACACGACCGGCAACGCGGGCAAGGAGGAAGCGCATCTTCTCGAGTTCTTTCTCCACAGGACCATCGCGAGTCACAAGATTCTCTTGGACACCCGCGCCATCTGTAGTCTTGAAGGATTCTACTGTCTTTTGGAGACTTCGGAGTCGCTCAACCCTCTGTCGTACATGTTTGCGTTGTTGGTTGAGGTCAGTTAACTGACGAACGGTGTCGGCATAGCGTGTAGCTTCCAGAGGGAAGGCTTCGGTGTCTCTGTCGGACGGCCAGGTAGCGGGCATTGTTTCGATGGCTTGTTCATCCACTATTTTCAAGATTGTCAGACATAGTTCAGTCAATCATCCTCCAGCATCTTCAAAATGCAGATGTTGTAAGCAGTACCCAGATCAAGTTCTCTTCCAATTCCACCTTCAGCATCGTCTGGATTTTCCATCCTGCGCTCGGCATCCCTCGAGTATACATGGCTAATCTGTTCGGCCACATGTCTATTTGCTTGAGGCGCATAGACTCGTCGGGAGTGCTGTTGGATCGTGCGGTTGAGGCTTGCGACGGAATCTTCGACGATGCGATTTGGGAGCGGATGTTCAGACGCGTCGTTGGCGGCGCGCCAGGCTCGAGACGGCGCAACTGGCTGGGACAGGATATTCGTCTGCGCAGCGACAAACGTCTGCTTGACTGATGTGATTGTAGGGGCTGGAGGCATCTTTGCGGCCAGTATTGGCTGAGAGAAAAAATGTCGAAGGGTGGAAGACAGCTGATGCTATCAAAACATTCGAGAGCTTCTAGAGCTTACATGTACTGAGCTCGTATGCCACAGCTGCCAATCCACTAAAAGTGCCGACTTACAGGGGCCAGCTGCATGGAGTGGAGGGGCTAAATGGCGGGGTTCTCGCAGATCCATAACAGTCCTCAGGGACTGTTCTCACATTGCCTGCAATGACGAGCTTGGCTTGGATATCAATTGATTGCCAAATTTTCACAAGTAAATAAATTTCTACTATTGTTACTTGAGTTATACTGGCTTTTTTCTTCCAAATGTTTCTTTATACATTTATGATATATGGACTCAGTGCGCTGTATCGTATTGTTTGACTTATAGTAACAATCTAAATACTTATACCGGAAGCGATAAATTCTACCTATATAAAGCATATTCCAATTTGTATACATTCTATTCATTCATGACATGTATTACAGAGATTTTCTTCAGTACATATAAATGCATGTGTATACATGCTTGCCTAGGTAGGTCGTTTATCTCTCATTTCAAGATCATACAAGATACATGTACATAACCTGGAACGCTTCACAAAATACTAGGCATCTTCACAACAGCAATATTATGCTTCTTAAACTACCCAATGAACAATTGAGTTCAATCTATATATACATAGCTATATTTTCAGCCTAGTTTAGTATTGATTTCATTCTACTGCCCTATGTTTTACGTTGCGCGTAAGCAACATAAATGCTACTAACAGTCAGGTTGTCAATAACTATTATATCTCTCTACCAGCATTCAAAGCTACATGGAGATATGGGTTCTAAGTAGGCAAATCTTGGTTATGGATATGTAGATCTGTCATATATGTTTGAGAGTGATTATTTAACTAGCCGTGAATAAAATCTGCTCGCATGATAGCTTTTTTCTATAACGGCAATGAGATTGCCTCCACACTCACATGAAGAGATGATTGTTGAATTTGGGCAAAGATGGTGCGTTTTATGTATCAATTATTAGAATGAGAAGTCATATGCAGTGTAAGAAGTCTCTGAGCTCATATAATAAATGCCATGGCAAGGCTGCATTCGGGTAGTCATACATGTAAGTATATCTATCCGCTCGTGGTGCGTGTGCATACTTCTGTCTCATTTGCTTAATGAAGTAAATTAAATGTAGTTTGAGATTGAAATATATCGGAATACAGATCTTGTTTCAAGAAATAGCCAAATAACTTCAGTAAGCTTCAATACTTTGCTTCTTCAGATGGGTATACATTTTAAGGTAGTCAACAGTAAGGTAGTCAACTTAGCGCTCTGAGATGCACTCACCCAGGGATTTTCCAAGCAATATAATCTTCTTTTTGAGGTGTAACCATATATCCAGGACAAATAAAGAGAATAGCAAATATGAGAGACAACAAATCGTAAGTGGCAGCAGCCAACAACAGGCTGGCTGTGAAAATTTATCGACCCATTGAAGGAAAGTTCTGCTGCTGATGTAACAAATTAACTTGACGTATCGAATAATAAAATAAAGAGATCAATAATGCTATAAATGTTGAAGAAAATTCTCATCCTCCATCTCACTTTGCAGTAGATCCTTTCCTGGTACTAGAGAAGACGGTGGATATCTAATTTGACTACCTAGGTACTCAAAACGGCTTCGAAAATTCCAAAAGAGCGTTGTATATTACGTGCGAATCGTAAAAAACGTAGCTGAAAAGTGATTTAAAATACCCATGCTAATTTACAAAATTGTCATTCGGAACGTTGTAACACTACAGCTCATAGTCATCCAGCATTAACCTAGAACTACTTTGAAAGTCGCAAATAGTCTTAATGCTGTGTTACGATGTAAAAGGTCCTTAATTATATGTCCAGAGAAACTTCTAGCCAATTATAATATAAAGTGATTGGATGTGCTACATTACAATACTGGCAGCTGAATGAAAGCTGCATATTCTCGCGCAAAACGGCAAAAACATATGAGACTCCATTGGGCCGAGATAACTTATACAATGTAATATTTATGAGCTGTTCTCAAAGGCATAGTACAGAAACCACATGTGCACACACACCTGTCTTAGAATAAAGACTTGCGTCCATCTTTTACAAGAGTGGTGCGAAAGAGCATTGAAGGAACAGTAATAATAAGCATGCATGCATGCAGTCGTGGCATTGGTGGGTTGGGCCCCATTGGGTTGAAATGTGCATTAGAGTGCTGCATGCCATGCAGCCCTGCTGTCTGCCTTTCCTCTGCATTGAACTTTTCTCTTCCCATCTTCCAAAATCAATTGATGATAGCTTGCAGCAGATTCCATCATTGTTGGTGCTATCAGCAGAAGAAGAAACACGTTGCGCGCGATTGCAAGACGAATGTTAGCACAGCTTCAACTGCGGATTGCGAGACATCGCTCGAGACCAACGGAATAGCTTCAAGTGTTTTTCTAAGCTGAAGAACGTTAATTTTGCCACCTCTGCATCGAGGCTCTACATTATCGCCGAGAGACACTCCAAGCAAATCACTACTATGGCGCCTAGACAAGAAGTCGCCGCTGCATCACCGAGCGCTATACGCCGATTGAAGCTTCAAGCTGAGCAACCCTTTCGGCACCACCGAATTTCACGTCGGAGAGCCCAGCCACTCTCGAAAAAGAATATCCAATACATCACAACCCTCTCAGAGGGGCGTGTGTCTTCAATAAAGGGAGAGACGGATAGTGAGACCGAGACCGAAACTGAGGCCGAGACCCGGTGGGAGCGAAGCACCCGTGGAGATGCAAATACATTTTGGGTCGAGCAGCTGTACCGCTACGAGGAGTTGTGAAGCACAGCAGCTATAAAGATGGATTTCTATTTTATTTATACTTGAAATTTATGAAGCAGGCGAAAAGAACGTGTATCTGGACGCAACTAAACGCGAATGTTAGGTAAGACAAAAAAAAAAAAGGCTCGCTGTCTGAGAGCGTCTAGCTGATCGAGCAATCGGGTGGTGTACGCTGAATTACCAATGCTTGAAATTGCTTTCTCTATTCTTCTTCTTCTTTAGGGTTGTTTATTAAACATTGAATATTAACGAATGATGCTTTGAAATATAGTTGTTATCGCCATAATGTCCGCTATGCTGTTGTCTCATTTTGAGTGTGCATGTGTGTCCTGAGTGCGCATTTATATTAGCAACTAATATCGATTCCTCGCCATAAAGAGGGTTAATAAAGCCTCTTCAATGTCTGGTATTATCGTTGAATAAATGTTGACAGCTTCATACAAGGCTGTCACTACACCTATACATTTACAAATTGTGATTATGATGAAAGCCCGTCCAACGAGGCGGGGCGGCGGAACCCCTCCCCCACCTAGAGGGGCAGCATTTCTGCTTTATTGCCTTTATATACGGCTGTTCAGGCTCATCTCTGTTCACGAGCCAAGCATATTCAAAATTATCAGTTTAATCAGGCTATCCCAGTCGAACAATCGCCATCATGAAGCCTACTATGGGAGTTGCTATCATCGGAGGAGGACTGTTTGTCAAAGGATCTCATCTGGTAATCCTCAACCCCCCTCACCACTTGAAATATGATACCCCCCTTTATCAAAGACGTCATCTTGAAAGCTGGACTAACCATCACCTCTTCACAGCCTGCTGTGCTCAAGTGCGAGCTCTTCAGCCTTGAGGCCATCTACTCAAGGTCTCTGAAGTCAGCTCAAGAAACCGCTGACCTGGTTCCTGATTGCGTCAAGAAGCCGGATCTCTACGCTGAGGATGCTGGTTCCAACAAGTCTTACCAAGACCTCCTCAAGCGAGATGACATCTCAGCCGTCATCATCGCCCTTCCTATCCTTACTCAGCCTGCTTTCATAGAGGAGGCCCTCGCTGCTGGCAAGCACGTCCTCGCCGAAAAGCCCATTGCCAAGGACGTTGCTGCTGCTCGTACACTCATCGCAAATGCCCAGCGTATTTGCGCCACCAGCAATGCTACCTTTGCCATCGCTGAAAACGTGCGCTTCTACCCAAGCTTTGCCTATGCTGCCAGCGAGGCCGCAAAGTTTGGCAAGGTCCACAACTTCAGCGTTCGTGTCCTGTGGCGCGTTGAGCCTGACAACCAGTGGTACAATACCGCATGGCGTAAAACGCCTGATTACCAGGGAGGATTCTTGCTCGATGCTGGTGTGCACTGGGCTGCCGCCACGAGACTGCTGCTAGCTGGCGAGGGGAATAAGCCTCAGTCAGTGCAAGCATTTACCGCGCAAATGTGCGAGCATTTGCCACCAATTGATACTCTCAATGCCATCGTCAAGCTTCAGTCAGGGGGTTCTGGCTCGTTCCAACACTCAGCTGGATCTTTACTCCAGGTTTTCGAATGGAGCTTCTCTTATGAAAAGGGTACTGTCAAGATTGTCGGCGAGACCGTCACTGTGAAGCCAATCGATGGAGAAGAGACTGTCAAAGAATTTTCCAGGACAAATGGCGTCACTGAGGAGGTGGCCGCATGGGCACAGAGCATCGTCGACGGCAAGGTCAACCCGCTACAGGCACCGGAACAGGCTCTTTCTGACTTGGAATTCATGGAGAAGATGTTTACAAGCGGAGATGAGAATGGATCAACACAAAAGTATGAGTTGCTATAAGAAACAAGCGATGACACCAATATTAATATATATAATCTGAATTCATGTATACAAAACAACGCCTTATATCTATCTCTATCAATGTCGATAAGAACATATAGTTGCAAACAAGTTAACCGCTAGGAAACAATGTCATAGCTTGCTAGTCTCCTTTGTAGGAACAACAGGCCCCAGGTTAATCTTGCCTAGTGCTTCTTTCAACTGGGTATTCATCCCATCCTTTGGGGGCCTGCCGGTGGATCTCTCAACAAACACATGCACGAAGCCTCCCACAGCTTTAACCTCATCACTGCCCCTCTCAAAGAGAGCCACTTCGTACGTGACACTGGACTTGCCCAGCTTGGTCACACGCACTCCAACCTCCGCCACGGCTGGGTACGCAATCGATGCCAAAAAGTCTGTGTGGGAATGAACTGCCAGACCGTACTGAGGGGATGAAGGGGGGTGTATGCCACACTTCTCGACAAGGTAACTGTTCACGGCGGAGTCGAATCTAGAGTACCACAGATCGAACGTGCGGTAATAAAATTAGCAAAGCTTGTTAAATCCCCACGGCGTGATTAATTGAGAATAGCTCTTGTCTTGAGTCAGGTCACAGGGAGTGTGCAGGAATGATAGGAAGCGAAAGTGGTGCCCCAAGTTTTGACGTTGCCAAGGTGGGACAACATGCGAATGCACACGAGTAAGCCTTACAGGAAATTATACACCGAGTTGTTCATATGATCGTACATGTCATTGTCGTTCCTGTGGCAATAGAAACCCATCATCAACACTGCCTCTTGTATTGTATGGGATCTTTCTCGTCCAATAACTTTGCGTCCCCACGGTCTCGAGAGCAGATGACGGAGGCAACGCAATAGTAATCATTTTGAGATAATAACCCATCCAAGGGATTGGGAGACCCGTCGAGACCAAAGTGGAGGAGGCGTGGAACAAACACAACTTACCATCTTGTCCTGTACTCCAAAAGGTACGGATAATCCTGGCGACGGCGTGTCTTGAGAGTGGCGTGGCTCATACTTGCACGCGTCTTAGTCTCTAGATGCGGCTAGGCGATGCATAAGCGAGGTTAGGACGAAACGAATTATAGTTACGCCGAAAGAGAGAATAGGCTTTGGGTAAGACTGCAGGTAGAAGGCGAACAGTGACAGTCTGCAATGCTAGTCGGAGGCCAAATTGGTGATGCCGCAACAAGGGAACGGCCAGTCGTCGGGGCACAGCCGAGGTTCGAGGGCCGGTCCAGGGTAGGCCTTGACTGGAATCTGGAGTATCCGGTGTGGTCGGCGAGCAATACCGGTCATGCCGGGGTCGGAGCCACGATTCCCCGCCAGGGCATTCTGCCGGCGCCGACCGCCTAATTTATTTTCTGCGTTGCCCCTCGTTCTATGCACAGATACGTCACCGCGCAGACGAGACGACCTCGAAAAACTCTGAGCCTGGACGGAGAACTCCGTATCGTGTCATCAATCGAACTCACGGGGGTGTGTGCGGCTGGTGTCTGGTCTGTTGCTCCAATCGAAAAGCCTATCAGCAGCTCTTTTGTCGGCTGATGCTCCTGCGAGCCTGCTCGAGAACCATCCGCAAGCTCGCACGAACCGGAGCCCTCGCGATGACGACCGATTCTGTGGCCCTTGCCACCAGAGCCGCAACACCCGCAGCTAACTCAGCTGTGTTGCCTGATGGAGCATCAGTATCAGTATCAACGCAAGCTGAGCAGCCAGCTGCGGCGGCTGAAATTGCGGCAGTTCCAGCCATTGAAGAGACAGCGGCGACCGAGGGGAACGAGAAGGATGCAAAGGTGGTGGTCGGAAGCAGACCTTGGACTGAGAGTGGGAACAAGCCAAAAAAGAACAAGCAAAAGAAGCCGAGCCTCAGGGATCGGTCTGCTGCCGCCGACGGAAATGCCGCCCTCATTACTCCTGCGGGCGACATCTGGCCACGACCTTACCATTTCGAAGACGACCTTCGGCGCGTGAAACCCTACCACTTTACGTACAACACTTACTGCAAAGAGAGATGGCGCGGCCGTTCGCTTATCGAAATCTTCGAGTCCGAATTCCGAGACCGGCCGGTTGAGTACTACCGAAACTCCATGGTCAGGGGCGACATCTACGTCAACGGCAGGGTGGTCGGCCCAGATTACATTGTGCGGAATGGAGACATGATATCTCACACGCTGCATAGGCACGAGCCACCTGTCACGGCCGAGCCTATTGGAATCATCCATGAAGATGACGATATCATTGTCATTAACAAGCCGTCCGGCGTGCCTGTGCACCCTGCCGGCCGATACAACTTTAACTCGGTGATCGAAATCATGGTAGCAGAGAGGGGCAGAGACTTCCTGCCACACCCGTGCAACCGATTGGATCGCCTCACCAGTGGCATCATGTTCATTGCCAAGAGCGTCAAGTCGGCCGAAGCAATGGCCATCAAGATCAGGGGTCGTACTGTCAGAAAAGAGTACCTGGCGCGAGTCGTTGGCCACTTTCCGGACGGAGAGGTCGTGTGTGACCAGCCCATCCTCCAGATATCCCCGAAACTCGGCCTTAATCGTGTGCGTGCCAACGGAAAATCCGCCAGAACGGTCTTCAAGCGCCTTGCATACTACCCACCGCGCGATGGGGATGCAGAGGAGCCGGCTGTGTTAGCGGAGGATGGGAAGCCACTCAGACCAACGGGCGCCGAAGATGAAAAGAGTAAACCCTGGTTACAGAAAAAGGGGTACTCCATTGTAAGATGTCTGCCAGTCACTGGCAGGACACATCAGCTGCGAGTACACTTGCAGTATCTGGGCCACCCCATCCAAAACGACCCAATCTACGCCAACCAGCGTGTATGGGGATTTGACCTTGGACAGGCTGACGCCGACGGTTCTCAGAATACCGATGAGGATGTCATCAGCCGTCTCAATCGCATGGGAAAGGAAGAAGTGGCTGAAGCTGTCGTCTACTACGACGAAATGGTGGATAGATATGAGAAGCAACGGGCAGAGAAGATGACGGGCGAGCTGTGCGATATATGCGCGACACCGCTCTACTCAGACCCAGGCAGCCACGAGCTGTCTCTCTGGCTTCACAGTCTCCGCTACGAGGATGCCGACGGCAGTTGGGCATACACAAGCCCGCTGCCCAAATGGGCTCTTCCACCCAAGGGCATGAGCGGACCAACTACTGTAGGCGGAATGGAGGAGCTTGTAGAGGCCGTCAAGGACGAGAATCCTGAGATTTCATCTGAAGTACAGGCCAAAGTTAAAGCAGAAGCCGAAGCAAAGGCTCACCATACAGAGCCGGAACAACTCCCTAATGGAGGTAACGAATCATGAACCAATCATGTCATGAATCATGATGCATAAAATCTGAGATGGAAATACCCATAGATATAGACGTTAAGAAAGAATACGCGTTTGTATGACCATAAGCTGGAACAGCCAAATCTAGAAAGACTTTGTATATCTAGATAGATCTTGTCATTTCAATCTACATCACCACCACCACCACCACCACCACCACCACCGTCATCACTCTATTGACTCAGTTTACAACTGAATTTTGTTGTTAAGCGAATTATAGTAAAGAGAATATGAACTGAAATCTCTCATCATACTTTGTATTCGACATCACGTATAATAGAAACTATTCGCTCACAATTGAGACATACAGACAATCCTCAACAAACCGGAAATAATCAACAAAAAACACCCTGAAGATCAAACCTGATGAAAAAGACAACTGGGCTGAATCTGGCGCGCATTCTTAGGACACGCCCCCCTCCCGTATGTACCACGAGACCAGCCCCTCTCCTGTTGCTTCTTTCAGTCCAAGGCACGAAGCGCGATGATCCTTCTTACTGTTTCCGGGCGTAGAGATGGAGCTCACAAGCTGCGGGGGAGATGCTGCTCAAGTTCAAAACAAAGTGCTAACAATCCCATCCAATGGCCGTTAGAGATCGACCCGGTAGATGAAATTGCTGCAAGGGCTAGAATGGAGCACTGCGTGTACACAAGTACACAAGTACACTCTACAAAACTACTCTACTTATCTTGCATGTGAATTGCGTCAAACAGTAAGATGGCAAGATGGATATGGATAGGCCCATAAGATATTCATAAAAAAATGCATGTGAAAAGTGAGCAAGTAGAAAGTAGATCAACTCCAACAAGGATGGGCATTACGAAATGCGATTTGTGAATAAACTGACCCCCAACTAGCAACTTGGAGGGGAGGGGGGCGTTAATGGGCGGACACAGAGGGACATAAAAGTGGCCTGTGCAGATCCGAATCTCTTCCCGCCCAAGAGCTGTGACGACAGAAAAATCCGATAGATCGACTTCGACCCTTCTAGACAGGACCAACCGCACACTATTCGGGCTTGCTAGAGGGCTAGGCGGGGACCGCTGTTTAGAGGACAGGACAAGGTAGGCAGACCCTTGAAAAAAAGGAAATATGCGGGCATGATTTTGAGTAATGCTCCGAGAGGAAATTGGCTGGGGGGGCGTTGATTGGAAGACAGAAGGGGAGTTGACGTGTGTAGGTAGGGTTTACCGGAACCGGAACCGGAAAAGAAACGAGAAAAATGATCAAATCAGTGAATGGAAGCGAGATGGAAGCAGTTGAGCTGAGGAAAAAGAAGGTTAGTTGCCCGACTATAATGGTTCGTATCAGCCAGGACAGGGTGCCTTATAGTTGCAAGCTACGGAAATGAAGTCAACTTTGAGTAGCAAAAAGGAACAAGGGCCAGGACTTTAAGGAACGAAAGAAAAGAAGAAGAACCAATACCCGGGATATGGATGGATAGCCGGCGGTCTGAACCCAAAAGGGAGAGATAGCCTCAACGTTCGTGGCCCCCCTCCTCCAGCTCCAGCTCCAGCGCCAGCGCCAACCACCCTGGCCATTGAAAGGCGGCGAGACATTCCTTTTTTCTAGAGGGAGCCCCAGCGGCGGAGGTAAGGCGAGGCGGTAGGGGGGGATGGCGGCCGCCATGCGGGTCCATGTAAATTATGTAGTCTAAGTATGTCTATGTATCTGAGAGGGCGACCTGTCTCAATAGAGGCAAAGAATCTTGTGAAGGATTTTCCTGCTCGCCCCCTTTGAGGTAACGATGGTCGCATGGAGGCCTTATAGAGAGTAATGACAATGCATATGTATGTGCCAGGGGGGCTAGAAGAAAGAAAGAAGGAAAGAAAAAGTCACATACACACACACACATACATATCACAGACTATACGAGTCATCGACGCACCGCGTCTAATAGGGTCTGCTCCGTGGCATGCAGCCCAACCCGTTTGCCATGCACCAGAAGAGATGGGATTAGTAGATGCCTAGAAAAGATGGATACTGCTGCCATCCAGTAGACAATGATGATCGAGGTCTCCAGCTGTTGGTCCGAGAATGTGCGCGTAAAGGGGTGTTGGCAGTGTACAATGATGTATGGAATGGATGTTGGTGCTGCACATGCTTGTAGTAAGTGGTACGTGGTGAGAAGGCGAAGATACAGTGTGTGTGTGTCTCTGACTAAACCGGGTACCTGTTTCGTTAAAAATAGTATAAGCAAAGGTCTCAGTTCGGGCAGATGGAAATTTGAAACAAACAATCGCTCTCAGATTCAAAACATCAATTGTCAAGTCTCGCCCCAGGAAATGAGAGTGTTGACGCTGCCAGCTCCAAAGCCGTGACCGAATCAATTCATTTCTCCGTGGTCGCAGCTTGTCCACCTCCAATAGGATCCTTCAAGGCTGGCAAAAAAAAAAAAAAAAAAGGAGGCGAAAGAAAAAATTTTCCCGCTGGTTACTTGTTCCTGCAAAGGGGGCCAACAATCTTTCAGCTTCGGTATGTTATTTGCTAAGCCTTGGTAACAGAAACGCACGTACTTGTGCGGTCCTACAAGCAAGCCAGTATATTAGTATGCAACCTCTTTTTTCGGCCCCTGCTTGCCATGCAGGTAGTAGTGTTACTCCAACGCTACCAAGTAGAGTTGTATACGGCATACGAAGTAGAGGTACGACTTACACCCCCCAAATGCCTCGCTGCGTTTAGGCGCCTTTATTGGCCTAATGGTGGTTGTGATGTAAGCATAGCTGCTGGCCTGCAGGCTGCTGCCGGACAAACAAGTGATAGATCCCTTTCCGGACTCGCCATGTTCCGGGATTAATGCAGGGGGACCATATTCCCAGACTGCGTGTTCTACTCCGTGCATCTAGAAGACTGCTTGCCAGCGCGCTGGGCCTGGTTACAATGCCGCAACTCTAATGGTTAGGCATAATACCGTCGGATGCACGTTTTTTCTCCTATACAAATATTTCCCAAGTAGCCAAATAGGACGGCGGGAAAAGAGCAAATTAACAAGGCCCAGATGGAGGCACCCAGTTTCAAACGTTGGGAGGACTGTTCCAAACTCCCCGAATGTGTGGAGTTGAGTCCCAAACACCTTGAGCTTGTAATATGAATTCTCCAGGCGGTGCTGTGATAGGAAGCTAAATGACGCTACCACAAGATCTCCGGTGAGCAACTTTTTGATAGATTTTGCCACGCAAGGCCTTGTAGTCGCTTTTCTTTGCTCAAAATTTTCCTCTTGTCCGAGTTCGCCCGTCCCAGCACAGTAAGTAGTGTCTAACATGACTGTCATGTGCGATAATTGTTTGTTTAATTAAATTCCATTCCTGGGGTTAGTTTGTAGAGCAGCATAGTGCGGCTGGTAGTACTACACCAAAAATGCAGGGAAGCATCTCATACTGCCTATTCGGGAGCGCCGCGCCTGATGATGACATTGTCGATGACAATACCGAGATCTGGCTTAGTAGATCCTTTGCTAATAGCAAAGACTGAAAGAGGAAATATTACCAAAGCTCAACTACAAAGGCCGATTGTTTGTCTCTTGTTAACGGGCATCTCATCTCTGCATGTGTCACCGGGCTCGTTTGCCCAGATGAGCATTGTGCCCCTAATCATTTGTCACCCGTCTTCTGCACGGGTGGATGTCGACCTGTTGCTAATTACGGACCGGGGATTGTGTGATAGGCAAAAGAGAAAATAGCTTTCCGTTTTATCCAGGAGCCGGCGCTCCGGTAGTGTAAGAGTAGCGCGAAATGATCTACCGGGTTGTTGCTCAGCTTTCCGTCCAAACCACCGAGCAATCTCCAGTTCGGGATGCAGCACGGTACCGTTTTACGCTTGCGAGCAGCACTGTACGATAATCGCCTGTGCGCTAAGTGGCTTGACAGGTAGTGATATGAGCGCATGGCTGCTGTCTGGCGTTGCACTAGACTCTGCTAGGAGAATTTCGACCTAGAAGACACGAGGAAGACAACTAGACCGTCATCTGCACCAAGTACGCGGCAGCAAAGGACGGCACTCCGTACACACCCTGATCGCTCTCTGGCATTACGTATCCGCTCTTTGGGCTGCATGCTCCATGCTCTTGTAGAGGCCGAGCGTTTGCCAGGAACAGGTATGTCTAGCCGGCGGAGGTGCATCCGATGAAGAAAAGCCACAGAAGAGTGCTCCAGAAAAACTCGTTTGAACCAAAGGAGTGGCAGCCAGTAAGAGGCCCGCGCACTCACAAGGGGATCCCTGTGCTTCCATGCTTCTAGCTGTCTTCTATTGCTTGTAGTAGTACCATTCTCCGTAATGAGCAGCCCAAGGACCAGGACCAGGAGCTGAAGCTGAGTTGTGATAAGCTGCACACTAAATGGTTGTAATGACGATGAAGCAGAACTTCACCAGCATCTGCTAGTTGGAAAGCGGAGAGGCAAATAATAAGCGAGCGTGTCGAGTTAGGCGAATCCTGCTGCTGATGACTTCTTTCCCCTTTGTCAAAGGCAAGCCAATTGTCACGTCTGGACAAGCAGAATCTCGCGGGGATAGATGGGGTTTTGAAGACTTCGCTCGATTCCTCACAAATAGACTGATAAGGATGTGTCTTGTACTCCGTACGTGTTTTGAGCAAGCCCCATGAAGGTCACTCAAACCAAGCGATCCGCCAATCTCTGGGTGCAAAAGTCATGTTGCAGATGCCAGGGGCTCTTAGTGTGCGTTTGGCAGACAATAAACGGCGTTAGCAGGCGCTCTGAGACAGCCTCCTCCAAGCAGTGTGGGCTTCTGGTTGCTGGATTGGAGCCCAAAGTTTTTCGATATGGGGTGGCAATTGAAAATAGCGGGAAGTGCCGTACACTGTAATCGGTGGTCGGCCGAGCAAGAAGCGACAGGGCATGGCCGCTGGCTTCGTCTTTTCCCTTGACGCTCCATGGTCGTTCTCGCTCGTTCAAAATGACGTTGCAGTACAGAACAAGCGACACGCATATTCCACGCGGTAGGTAATACGACAGAAGGTTTCCGCCATAACCACGGCATTGTCCAACGGCCCAGCGGATCAAAGATTGGTAAGCCCTTAGGATCGTGGCAATCGGGATCGCATGCCGCAGCAGCCGCAAAGGACGAACAGTTCTTTTTCTCTGCCTCTGTCTACCGAATTTTCGCACCAGAACAAAAAATGTCTCCGCCATTGGGGGGTTGGCGTCGTTCGCTTGAGAAATTGCCACGCGCCGCGTGGTCGTCTAGCATGCAGCCTCTTTTTTTCTGCAGCACGCACTAGTCTGTCGATAATATGGAGTAGGAAAAGAAATAAGCTAATAAGGCACTCATCCAAATCCACGGACCACAAACTCCTGGTGCAGAATTAGGAGGCCAGTGTGCGCTGTTTGACTCTCACGCCTAGAGCAAGGCCTAGGTCAAACACAGGCTAGAAGCAGCAACCTATGATGACAGCACGAGGTCTCGAGGGGGGTGCGTGACATGTTGTCCGTGTTAGAGTATGGTGCCACCCAACCTAATTCTCTGGAGCCCTGTCTGTCAGAGGCTCAGCGGCATCACCACAGGCGTCTCTCGGGCCCTCGGTGAAAGATCGGCTGTTCTGCTGCTGGACGAAGTGCTGGTCATTGATGACATATCCGTCTTCTGGAAAGATTGGAAGCTTCCAAGCCGTCTGCCGCCCACTATTCTTGCGCGCCGGATGCCGGGATTTGCGGCCGTGCCGGCTGTGCTAGACGGATAGCAAGGCGCTAGGCCACATCTACACTGGCTGTTGAGAAACAAACTTGAGATCTCGACTGTTATGGACGATCTGGGAGCGTAGTTGCAGCATCTTTTCGGAAGGGGCGTGAAGAAATGCTCTTGGGTTCTGGATGGCACCGGAAGCCGGCGGAAACTAAGCTCATACGACGACTTTTGGGAGTTGTAAGTACCATTTGGAGTTGTAGGTACAAGGCGCTGGCAGACCGTGGAATCAAGCGCAGTGGCGAAACGCTCGATGCTGGATGTGGAAGGGGACATGGAAGATGGAGATGATGTGATGTTTGCTAACGGTGTTGCTAAGGATGTTGCTAGCAGAGCAGTTTTACCAAGCACACAGAGTGGCAGGTGTTGACTTGCTGCAGTGTTCGTGCCATAGTGTAGTTGTACTGCATGCACGCAGCGCTTGGGTGCTCATGACTAATCTGCTGGGCGACTGATTTACACTATCGCCTGCCTCGTTCTCGCTATCGATTGTTTAGGCACTTTTCTGCCCTATCTCGTCTCGTGGTCCTAATGTTTTTTCTTTTTTTTTTTTGACTTCATTCTACTATTTTATCTTTTTAACCAGCGTTTTTTAGTTTTGATTTTGGTGGCGGCATCTAATGCTTTACCGAGGTTATATAGCATTTGTTTGGTCTAGTTCCCTAGTAGCATGGTAGTAGTAGTAGGAAGGCATCTCAAGCGCTGGTCCCGGCGGATAAGATACCTCGCTGGGAGTAGCACTAATAGGGCATGAGCCAGTGATGGCAGCGAGTTCAGCGGGTGCAGGTACCTACAGTTACTCTGGATTGAGGCCTTGCATTGCACTGGCTACCATCGCAGCGATATGTCGCTACAACAGCCTTACATCGCGCCTTCACCGCAACATCGAGTATCCCATAAATCCATCACATGTACTCTGTACCTGCGTGTTCGCGCTTCTCATTTTTTTACTCGATTGCTCCCTCTGGCACATTGTCGCGAGGCGGTCAGGCATTTGGGCTGCATTTTTACATGTATCGCCAATCCATGCCGCGCTAGAAATGCAGCGCTAGAAATGCATGTTATCATGTACCTCGACCTGTAGCCGTCAATCGTCGATGCACCAGCTCCAGCCTTCCACCAGCCCAAGGCCTGGTCCCGGTCTAGTCCACGGCTAGAGCCTTTTTCTGCTTTGCAACTGACGGCGGTCAGTCAGCCAGCGTGTCGAAATAGTCCTACACCACCGTCAAAAATGGGGGCGCCAGCCGCAGACGCCAATTTGTTCAGCACATGAAAAGGCAGAGGCGTACCCCGAGGCCTTAAGCTGCAGCTCCCAATGGCCAGAATGCCGCATACTGTACGCCGACGGGGACGGTCCACCGCAAAGCAAGCAAGTCCCTGGCCGCAGGCCTGCCGCTGCGAAGCCCGCACGATTTCGCAAAAGGAGATTCGAGAGAGTGTGGCAGTGGGAGGGCGAGAGGAGAGACATCACCAGTTTGCCAAGGCAAGAAGAGGAGCAATGAACGCCCGTTCACTTCAGCTGATTGGGATTCATGCAGTGCGAAGCAGCAGAAACAAGTGCTGTCTCCTTCTGCACTGCGCCCCCCAGGTCTTCGTATCGCTCAGCAGACCGGGGGCAATTATTTACAAGTACATGCCAGTACGGATATCCAGCAAGCGGGCGAGATTTGTCTTCTTGCACTAATATGCAGCAGGTGGATAGGCCGTCGCTCCATGGCCATTCCATTCTCCATCTCCCATCAACCTCGCCTTTGGCGCTATGCCATGACGAGCCTCGTCCAAGCAGGCCTTCCGCCATTTCCCTGCACCGTCTGGCCGTATATCGAGGTACCGGAAATGGCAGGGGCCCAATGGGCTAGCCAGCCTAGATCGCGATCCAGTCCATCTGCGGAATACTGTGCGTCCAGACGCCGCCGCACTGCCGCCATGTCGGCACTACGAGTCCCAGCGGTGCATAGCAAGTGCAGCGCTTCCAGAGGGTCGGATCATGCCTTGTATCTACAGTCTAACAGGCGACTTCCGCTGTCAGAGACGGCTGAGGCCATGGGCGCGAGCGACGCGAGCTGTTGAGCTCCATCAAACAACATGTCGAAACGACGCAAATGCAAGAGACGCTATTTCAGCAGCGTCGCAGCCAGATCGGCTCCGCTTCCATCCCTTCCTTGCAACGGGGAGCTGCTCAAAGACTGGAGGCGGCGAAACTGTCACCTCATAAGGCTTTGCCATTCGCACGCAGACTGATGACTTGATTGATGACCTCTGTGGCATCTGTACAGTAGCCGTTGTAGCCTCTCGCTGTCTCGCCGTCTCGCCGCCGCCGTCGCCGCACCCCGACTTGTTCGCTATTACTTGCCTGTCTGCTTGCTGCTTTGCTTGCGCCCCCAGCTGAGGCACTATATTCTGGAGTACATGCTGGTACTTCATGCATGCATTTCTTCGGCTTTGGCACTAAGGCAGTGCGGTCCGAGGGGCAGCAGACTGCCAGGTTCCCTCTCGTCTGTCGTCTCTCGCCTCTCGTACAAGTACCAGCAACCTCTGGAGCAGCGTCCATTGGTGGCCAGGGCCTCTCCCCGCGCAGGCCCTGGCCGTACTGATACTGTACCAGGTCGGTACGCTCACCTCACCTTACCCGCTTTGCTGCTACGCCTATGCCAGTGCTGCGACTATTAGAGGACGCCACACCACAGAGCACGCACGCTTCTGGCTGCAGAGCCTGCAAGTCTGAAGAAACCCGGTCGTCCGCTCGATACTCTGTCTAGACCCACGCCCGGCACCCCTGTCGGCTACGAAGGATGTACTTTTTTGATATACACACCCCTCGCCCCACCATGCAAGTACTTGGTCCCTTCAGAGGTACAAGCACACACACATTGGAAGACGACTGGGGATCCACACACTCATGGATGGACGGCTTGCCTTCGAGGCAAGTGTAGCATATTATTATAATACGGTACCTGACGGCATCATATTCTGGTCCTTTTTTTTTCTGTCCCACTCAGTAAAACAAGTTTTACGTCTTTCATCTTTCAGACTCGAATCGCAGTTTCACACCTGCTGGCCTCTTGCCTGCTATCTGAGTCTGTTCAAGAGTCTTACAGTTCTCTCTTCACAGACGCTGTTGACGGCGCTATTGCTACCACTTACTTTCGTATTCCAATTGCTTCTGGTGACGAAGCAGTATCCACGTTCGATTTCAACAAGCTCGAACAGCATCCTCGAAGTCATCCTGTTGACGTCGATACAAAAAGAACGAAACGATCCATTTCTTTACGTAACGCGAATCTCGACGAAAAAAAAAATACAACTCTTCAACTTTTTGCGATAGCTCCCCACTCGATCGACTTGCGGCTCTTGACTCTCGCCGCAACCGCCCACCTTCAATTCGATCTGTATTTCGACTGTACCTACAGTTTGCATGTCCCTCTTATATAGAATACAATACGACATGCCGCGATCATCATCCGGAGAACCTGCCAAACCGTCCAAGCGAAAGGGTAAGTTGAATCTCACTTGTTTGCATCTTATATGTCAACATCACCCCGCAAGCGATACTATTCAGTAATCCGACGTTGATCACCCGTCGTCGCTTTTTGCGGTTTTGCCCTTCTTGAATCATGTCAAGAACTAGTTAGCTAATTGATCATGTTCAGGCACTCGAAGCGTCTCGACTCTGACTCCAGCTCAGCTGGCTCGCAAGCGAGCCAACGATCGTGAGGCTCAAAGAGCTATTCGGGCTAGGACCAAGGAGCACATTGAGCGTTTGGAGCGTGAATTGGCCGAGCTCAAAGGTGTCCAGAGCCGCGACAGAAAAGTACAGGAGCTTCTCCGCAGGAACAAGATCCTCGAAGAGGAGATTGCCAGACTTCGGGAACACTTGGGCTACACCGCCACTGAATCGTCCTATTCCTCGAATGCCGCAGGTACGCCAAGTACCATCATCAACAACGCTCGTGACCTTCTCTTCGGACAACTAACTCCAAGCCCATCAGTCTATGACGGCGACCTAAGCTCCAGCAGCGGCGCTGTGCCAAGCCCCAGAGTATCGCCTCTGCCGTCTGGCGACTTTCACCAGATCCCCGACTATGCGCAGCAATCATATGGACACATCACCAGCGCCGCCAGCGAGCCATGGCCAGCAAGTGTCCCGCCTAACCCGGTCCTTGGCAATATTCCCAGCCCCTCATCCCCCGCCCATGGAGACGAATACAACGTAGGGTACATTCCTACCAGCGTCCCTACTTCAATGATGCCTTCTTCCCTCAAGGAGATTAAGCAAGATTATGACGAGATAGATCACAACAGTAAGTATACTTTTAATCCTACTTTTTGGTGATGGCAGCGACTAATACGGCCTCTCTCTCCTAGGTGGACTCAGACTCAGCACACCAGCCCTGCATAATCTACCGCAGACTTATATGCAGCAGCAACACCAGCACCAGCACCCGCATTCTCAGCCACACCCACAACACCAACCTCAACACCAGCCGCAGTCGCAACAAGCGCCGCCGCCACCACAACCACCACTGCACTCATACGCTCATCAAAGCCAAGGACCAGCTCACCCTGCACACGGCACGGCGCCTCACACACCGCTGCAACAGCGAAGCCAGTGGAACAACCCGTATTCTTTGTATTAGACGACAGTAGAGCCGGGAGCCAAAAAATACGCTATCACCACTGTTTTCAGATGCTTTTCACAGCACCATGACTGCCTGGAAGGCCGCCCAACCAACTCGAATACCTTTCCGTACCCTCATCCGGACATCACCGAAAGATGATTTGTTTTGGCCGCGACAATCTCCGAAAGCCAATCCAATCGACGAATACGGTGATTGCAACGCTGTATATTGCCACAGTCCTCTGCATGCTTACGGCTGTGCAACCTTGAGTGTCCACTGGCCAATCGGCTAATCGTGGAAAAGCAAGTTGCCAAAGGGCCGAGTGGAGCTTGGCTGTGTACGTGGCATCAATGAGGAAAGATGTGTGATAAATGGAAAGAAGTTGCGAGACTTGGTTGGATGTGCTGGTGCAGCTCGGTCAGTAGGGATGAAGACATTTGGAGAAACTTGAAAACGACTTGTCTCTTTTTGGGCGGATAAAGAGAAATACAGGAATCAAAAGACATCGGCTTACAGTGGCGAGACCTGTTCTCTACGACTTACGGAAGAGTGTTTCAGGGTTATCCTAAGACATTGGAGCCTGCACTCATACATTTATGGCATTCATCGGCGTTTTGGTCTTGTATATTATATCGATATTTGGCGCATGCATGCACACACAACCGGACGGACACATCACGATGCATCAGCGGGGTACATGGGGTTCAGCAGCGGCTAAAGCTGGGATGATGATGGTTACATCTATATTCTTTTATTAAAAAACATACTTGGGAGATACCATGAAGGGGTCAACTGGGCTGGCTGATGGACAGGACGGATAGATGGACACGCTACTTCTTCTTGTTTATTTTTCTCTTTTCCTCTTCTTCTTATTTCTTTCCTGGATTTTTATCAATGGCTTATGAAGTCTACTGCTTTTTTTTTTTTTCCTTTGTTGCTTGGCTATCATCATTTTTTAGAGCTGCGTTATATGGGATACTATAAACTTCCGATAGAGGAACCATGAGGTTATGAAATTAGATAGTGTTAGGGATTATTATAGCATGTGAATTTCACGTTACGTTTTGTTCTTATTATATCGTGTCTCGACTTTTCTTATATCTGTGTGCTTGGTTTTAACTTTTGCTTTATCCCCGACTTGCATATTGGACGGATATCTGGACAATTGATATGTAATCCCCGGGTACAAAACGGGAAAGGTGAGATCCTCCAACGCCCAGATATCGACGACGCCCAGCTTTGCTAGTTCTACTCGCTTAAATATCGTCACCCCTTGCATTTCCTGGTCGAAATAGCTTAGCTTGGCAGCAAGGTGCCACTGTTTGTCTTGTGGCGTTGAGAGACATTGAGGGGATATAGAAACAGTTCCATACAACGAAGCGTAAACTCAATTCAAAACACGCCAGTTTCTAGAAGACAGTACAAGCCAATGAATGGATAGGAGACTTAGGAAGCAGAGAAGGCAACACGATAGGGGCTTGGGCGCTAGCACGTCGTGCTGCTCTGGACTGCCTTAGCTGGCTGCTAAAACTAGAACTATTCGATCTCATCTCCTTCTGCTCTTGTCGACTGTCGACTGCCTAATCTCTGTGGCATTGCTAGATCCTACTAGTTGCTACAGCTAGAGTAACGCCCATGAAACTAGTAGCGGTGTTGAAAGACCACAGCTGCTCTATGCAAACTAGCGAGCACGGGTTATTTACTAGTAGCTGAGAATGACGGCCATAAGCGCAGTTGCTGAGGCGATGCCTTTCCTAATTCATGCATGTTACGCACACCGCATTGATATATACACTCGAGACCCCAGATCTATTCCTAACAAGGCGCGTCTTTTCCGTCGAGTGGTGGTGCGTCGGGGCGCAATGCTTATATTAACTTCTAGACACATGGATGTGCATTCAGGCTGAAAGCAAATGATCTCCTAGCACCAGCAGTAGTTGGGCGATGGCGGAGAAGATCTGGGCCTAAAACGCAGATGATGGGCAATAAGCTGTTAGAGGAAATAAGGAGTGATGGTTTGATTACACTACGGAGGCTTTATTCCTTTTTGCTTTTTCCAGCTCTTTTCAGCCTCATGGTGAAACTACGAACCATTGGCCATTACTAGATCCTTGGAGATGAATTGGTCATTTCTTAGCATTCCATCTATTAATACAAGTCTGAAAATTTTGAAGAGGAACAAGAAAAAAAAACTACATCAATATTTTGGTACAAGTCTGGGAGGAGAGTGGAGTTTCACGAAGAGGGGGGAAAAAACAGGAGCCAAGAGGGGCAAGTTTTAGAGAGAGGAGAGGGGGGCGTGTAGTTCCGTAAATGAGAGAATATTGAGACTTTGGACACTTACCCAGTTTAACGATATGGATACAAATCATTTCAACAATTGAAAAGGTACTTGGTGTACGCACTGCCATACTTGGCTTCGTTTCCCAGTTCAATCACGTTGATTCACTTGGCTTGCAGCAGGTGGGCGCCCGCTCCCTTGGCATTTAGGCGCCCGCCTGTGAGAAGTAGAGCTGATAGCGCAGTCCAAGTTTGGCATAAGCATCAATAAACAAGGCCAAGCCTTATAGTACACGTGGCGGGTTGAATACAGAGTATCTATTACGTGAACTAGTACAGTATACTGGTACTCGCAGGTGGAGTGCATGAGATGCGGTCTAGATGACCCCCATAATAAGTGGACTTCTGCCTTATCTACGGAGTATTCTTATGTACTACTGCACACAGAGAGAGAAAGGCAATGAGAGGCAGTGGGAATAAGCAGTCTTCGGGAGATAATTGCCGAGACAGACGAAATGCTGCTTCTGTACATGATCGTAGAAAGAAAAGGGTATATGCTGGATCGACCCAAGGGGGATGGGGCCATGCATCAACCATCATCACGGCGTGCCCCGTAGGAGACACTAGAGGAGGAACTTGTACTTCGTACGGGGTATGTACTTTGTATGGCCGTGTTTCTTATCTTGCGTGTACAAGTACACTCGGAGTAATTGCATGTATAAATAGAAAACTGCATCCAAGAAGCTAGGAGAAATATCATGACCCTAGGCGGCGCACAAAGAAGAAGAAGAAAGGGACGATCACCAACCTTTGCAGCCAACGCTAGCAACTCTTATTATGTTGATATTCGTTCAAGCGTAATGAACCAGGGTTTGTAGACCCTTTTTTTCCTTCTTCGTCTTGTTCTTTCTTCTATACGCAAGAAGCGGAAATGTCACTTTCATGCTTGGGTAGCTAGCCGGGCGGCTGCTCCGATCTGAAGGCTTGAAGTTACCAGGGCCTCATCTACTTCTTCTTTCCCCAACAGAAACCCCCTTCTCATCGGCCTCACTGCGGTCAGTCTATTTCAGCTCTAATATCTACGCCCTGGAAGCGGCGGCGGCGGCAGTAGTTGCCTCTCTTTTTTCTGGGGTATCCCAAGCCTTCTTCGGGGATTATGACGGGCGCGGCAGCGGTAAGGACCCCCTGGGCGGCTAAAGCTGTGCTTATCATATAAACGCCCCGATGGTGTTCACGTCGTCAGTCGTGTATCATAGCCTAATATAGATGTCAAGCATCTTGAAAGGGATAGCCGCATTGTCGCCTCGAAACAACCTGGGGAAAGGGGGCGTACGTGGGATCGTTTCAGCTGCAGTCAATTGATCTATGCGGTTACTGCTGTTGTGTTGTGCTATGTTGTGTTCAACAGACATCAAACAACGTTGTAAATTGTGTCTTTTGGGCCAACATAACATTGGATGTCTCAATGCTTTGTGATAGCAAAGTGGCAGTGGCAGTGGCAGTGGCATTTAGGCCATACTATGCTTGCTTTGCTCCAGAGACTGGTAAGTACACCCTGATGGAAACTGAATTTACCAACTCAGAGGGCGTATACATGTCTCCATTCTTCATCTTGCCTACCCCTGTTAGGCCTGTATACCACAAGTGGTACAGTACTTGCGTTACATGAATCACATACCATACCTGTTTCCTTAGTCTTGGCCGCAGTATTGTGAGGGCCCCGATGCCCGATGCTACGGGATCACCAGGCCCGGAACGTTGGACGACGGCAAGCCGCATCTGCATGATAGCCCGTTTGAGCTGTGACAGGGTTCCCATCCAACATGTCACTGTCAATGCCGAACCGATTCCGGGTTGCTTGATCATCACATTTTGTGGCTGGCAGGATTCCGTAATCGTGGCGTCACGCAGAAACGTGCCAACCCGTCTCTCAATTACATGAAGCTTAGAGAGCACAGTGCTCCAAGAGACGCCCAAACGCCGTTTCTAGTCCCTTCTGGCGGAACAAGCCCGGAAACGCCACAGAGGACAAGCCCTCGTTTAGGTTACTCCCGAAGGGGTAAAAGCTGTCAAAGTCATAAACAGCGGTATGCAGTAGGCGCAAATTACTGTACATGGCAGTACATGCACATCCGGATGGCGGCCGGGATTTTGGCACACCAGATCATTTTTTTGCCTTTGTGAGAGGGGGGTGTATCTCATTTTTTTTTTCCTCCTCTCCTATCGTTTTTAATGCGCTCTTTGTTGAGGAAGCCCCCCTCTTAGCACTAGTACAGCCCACCTAAAAATGCCAGGACTCCTAGTCCAAATAGCTGCTGCGAGGACTCTCAGAGGGCTGAGAAAGAGAGCCCACACAGGCTGTTCCAGGCGCTGGTTGGGCAGTCAGATATCATGCGGTGGGTTCATGGTAGCGGAGCAGCAAAATAGCGAGTATCAAGTCTTGAAAAATTGGCCGAGCCAGACCGAGCCGCTTCGGTGGCGCACCAAGGAGGAAGGACGGGAGAAGCACGCTAGAAGGACTATCGAAGCTTTTCATTTCCATCATTTCCATCATCAAGCCCCACCGCAAGACGAGGGGGGGGTGAATCAATCCCAAGTTGTACCAGGCCCAGGCTCGATTCCAGAACCTTGTATTGTACAGTACACGTAGCGCGGTACTTCGTTGAACGGCCACCCCTCCCCCCCTTCCTACAGAAATTTCCACGAGGAGACCCTGTTAGGCTGGTTTTGGCTGAGAGTCGACTTATGACATAAAAAAAGAGGCAGGAGGGAAGGGATAGCGCTGTGGCGAAACAGCACAGAAGACGCAGAGAAAAAAACAGCTGGTCAGCCGAACGCAGGCTGAGGAAGAGTATACTAGAAATGGCAAATGGATCCCAAAGCATAACAGGAAGCGTGGCCCAGAAGTGGAAAAAGGATATCAAAACAGCAGAGGCAAAGAGAGCTCTCTACTCTAAAGTCCGACGAAAAAACATCATGCGGATGAATAAACATTGTAGGGATCCGCCTGCAACCAGTAGCTCCGATCACAAATACATTTGCGTCTTTCTTGTGCACCAGCTCGCTATACTCCGTATTCGCCTGAATGCGGTCCGGAGATGGGGGGTCAAGAATGTCGGTGCCTGTTGAGAGCTGAAAAGGATGAGACTCCGTCGAAACCCACCCCATTGGCTCCGTAAGAGGTAGCACGAGCCGCCTTAGTTTGTCTGCACCAGCGCTCATCTGCGGAGAGAAAAGGAGCGCACTAGACTGCATGTCGTGGAACATGCATGCTCGAGTAGCAAATCATTGTCATAAACCCGCTCAAAGTCCCCTCTCTTCATGCGTGCTCCGTGCTTGCAATTAACATGAGGTTTCGGTGAGCCCACTAAAGGTACACGCATCGTGAGTCTCAGAACGGCCTCCAGTTGCATCACTCGACGCCTTCCCAATGCGTGTCTCGAAAACGCCACCGTAGAAGGGAGCATCCATAATCGACCATGTCGACGGGGAGGCCCGAATATAGCGTGCAGGACCAAAACAATAATATGCGCTTGGCCCTTCACTGGTGTACTGGTTCGCACGTGGTTGGAAATGAAACCCCCGGTTTTTGTCTTGCATACTGGCGCCTTTGTTGGACATCCAGAAGAGCCAGGCGATCCAAATGAAATGCTTCAGCCGGCTTCGTATAGCATACGATAGTTCATAATCCCCTTGACAGTTAGCCTATGATTGATAATATGCGTACTTGTAACAATCCGTATTAGTCTGATGTATGATGTCTTTTCGGTGCGATGCATCGGCAGTTGTTGAGCAAAGGTCGTGTGTGCATGATGATCCATGGAGAAAGGGAGCTTTGCCAAGACTGCATATAGCACCGTAACATCGTGCTTCCTTTTAGTGTCTTTTCCCATCAATCCACCCATGGCATGTATTTGGGAACCAGTGGCATACGAGCTATCGAGAGCTAGACGCCTATTAGGGCCAGGCCGCTCAGGGGCTCCTCCGTCGATCAATGCCAACTTGCCCAACTGTCCAGGGCGAGAATCCTGATGATACGCTGCGGTAACTTATCGCATCACTTTTAGAGCGGGACTGCGATGCGCCAACTCGGCAATAGGCTTCATTGACAAGGAGATAACAAGCGGCGATGCGAAAAGCGAACGGACTCTGAGACAGGACGTACTATACGCGTGCGGTACTTCGCACTTCGCAACGCACTTCGCAACAGCTTTACTAGCATAGCAGTGTCCACACATTGCCGCTACACTAGCATTCAGGTGAGCTATGTATCTCCGGCTAGGTTCAGCTTCAGCTGGCGTAAAGAGTGCCTTTGCAAAGAAGCAAGTGTTTCAACATCACCGCTTCTTAGTGCCACGCTTATCCCACTCAGCGTGCACCTACCAGGAAGCCAGAATGCCCCAGTCCTTAGCCAAGTTGTATAGTACAGGTACTGTAGATATCAGCACTGGAGGCGTATACCTTGCTCAGATGGTTAAATGATTCATGTACTTTGGTGCCATGTAACCCAGACTGTGCATACCACTAGTAGTATCCATTCCACTGCTATCCACTCATCACATATAGTATAATAGATCTTACCGAAATCTATTTTGGCGCTTGAGGACCAGGTTTCTCCGCATGCCACAAGGAGCTCCTGACGCGACAGAGCTGAAAAGGCGCCAAGTGTAGAAAGTAAGACATCGGCACACTAGCTGCAGCTGCAGAAGCCGCCGCCAAGTCTCTATTCAGACGTTAATCTTATTAGTATTGCGCATTAGCTTGCTGGCTTCGATTAGTCAGAGTTCGCCGAAGGCTCGTTATGAAACGCATGCATGTCGGTAAATTCAGTCCGTAGTGTTTCGGCTTTTGTTCGTGTTGCGCACCGTAAAGAGGGTGTGATGTGGTAAACGATAATGTGGCATTGCTCTTCACAGCCACCCCATGCTATTGTATAGTCAGGCATCGCATCGCCAGGGTTGATTGGAAGCATGATCCAATCCCTTGCAGTCCTTGATGATACCATGATGTATGAGGAACGCTGACAAATTCCAAATCCTACCTGATCCAAATAGCAAAGATGATTTCCTAATTCGCTCCTCGCATCCTAAAAGAGTGGCTTCAAGCATTCAGGATTCATAGGACCAGAGATAGTACAAAGATTAGTGAGATTCTAATCGCAGGACTCGGTTGTCGGATCCGGGTCTCGCCCCACGCAGACGTCAATCGATCCTTGTGGGGCCTGTCATCGGTATGGTGATACTACTATTAGCATATATTAGTTGCACCTGTACCTCTGTATATGATATTCCAGAAGCAGGTGATGGTTTTGAAAGGCCCATATTCTTCTCCCTGTCGTGGCGTTAAGGAATACCACGTTCCCAAAGCCACGGTAATGCTGGAATTAAACGGACATTTTGCTCCGAAAGCCAGCTCGCTTGCTTGTGGCGCCATAATTGTTCCAGAAAACATAATGAGACAAATAGCTATCCGGCGCGCAGCGAAGGATGATTGATGAATACCCTGTCCGAGCGTCATCAGCGCTGCTGCAATTATTCAGCCGCACCAAGCCAGCGGGAATAGGAATATGTTAGCGGCTGCCGGCTAAGCCATCAAATATCTCCGGCAGGCAGGTCCCCTAGCTAGGAGACGAAAGTAGGTAGCATTGGACGCGGGATCTCCAGGATCCCACGTAAGATCACGCATTCTTCCAGCCTTACTACCCCCTCCATTTCGATGCCCCTCCACAAGCCCCTGTCTTGCGCGCCTCTGTGATAGTCCCACTCGCCATGCAGACAGTCTAATGCCAGGCTACTTTTACTTTGTAAGCGGCCTATCTTGAACGACAAAGCGCAATAGAGTGGTAGGAAGTGATAGGTCGCGAGATGAACATTAATTTGTCAAGTTCAATTCGCTTCAGCTCGTGATGCGATCAGGGGAGAAGCATCAAGCTAGGAAAATGAACAGGGAGACTTTTTGACGAACTGTCTTTTTGACGAACTGTCTTTTTGACGAACTGTCTTTTTGACGAATTGTCTTTTTGACGAATTGCCAGTTCTGGTCGTTACGCGCACGCCCAAGCTGAAGATGAAGCGCATACTAGCAGCTGACTGCTAGAATGCAGACGTTATTGTTTTGAAATACGAAGGCGGCCAACGCATGCAGGGAGAAGTGCGTCAAAGTCGAAATAATTCGCTAAATGCCCGTTGTACTCTTGTAGTACTGATACTTGTCTGCGGTGAATGCAGTCATGAAATAAGCAATACCGGGGTGAAGTGCCGATGTGACAACGGCTCAAACCTGTAGTCCGAACCGCGAGCTTTGGTCACGCCTCTCAGCCGCATACACGTATACGTTCAGCGCATATGCGTGGCACGGACATGGATAGCTGTACAGGTATCTGCTGTCAAGCAGCATCCCAGTAATCCAATGCCATGCAAAAGTGCTGACATGCCATGTGAGAGCCCTGGACGTTACACTGACGGGGTGTGCGAATTCTGCTGCTGTGCACGGCGCAGTCACAAGGAATGATAAGACCGTTGAATAGAACCCTGATCTAGTCACCGGATCCTTGCTCAACCCAGCAGCAACTCGCCAGCCGTAGTTCAAGTGAGTCTCTGCAATGACAATCAGTGACATATCAGCAAGAGACCACTTCACGGGGCGTATACTTATGCTGGTACCAATATTTGCGTAATCATCAGTAACAACCAACACCAACACGCCCAGTTGCGACCAGTGTCCACCCCGTGATCTAACAAGGCCGGTTCCAGGCCGTCGGGATCAGATCCACCACGATCAAAGCCAACAGCACTTTAGATTGATCGATGTGATGGTGGAGTCCCGAGTTCCGTCGATATAAGGCCTTGTCCGGAAGCCGTCGACGTTGATACGGCATTTACCCGTCAACGTTGGACGAGCACGGCCTCTTGGCGTCCTTCGGGGAATATCGCTCCACCCTCACCGAAGCCAAATGCTGCTAAACCCATCCGCGGCCCCCAGCTTTGTCGTTGCCTTCGCTTTAGCGGAGTTGGATCCCCAGTTCTACCCCGATTATTTTGATAGACTCTGGAGTATTTCAGCGAAACTCGATCACTCATTGGCTGTAACCCGGCAATAGTGCTGGCGAAACTCCGGGTATTCGGTCATACTAAGGACATACTAAGGATATACTACGGCTAATTCACGAGCTAAAGATTCGTGGCGGTCAAACTCGACCACTGATTGGCTGCGCTATGGCGGAACTTCGGATATCCGGCCATACCAAGGGCATACTAAGGGTATACCACGGTTGAACCCCTGGCTAAACGCCAATAGCGGGGAACAATCGCGGGGAAACTCGTTCAATAACGCATCCCTCGTGATAACCAGGTATGGATTGCGCGCGGTTTTCGGAGAATCCTACCTTTGCTTCATGCTATCAAAGACAATAGCTGCCAAGATGGGCGAGTAAGCCCGTTAGTGGAAAATTTTCATTGTTGGATTGCTAGGATCTGGCCTGATTTCTTTTACGTTTCTCCGAAGTTCAAACGGCTAGCCATGGCGGACTTCGCATGTTTTATGGGCTCTCTCTATTTTTGTCTGACCGACGGGTATATAAGTTCCCATGTCTGGTCGTCTGTGTTGGAGATTTCTTGTAGACCTATCTATCATTCTCGTGTGCCTTGAGACCTTGTTCCAATCTCTCAGTTTGGACTTGTCTTCTTGTAAGATTGCTCGTGTCTTACCCTGAAGTCTTTGGGAGATTCGAGTGTACTTGAGCACCTCCTTTTTATTATAGAGCGAGATATTTGAGATATCCTCGTTGTGTATTAGAGAAAAACGTCTCTCAAATACATGTTGAAAATCTAATTTTTTTGGTTAAATATCTCTATATCATCCAACCATGGCTGACATCGATGTCGAAGCCGTGCTGAAGAAGCTAACCTTAGCGGAAAAGGTCGACTTGCTGGCAGGTGAGCTATATACAACTCCACACCAACACATCATATTTTATTCCAACCATATATTCTCGCCTTTTGATTTTCGTCTTACTCTGAAAATCTCACCGATTCAACGTTTGACTAACACTTTTCTCCAGGTATCGATTTCTGGCACACAAAAGCCCTCCCCGAGCATGGCGTCCCTTCGCTGCGCTTCACAGACGGTCCCAACGGTGTAAGAGGAACCAAATTCTTCGATGGCGTCCCCGCGGCCTGCTTCCCCTGCGGCACCTCGCTCGGTTCCACCTTCAACCAATCGCTGCTCGAAGAGGCAGGTAAGATGATGGGCAAAGAGGCCATCGCTAAGAGTGCGCATGTGATCCTCGGCCCGACTATCAACATGCAACGCTCCCCTCTTGGCGGGCGAGGCTTCGAGTCTATTGGCGAAGATCCCTTCCTGGCTGGCCTCGGGGCGGCGGCTCTAGTCCGCGGCATTCAAAGTACCGGCGTGCAGGCCACTATCAAGCACTTCCTGTGCAATGACCAGGAGGATAGGCGAATGATGGTGCAGAGCATAGTCACGGAGCGAGCATTACGCGAGATCTATGCTCTGCCTTTCCAGCTTGCTGTTCGAGACTCCCAGCCGGGAGCTTTCATGACGGCATACAATGGTATCAATGGCACATCATGCAGTGAGAACCCCAAGTATCTCGACGCTATGCTCCGCAAGGAATGGGGCTGGGATGGTCTCGTCATGAGCGACTGGTACGGCACTTACAGCACGACCGACGCTGTTGTAGCTGGACTTAACCTGGAGATGCCTGGCCCACCTCGATTCCGCGGTGAGACGCTCAAGTTTAACGTCTCCAACGGAAAGCCCTTTGTCCATGTTATCGACCAGCGCGCCAGAGAGGTGCTCCAATTCGTCAAGAAGTGTGCCGCTTCTGGCGTCAAGGAGAACGGACCCGAGACCACAGTGAACAACACCCCCGAGACAGCAGCTCTGCTCCGAAAGATTGGAAACGAAGGCATTGTCCTGTTGAAGAACGACAACAACCTCCTTCCTCTGAAGAAGGACAAGAAGACCCTGATCTTGGGACCCAACGCCAAGCAGGCCACATACCACGGAGGAGGCTCCGCCGCTCTCAAGGCCTACTACGCAGTCACTCCCTTCGACGGCATCAGCAGCCAGCTCACCTCAACCCCTTCATACACCGTCGGCGCCTACACCCACCGCTTCCTCCCCGTGCTGGGCGAGCAGTGCACGATACCAGATAATGGAGCTGCCGGCATGCGCTGGAGAGTCTTCAACCAGCCTCCTGGCACCCCTGGCCGCAAGCACATCGACGAGCTCTTCTTTACCAAGACGGAGATGCACCTCGTAGACTACTACAACCCCAAGGCAGCTGATACATGGTACGCAGACATGGAGGGAACTTACACCCCTGACGAGGACTGCTTGTATGAGCTCGGCCTCGTTGTCTGCGGTACTGCCAAGGCCTACGTAGACGGCAAGCTCGTCGTTGACAACGCCACCCACCAGGTCGCTGGCGATGCCTTCTTCGGCTCCGCTACTCGCGAGGAGACTGGCCGCATCAACCTCAAGAAGGGCCAGACCTACAAGTTCAAGGTCGAGTTTGGCTCGATGCCCACCTACACCCTCAAGGGCGACACAATCTCCCCCGGCCATGGCTCCCTCCGCGTCGGCGGCTGCAAGGTCATCGACGACCAGGCCGAGATCCGCAAGTCTGTTGCTCTAGCCAAGGAGCACGACCAGGTCATCATCTGCGCGGGTCTCAACGCCGACTGGGAGACTGAGGGCGCTGATCGCGCGAGCATGAAGCTCCCTGGTGTGCTGGACCAGCTCATTGCAGAGGTTGCTGCCGCAAACCCCAACACTGTCGTCGTGATGCAGACGGGAACCCCTGAGGAGATGCCCTGGTTGGACAAGACACCTGCTGTTCTCCAGGCTTGGTACGGAGGCAACGAGACGGGCAACTCCATCGCCGACGTCATCTTTGGAGGTTACAACCCCTCTGGTAAGCTGCCACTCAGCTTCCCCAAGCGCCTTCAGGACAACCCTGCCTTCTTGAACTTCCGCACCGAGGCCGGCCGCACGCTGTACGGTGAAGACGTCTACGTCGGATACCGATACTACGAGTTCGCCGACAAGGACGTCAACTTCCCCTTCGGCCACGGCCTCTCCTACACTACCTTCTCCTTCTCTAACCTCAACGTCTCCCACAAGGGCGGCAAGCTGAGCGTATCGCTCTCCGTGAAGAACACTGGTTCCATTGCCGGCGCACAAGTCGCCCAGCTATATATCCGCCCCGTACAAGCGGCCAGAATCAACCGCCCCGTCAAGGAGCTCAAGGGTTTCGCAAAGGTAGACCTCCAGCCGGGCGAGACGAAGACGGTGACGATTGAGGAGCAGGAGAAGTACATTGCTGCTTACTTCGACGAGGAGCGCAACCAGTGGTGTGTCGAGAAGGGAGACTATGAGATTATTGTCAGTGACAGTAGTGCTGTGAAGGATGGTGCGGCGCTGAAGGGATCGTTCTCAGTAGGGGAGACGTACTGGTGGTCTGGACTTTGAGAGGATTATGTAACAATGAATTTAAATATATAGCTGATGAATGTGATGACAATTCTAAATTAACGCTTTGATGAAGTTTGCTATACAGTTTCTTTCAAATGATTTGAATTAGAAGAATCGTACTGCACTACACTACACTACACTAAAATAAAGTAACAAGAATCAACGGTACACTTTGCCGGCTCAATGCTTCTCCTCCTCCCTCCAATACAAATTATCTCACAACAGATGCAATAGTAAATCGCTTACCCGCAAGATCATTTTAACATAAAAAGGAAAAATATCCGCTTGCTCATCTTTTCCATTCAACGCTTAATAAATCCCATGACACAGAGAAAAATCTCCCTCTAATTTCATCTTCAAAATAGTAGTTCGCCCACATCTCCGGCTATCGCCACTTCAATAAAACGTATGGAAAAGCTCGTTCCCCGCGGGCTTTGATCCGCAAAAGGGAAGAGAAGTCAGCACTCTATCACGTGAAGGCTGTTCTGCTATTCGGATTCAAATCGTGCGTCCCGTTCCCCTGCTGCATTGAGCCCCTGCAAATTCCCTGATACAGTATGTATGGAAATGGGGGGCTCATGGATAAGCGCGCAAAATGGCTCTGGATTCGTCCAAGCTGGGGGGATACTTGTCAGTCGCCTTGTCGTCTGATTGAAATTTCGCCAAAGCAACCGCATACTGCCAGTTTGTATCAGAATGCTGGCTGCAGCGAGTAATATTTGCGAGTATCCAACATGGCGCATGCGTACCAGCATGCTCTTCTCATCATGAAATCTCTCCTTAAAATTTCCCTCCAATCAGCACACCATCGCATGCCCAAACATCTGATAACTCGCAGCACCCTGGAGGTAGAAGCAAACGCGAAAAGCAGATTTTCACTGCTCAATCAGCTCATGATCGTCGTCGCACCGCACGTTGGCAACCTCAGGGATGCTCGCCTCCCGGAGAATAAACCCATGCTTCTCCACCACATTCTCTCCTCCTGAAGGACCATACTGGTAATCCATTTCGTCATCTTGGAAGTACTGGTCTCCTCTGAGCCACCTCTGGAGACTCAAGGCCGTGTTAGCCGCACTGATGGCGACATGCCAGTTCTCCAGGCCCATAGTCATCCAGCCAACCACGGACAAGGTCTTGATCATTCGGGCGGGCGGGGCAGTGTGGCAGCTTGGCACAGCGGCTGCCATGACCCAGATGAATACGCCGACAGCCGTTTTCCAATACGGCACCGAGACCTCCCAGACCAGTTCCCATAACTTCAGGAAGTCGGTTTCGCCTACGATCTGAGAGGTAGGTACACGAGCAATGATAGCGCGGTAATAAATCGAAGCCGTGACACGGATACAGCGATACATGGCATCATTCTTCGTTCTGGCCAATCGGGCACTCGCAGTTTCATCTACCGGAGCGGGTGGCGAACCTCCGCTCATGGATGCACTGTCGTTGCTGCTTCTGGGGGAAGATGTATCGTAATCAGAACTACTACTTGCCGGTGATTGGCCCGCTCCCTCGTAGCCCGTAGTTTCCCACCGGACATCGTCTCCTTCTTCGGCTCCATCACCTTCTTCATAGAGCGGGATGTTCTCCGGCATCCGATCCAGCTTGCCAAGCGCCCACAACGCCGCCTCCTTCACATGGAGCAGATCCTGCGCGGTTGGTGATGGAGGCAAGGATTGTACCATCTGTATGACAGATCTTACGTCGTCCAGGATTTGGGCTGAGCTTCGATGAAGTTTCAACGCCGAGGCCGGGTCGATAAACATTGGCCATCCTGATAAAAAGGGGGAATTAAAAGAGGTTTGATACGGAACCATGAAATCATCTTGAAATTCAAAACCGGGTTGGCCGTAAATATCGGGCTCAATATCGTGAGCGATGGCAATAGCAATGTCGTGGCTAGTTGGATTTGAATAATTAGCAGTGTTCTACATTGAAAGCTGAGAAATGCGCTGACTGATTATGCAAAAGTGCTCGCTGCGATGAAAATGCAACGGCGGAGATGGGGTGAAAGCGCGTTGGTCGGTAGCAATGTGACAGACCGTTCTTTCAAGACTAAAGGGGTGGGGGAGAGGGCTATTAGCCAGGGAAGAGGGTTTTTGATGTTACTCACATGAGCACTGTCTTGGCTAGGAAACCGCCCATTCCTAGATCCTGCAGACCGCCCCTCATTCGCAACATGGTCTTGAGGCCCGCCATGTGGGCGCGCAGTTCTTCAGTGGTTCCCCAGTACCATGAATCCATAACCATCTGGGCAGTTCCCATGATGGCGGCGTCGCCCGTCTGCATTCTAGTCGAGCTCAAGTGCTCGTTTAGCATACGGTGGACCACGCCTTTGTAAGCCCAAGCCAGCATCTTGGGCACTCGGCCTGTCTCCTTAAGGAAGCATACTGCCGTATATAGCACTATCTGAAGAAGGAGAGGGTCTTTAATTGACAGCGGAACCCAGTGTTTCATAAATCGACTTTCAGGGTCAGGATTTCCATCTATAGAAGCCTTGAAGCGTGAAAGGAGTTGGAGATCTGCAGCAGAGAAAATTCATGTCAGTTGGACTCGGTTACCTTGTCTCACTCTATTCGCTCATTGAGCTCTTTGATTATACGAGGAGCTTGAGTTGTAGCGAGACTGCTACTTGGATAGAGAATCAAAGATAGCTGTCTACATGCACACGTGCATGAAAATTACACAAGTAGAAAAGACGTGGGGGGAAAAAGAGCTAGGGAGGAGATTGTCACGTACGTATTCGGACGAGCTCAATGTTTAGCCTGGTTGGCTCCATGGGCAGGTTCCGCAGTTGATCGTCCAGACCCCCAAGCATGGGAGGTGGCCGGGTAGCCTGCTGGAAAGCGCGCACAAGTTGAGGGCCGTCGATGCTCCATTCGTCATTGACAATGCGATTAGTGACTTTAAGGCGGGCCGACAAAATCAAACGTAGCATGGCAAAGACGGATTTGGGTCTAAGCGTGCCCGTTTCGTCTGTGACTACGATGCGGAAAGGATCTGAAACAGAGCCGGGAGAAGACGAGTGCGCATCCTGGTGGTCTGGTATTTCGAAAGAAGCTTCTCTATTGGAGCCTAGCTGCGGGCTGTCGGCCAGACCGCCGGAAGCGACAGCCCCTTCAACCTGGAGAAGTGCATCTTGAATGTCGGACAAGTTAAGATGGGCATAGGCATTGCCCTGTAGCACAACCTTGACATTCTTTGAGCTGCTCCTGGGAGATCCGGAAGCCGTGGGCCTGAAAGTTTGGCGGTGATGTCAGCTTATTATCAAACAAAGGTGCTAGCGAGCAGCAGCATGAACAGGCGCGCATGAGTTTGCGTCAGAACGACACAGGGGATTGCACGGGGGGTTAACGGCGGCATTATAAAGCACAGTCCCTCTTTTCTCTCTTCTCTCGCTTTTCCTTTTCTTTCATGCCTTTCTCGTCAGACCGCTTGGCCATCCGATTGGGGGAGAAGAAATCTGCCGGCATGGTATAAAACGGCACTCGTAGCGAGCCAAAGGGAAGTGGGTTGAAGCTTCGGCCTTGTGGGGGAGCTGAAGTGTAGTCTGTTGATTCCCCACAGGCTTTCTCCGAAGTCCCTGTCTGCCCCCCAAGGAAAACGGCTGGATGTGAGTGGAAGAGAGGTGGGAGGGATGTGCAAGAAGTGGAGGGCGGCCGTTTTTTAGGGCTGCTGTGCCTTTGGCGGGTGATTGACAACTAACCTCTTGACGTTTCGCTTGGTGTTGTACTCGCACGTCGGTTGCGGGAATCGACGGGTACAGTTGCTACACGGTCTTCCTTGGTCGCACTACGAGCAAGGTACGAGTCAGCCCATGTTCTTGAAATTCCTTTTTTCTTTCATTCTTTGATTCTTTCTCTTCTTTCTTTTTTCCAACTGGTCTTCGGAGCTTTCTCCAGCTCTTCGTTTTCTTAGATGCTACTGGCTGGCAACGGGTCCGGACGATGCCCGCCCATACCAGCCTAAACCGCCAGGGGGTTCGGACATGATGATACTCGTCCATATCTAGGGCTGCCGACGGGGGAAAAGCCCCCAGAAAAAAAGGCTCTGGGTAGCAGCAGCGGCACTCTGTTCAACTGACCTTTTGCTTGCGACGTCGACACTCGGTGCACGAATTGCCCCTAGCCTTGATGGTCGAGTTTGTGACTAGGCGACGTTGATGGGGCTGAAGCCCCTGCACCTGCATTGTGTCGGACATTTAAGCTGGGCGGCGCGACCGATAGCGTAGCGAAGAGAAAATAATCAGAAATGACGCCGGCTGCGATGATGCGGTGAGCCGCCTGAGGCGAATAAAAAAAAGAAAAACAAGGAACAAGGCTGGAAATCTCTTTAATAAAGCGCACGCTTCCTTTTCCTACTTCTTGCGAAGTATTTGGATTTTTTTCCTTCTCGTCTTTTTTTCCTTCTCTTATTTTTTCCTTTTTTTTGGTCGTGCTAATCAATATGCTGCGACCCTAAGAAGATGACGGCTTTGACGGTTCGCGCCGCGCCTTCAGCCGCAGATATGTCGAGTTCGGCAACCAGTCAGTCTCTTGCGTCGGCAAAAAAAAAAAAAAAAAAAAGGGTGTGGGCGTCGTTTTGCATAAATTGAACCCTTTTAAGGCTCTAGCGTGCAGGAGCTGCAGTCAAAGTCGGACAACAAAAGATAAGCCGTCGGTTGGCAGATGCGGTGACCTTTTGCAGCAAGCTAAACTTGGCAGCTGAGGCTCTGCGCAAAAAGACGGAAGCGAGAGTTCTTGTCTTGTCTTGTCGCAAAGCTGCGTGAGGGGAGAGTTAGAGGAGGGAAACGAAGTGGTCACCAGGCAGCGAGGCTGGAGAAGAGGAGAAGACGAAGTTAACAGCGGAGGGTCACACAGGAATGGCGACGAAACCCCAGTGGACAAAACAGGATGGAACAATGAATGCGATGCGCACGTCTCGGCCTTGTGTCGCGCCCACGTTCTTTCGTCGCTGCGCACAGACTACCCCAAAGACAAGAGAGTTGTCAAGCCCGAAGGATCTGTCTGTGTCGCGAAGGCAAGACTGAGGCGTCAAAGAAAGAAGGAAATGTGAAAAAAAGGGGGTGGGTGGTCAGTAGAATCAAGGCTCGTCTGCAGCAGCAGTTGTCTCGACCAGCTTCGGCTTCTGCTTCTGCCTCTCTTGTCCCGTCTCTTTCTTTTTCTCTCACTTTAGCTTTCGGCACGCTCCGAGCCTCTCCTGAGTGGCTCAACGATGGGATGGAATGCAATGGTCGCTGCGAATCGGAAAAAAAAAAAAAAAACGAAAGGCGAGGGGGCGACAGTAGCGATCCCGGACTCAGCGACTCGGATGAGGGCTCCAGACGTCGGGTGTAACGCCAGCAGGGCCCAGCGAGGAAGTGCGAGGCCCGGCAGCGCTGCGAGAATCTCGATTGCCTGGCCTGGTGATTGGGTGGCTTGACGGCATTCCAGGGAGATTTGAGATTTCGAACAAGGCCCTGCCCAGAATTTCTGCCTCGGGGGCTTTTGGTGGTCCCGGGCCTGCTCGCTTCTCCGGATTTGCGACAAGCGATGCGACCTGCGGAGAATTGTTCCGCCTTGTTCCTTTTAACCCTTCAATCTCTTTTCGATCCTGGACCTGGACCCCCCCTTTTTTCCTCTCGTCTCTTGTCTCTCGTCCTTCTTCTATTTTTGATGAGACAAGTAGAAACAGATGCAGGCGCCGACGCGGGATTTGTGTTTCAAGGCGTAGGGCGATCGGACGAGGCGCGGAGACGGCCGAAGGCAAAGGGCGATTTAGAAGCCGAGCGAAAAAGAGACTAAGAGGAATGGTCTGATCTGGCCCGTGAACCGGTCGGTGGCTGACGGGCCGTTTATTTAAGCTGGACCGTATTACGGAGTCCTGGAGTAGCAGCAGTATCGGGGCTCTTTTTTGCAAGTTTGTTTGCTAAAAAGAGAGGGATTGAGCTTTGCTTTTGCCTGTCAGTCTTAGCGCCCAGGAAAAAGAGGGGAGGAGGGGCTGCAGCTCGCTGTGCTGCCAGAAGAGCCTCATCAGGGCCGCGCAGCTCCAGGTTTTTTCGCCTCCTCGCTGCTGTCTTTGCATCTCCCTTTGGCGCCGCTGACGTTGTTCCGGCACATATATTAGGTGCATGTAGACATACAACACGCACGCACGCACTCGTAGCACGTAGTAGTAAAAAGAAACAAAGAAAAAAAAGGGTAGCGTTGCAGTGCATCGCTGCAAAGCGCTCCCTGCATGATCTTCTTCGACACCCACATTCGGCGCCGTTTTCGCCGTGCAGTGCATTAGCACAGCGGTAGAGGCACTGCTAACCCACTCCCGTTCCTGAGCCTTTAGCGGCCCCCAGCGTGCTAGAGGGACGGCGATGCGCTGACTGTGGTGAGTGTGGGGTTATTGCGGAGTTTGGGCAAACAAGCCGCCTTTGTTCAGCTGAGAGCGTATTTGGACATCCGAGTTCAAAGAGAGGAAGCAACCAACTCGACTGTTGATTTACATGTCTGCGTCTATGTCTGTGTCTGTGTCTGTATGCATGTCGTGTGTCTGTGCAGTTACAGTATTTGTAACATAACTGGTCATAGAGGTATTGTGGCAGCACCGCCATCAATAAATCACCTGCTGCTCCTTTAGCGCTCGCAAACTGTCCTCTCTTTGTGAGCTAGTCAACCAACATCATTGCGCCGAGCATCACCGACCAACAACGCTCGAGTGGAGAAGACCTTTTGTTTCCATCCAACGGCTCAGGCCGGTCAGACAGAAAGTCATGGAAACTCTGAGGTTTCAGGTTGCTGCATGTGCTTCGAATATTGGAACTCTACTTGGGACAAGTTGCTAACAAGTCTTCACAATCTTGCACCGATTCGGACGACGTGCTCTATACAGGTAGGTATAAGTAGATGCCACGGACCACGAGTAACAAAAAGTCTAGATCGTCAGATTCCACATCTGCTGCACGTAAGCAGAGATGGCCGCTAATACGCTGCACCGCATATCCTCAATCTCCACGCATCCGGTTCTCTCGTCAGCTCTGCTTGCTGTACGTAACGATGCGCCCCCATCGTCTCATCATCCCTTGGACGGCTGTTGAGATACGGCTTCTCGTTGGCGTTTGACTTTAGGTCTCTTGGCCAATAAGCAGCGGCAGACACGCTGGTAATTATCCTGCCAAGGCCATCTTGCCTCTCATAGGTCCATTCAAAAGAAAGGATGCCATCCTCTTAAACAGGCGGTATCACGCTGCTACTTACTTATGTCGCGCATAGTCTTAAATTCAGCCACCACTCCTCATCGAGAAAGGATCGATAAAAAACCCCTGCGGGGTTCAGATTTTGCATGATCATCGCTAAGATGCACACCATCTCATATCTCATCTCGCTAAAGGGCATGTTTTGTGATTTGAACCAAAAAAAAGTTACTTGTAATAAATGGTGGTATCGATAGAGTTAAGCAATAGGCAGGGTTGCGGTAGTAGGTCATCTTATCAAGCACATCATCTTCATGGTCATATTTCACCTGGGCAGCAGCAAGTAGGTTTATCCCCTTTAAATTTCATGTAATACTCTGCTTCCAGAATCTGTAAAAAGCTATACAGGGTGTACTTCATTTTCCCTAAAACACTATTTTGTATGCGAATTGCCGCAGCCGCCGCCCATGGTATCAAAGCAAGACATTGTCATAACAACTCAAAGATCCAATTCCTCCCCCATTCCCTCTCGCCTCGAGAAAAAGAAGTGAAAAATATAAACAAAGAAAAAAACAGACATCTCAATCATGCCCTCGTCATATCACTAATTTAGTATCCGGAACGCCAGTATTCCCTACTCTTTTATTTTGTTTCCATTCGTTAATACTGTAGATACTCTGGCTTCCGTGCCATGTTGATGGGAGGGGGGCCTTCATCATCATCGAGAGGATAAGGTGGAATCGAGGTCTCCGAGGCTCGGGGCCGGTGACCATATTCATGGATAGGCGTCTTTGGTGGCAAAGGCGGCGCCATCTTCGCCGGCACTGCTGGCGGCTCCATCTGAACTGGTGACTTGAGTGACAGCGGTGCCGGATACTTTGGCTCCTCGTCCGGGCTCATAATGGCAATCTTGTCATCGGCAAACGGAGGAATCCTGTACTGGTTTGGAGACGACAGATTAACCACATTAGTGTCGAGGACAGGGGTGGCGGCTCTCCCGTAACGAGAGTGCCCGGTGCCTGGTCGAATATGGTCGCCAGAGACTCGGGGCGAAGACAAGGTATTTGCCTGTAGGTGTAGACTGTCTGGCGCAGAATCAAACGACGAACGGCTCGGGGGGCTCTGCGGGCTGTGTGAGAAGAATGCCGGCATGTCGCCGGGCAGCTCGACCGCAAAAGGTTGTTCATAGTTGGTTTCTGAGGTCGACTTGACCAGCTCGGGCACGTTGGCAGAGTTTCGTTCCCAGCGGATCTTTGCTCTGTGAATCTTGGCAAGCCGTGTCGAAATACCGTGGATCATCGTCTGCTCGTCCTCCCGCGACATGTATCGTCGAGTGCCGGTGCTGATTTCGCTGAGTCGGTTCCACTCGTTCATGCCAAACTCGCCAACTCCCACTTCGACGTTGAGGCGGTAGTAGTTTTCAATGTTGACGCCGCGCTTGGCCAAATGCTCCTGAATCATGTACTCGTGAATCTTTTCACAGCCTTCAATCTTGGAAATCATCTTTCGTCGCGCCTCAGCAAATTCACCCAAGAAACCCTCGTACCACACTTGCTGGTTCCCGTCGCTCCCACGAGGTCGCCTTCCAGTGCCAACACTGACAAACACTCCCACTTCCCGCCCTGGCCATTCGCTAATCACGGCTTCATCCAAGGCCTCGGGTGAGGGGTTAAAAGTGCCAGCGCCATCGTCGTGGAATATTGACTGCCCAATCTGAACAGGCTTAAAGGCCAGGCCGATTGAGCAAGTCGCACGTCCAGCCTCCCAGATCTTGCAGTCAAATTCTGGCGGAGGCTCCTTGCGTGAGTCGTATGAACGCAACAATACGGCGGGAGCTCCTCGCGAGGATCCCTTGTACATTGCTGTTACAGCACTATATCATCTCTTGTTAGCCTTGGTCTTGAAAATTATATACATGCAAAAGTAGCTGGTATCTTACGTCTTTGTTCTGTGCTCTCGAGCATCGTACAATCTTGCGTCTCCGTTTCCATGTCTCAAATTCGCAGCTGGTCGTGTAGATACCTGGCCGGAAGGATGGCGAGCGCTGAAGCTAAGGGTGCTTGCGTTGCTAGTGTGTCGCTTTACGGATCCTGAGCTTGAGCGACTTGATGAACGAAGGGGGTTGACAACTTCTACCTCGTGGTCATTGCCTTCTTTTCCGTTGACTGTGTGCTCCCGGACTCCCTGCTTGATGGCTTCCTCCAGCTTGCTGGCCTTGAAAAGCGTTGATCGGTATGGAATGCCGGCAATAGTCTTGTCCGTCTCGAACACCATTCTCGTCATCCGAACGTACAGCTCTTTGCAAGTCTCCAAGTCCAGACGTAGCCTGCCCAGCATGATTGCGATCAAGCCGCCGGTGCCTGTGCCGACGATAAGGTCAAAGTGTTCGCATGGCTTCGGGATTTCGTGTCGTTTAGGTGCGCGGCCTTCGGTTTCAACGAATGTTCGGTGCATGAGTTCTTGGATAATGATGAGCATAGAGTAGCCTCGAACACCTCCTCCGTCTATGATAAATCCGAGTGTTAGCAGCGATCAGCGCTGGCCATGAAGCCATAGAAACAAATAAACAGAGTCATGCCATACCAAGAGACAAGATGCGCAGAGGCGGCCCTTTGGTGGTGTCCGACCTCCGGACTCCATACGAGTCCATCATGGCGTTTTTCGGTGCGAAACAGTCGTCGATGTGCGCGCAATACAAAGGATACGTCGGGTTTCGAGATGGAGGTTAAAAAAAGGTCAAGAATAAGAGTCGCGTCGAAAATGTAGCGCGAAATGACCTGAACAAGCGCAGTCGCCTAAGTGTAATTTTATGCTTCGAGCGTCTGTATTGTGGCAGCCGCCTTTTTTTTGTGGTGTGCGCTCTATCTATCGGCCCCCGCTAAGTTCGGATACGCTGGTTCTTTGGTGTTTCTGTCGCAGTCTGTCGCGGTCGCAATGCGGATAAATCTGGGGTCCGCAGAAAATCAAAAACTTCAAAGGTTCACGAAGAATGTATCGAGAGGGGCAGTGGGTAATGTGTCACCAAAGCAGGTACAAAAAGTAAAAATGAAGGGGAAAAAAGATTGAAGAAAAAAGTACGAATCCAGCTGTCATTCAATGATTCATTTATTATAATCCAGCGAGCCGTGACGCAATCGCCCGGATATACGAAGGTAGCCTCTTTCGGGGGGGGGGGGGGGGGGACCAGCGAAGCGAGGGGCGCAGCGCCGAACAACCGCTAAGCAAACGTCACAGGGTCCTTTAGGCTCTTGCGCGCCGCGGGTTGGCGGGTTTCTGGCGCCTGTGGACCCTTCCAGACAGCGCCCTGGGCTGGCTAGAGCGTGAGACGAACGAATGTGCGTGCGCCGCTGGGCAGCGAAGATCAGGAACGGGCTTCCCGGGTCATGCGAAGCTACAAGTACCGAAGCTGCCGCGCGGGAGAGCCAGATCATGCAAGCAAGAGATCAGGTTTTTGGCCATGATCTGGGAGGTTTATTTGCTTTGCTTCCATCGTATACTCTAGCTGCATGCATTTTAAATCCGAATGCCGTGACAAGGAGCCGAAAGCGAGATGGAAGCAAAGAAACGGAGAGAAGCCGAGATGGGTGGATGACTGATGCATGGAGTTGATACCACCAGCATGGAGCCAAGAGCCCAAGAGCCCACGAGCAAGAGACCACTGGATGCCAAGTCTTACCTGCGGTCGTCACGAGGGAACTCTAATGTGACGGCTTGGGCGATAATATTATTCTCTACTTTTCTCCTCTGTAGTTTTCATCTCCATCTATTACATCTATACTGTAGCAATATTCTCACTATGGTTATACTCTCGGAATCCCTTTATCCAGCGCCTTCTGTGGATCGATTGGCGCAGCCTCCTTCTGGTAGCAGGCAAGCTAGGCAGAGCCAGCTTCCGGAGATGGAAAAGCAAGCCCCGTGTTTGTGTTTCTCGTAGTTTGTTTCGTGGGGGGAGCTTTTGAGCCTTTTGGGGCTGTGCAGATTGGGCGGATACAGAAAGACAATCTACGGAGTGCGCCACGTGATGCCATGACTGGTATTTGATGGCAGCCTTGAGATGCCAAATCGTATTTTCCCAATACGGAATGACTGTGTTGGATTATGAACCAGTTTGGTTCTCATATAATGCCGAAATAGTCGATGCTGGTTGAACATGGACATGCATCTCATCTTCGTATCTCTATCAATATCTTGGGACACAGGCAGTACATGTAAGCTGATAAAAGGGCCTTCTGTGGCATGTCATGATTACACGCATTCAACCTGCGCCTCATGTGCGCGGCCAAATAGAGATTCGTAGGCGGTAGGGAATACCAGCAGGAAACAGCCATAGATGTGCAAGAGGTGCCATATATTTAGATTAGTTGTGACATGCTGCCCTTTCTCACCACAGGCAGTATTACACTGTACAGAGAGCACTTGCATACAGTACATGTACTCAACGTAGCATTCGCCTGCGAGCGCTTTACGTCAAGATTTCGTACCTACAAGATTTATGCGTAAAAGAGCATCTTCCGTCACCAGAAAGTTAATTCCAAAGGCGAAAGCCGGTGAGCGTGAGCAAGGATGGCTTCGTTTCTCTAGCGCTGGCTTTACGAGGAGGCGCAGATGTACCATGGAAATGTTGCCCTTGGCATCTGTAATCATGAGGTACCATTGTCCTCCATACGTGGATGTATCTACATGTAGACAGTGTGCCTACCTAGGTAGGTAGGCATTCGATAAATTGACAATAGCTGTATGAGAAGAATCCCTGCAATAAGTTCCTGGGTAAGAATTTACAAGCAGCATCGTCGTCTTATTGTCCCTGCGATTTGTTGGGTGGGATTCAAGGATTCAAGAGTACATGTAAAGAGGCGTGGATAAAAATAGGAATGTGGCTGGTGATTGGCGTTTCTATGCCTCTTTCCAACTGTGGCTGACGAAGTCAATTACGCGTAGGCGCCACATTTTCCTCGCATCGCAGGCGTGGTGGCGAGCTTTTATACCTAGACGAGCATGCTTTACAGACTGTTGAATGGCCATAACGTGGAACCAAATAGCTGTGGGAGCGTCAACCACTAGAAGCTCGAGAACTGCATGGCATTGTTTGATTCGGCGGCATTTCATACGCGAATGTTTCATGCATCGCCACCTCGCGTTTTGTGGGCATTCTGATCCCCGGGTCAGTGGCTCAGCCTCGCCGTACGACCCAATTCCACCGCCTTCGTATTGTATTGTACGGCAATACGGCTAATGGGGTACAGCATTTCAGGAGATGGGGCTTTTGGCGGAGCATACCTTGCTTTTATGAATAATATCTGACTAGAATGGCACTAGAATCGAATTGTCGAGGACGAAGACGTAAGGCAGAACGCATAGTTGTGTTCTTATCCGTGTGCTTCTTTGATGCCAAGTTATCATAAGGATTAGTTTGCATCTCCAGGAGGCTTCGCAGCACTACCTAGTAACAAGGCTACGTAGTCATAGTGTGCCCCAGTTGACGCATTGACCCTCTACTCTCTTCTCCGGTCTCCGATGTATATCCTTCTCTTGTCGAAACAATTGAATCTTCTTCCAAAGGGCCCAACCTAAGTACATGTAATTACGAGGTCGCGTAGATGGAAGAAGTGTCAAGGAAGACTTGTAGCATGTCATCGATGATGAACATGTCATGCTTAATTGCCGATGCTGATGCCAAAAGATTACAAATTCTTAAATGCCCTATTACTGCTTGTAAGAGAATGCCGAACCAATAGGCTGATATGTATAAGATTTGATATGGTAATACTAGTACTACTAGGCCCTGGAATCCGGAATGATACGCTGAAGCCGTACGAATGGCAACACGCCCTGAAGTGCTCCACATAGACCTGCTACATGTCGCCCCACTGCAGAAGGCACGAGACGCACCTATCAATTCATTCAAGGCTGAAAGAAATCATACTACCCATAGGTACGAGGCTACTCTCTCTCTGTGTTTTTGTGTGCTGCCGTATTGTTGCAAGCCCATGAATGGTGACCCTATCCCCCCTCCTCTACAGCCATACGTAGGATGGCTGCAACGTGAAGTGGCGTACATGTCTGATGCCAGCTGCATACGAGACAGAGTACCAGTCCAAATTTGAAAAAAAGCCATTCTACTACATAGCATCATAGATTACGAAACAAAATCCCATCGCCAAGATCAGGTGCAATGCGACTCTGTGGCGCTCCAGAAGGCGGCGGAAATGGACGGAGAGTAGAAAGCCTGTGCTGGGACGAGCTGAAAACTCGCCACAGGGATCTAGAGTTTTGTTCCCATTGTTTCTGCGTTGTATCCAGCTAGGGGATATTGGAAGCTCGTCCCCGTCCCGCTCTTCCTGCAGCTTTGAGTGCAAGCCTCTTTTTCTTTTCTTTTCCCATCCCCTCTTATCAGGCGTCACCGACGGCACCTGGGATTCTTGTCTCAGTTGAGCTGTATTTCGCCGGCACATTAACCACATTAACCGCCCGTTCCGTAGCAGCGCGGCGAATTATATGGTTGCTTGTGTCTGTGATGGCATTATCACCTCACTAACATGAACAAGTACATACTCGTGTGACTTTAGGTGGCCTATAAGCACACCAGCTGCTATACAAGACCCAATGGCGGGCAGAGGACGCCCAAGTACATGTAGGCTGGCACATACTGGCACCAGATTCCTGAAGACCCTGCAAAAAGTCTCGACATGGAGCCATGTCCGTAGGCAGGTAATTTTACATGTAGGGTGCCAGTAGTGATGCTACTTTTAAGCCGCCGCCAATAGGAAGCTCGGCGACAAGAGGGCTATACGCATTTACACACGCTGGATCGGCTTCAACTCGCCACTGGTTCCAGGTACGGGACGGCGCGGCTTTGCGACTGGTCTGGCCGTGGTATCCGTTATTTTCCACTCTTCCCCTCCCCTTTCGCTTTTCCAATGGACCGATGCAGTAGTATAAAAAATCACGGTGAGCCGGTTCCGAGACACCCTGATGCCCGCCACATTCGCAGCTCCATCCAGCTATGCCCAGCGCAGTCTAGAAGAAGACCCCGACGTCAAATAGCACAGCAGACCTGCAGTCAGGCTCCGGCATGCTCGCTGCTGCTGAAAGGCGGCACCAAAGGGTCGCACTTTTGGCGGTGGACGCCCCTCGCTTTTCCGTAGTCCTGGGCGAGGCTGCGAGATGATTCGCCGGGCTGATGTCGAGGCTAGAAAGCCGGCCGCGTTGGCAGGCCTCGCTGCTGCGAATCAAGCAACGCGCGGCCCATGCAGGCCGGAGACCACTTCGCTGCGCGACTAGTTTGGGTCGGTCGGTGTTTCTTTCCCTCTTCAGCTTTCTGTATGTCTTTGCGTTGCGCCGTTGAGCAGCTGGAGGGTGTCCGGGGCTGCGGTCCTGGGAACTGGCTTTATGTTTGCTGCTGAAGAAGTGCTGGGTAGACCACATGCAAGTATCTGGGCTACTCGTAGTGGTACATACAACATACATCTACATGTACATGCATGTAGCTTCAATGTTGTATCAAGCGAGGCGCTGCAGCAGCCCTTTTGTGCGGCAACACTGCAAGATGGGTAACACCAGGGCTCAGCACATGTATTACGTGTAGGTATCTCTGCTGTCAGTGCGCCAGACGAGATTGAGATTGTCTACGGCTCCCAGAGTCAGTAGTACCTCCAAGTTCTTACACGCGCAGCGTCCACGGAGCATTGCCAGGACTGGCATATACATGCATGCTGTCGTTGCTAAATATATCAATACCTAGTAGACACCTACCAAGGTGAGCATGCTAGGCGATGAGCTGCGCATTGCCGCGCCGCAAACATGACTACAGCTTGTTGGGCAGGGATACTTGGGCGTCTCCTCCAAATTCCTCAAATGTACATGCGCACTATTGATACACATGGTATTCAAGATGACACTGAGCTTAGAAGATCTGTACGGTTGGCTTCTAGCTTTGGCAGCTCGAGACGCTTGAATGTGTGCTGCGCTTAGTAGTGCCTGCTTTAGCATGTGGACTAATGCCAGTGCTGCGAGTTGAGCACCCGTCTATACCGGGATGGAGGTGATAGAGCTACATGCAGTGTCTAGTGGTTTATGTTTACACAGAGTACCTTGGTAAATACTACTAGAGTAGGCAAAGTAAGGTATTTTTTGCCGAGCCGTGCCATCAACTGACGATGATGTCTGAACGGCTTGGATATTTTGGGGGCAGAAAGAGACACAGAAGTGCGTGTACTTGTGCAGAGCTACTTATTTTCAGCATTACCGACAAGTACTACTACTTGTAATCTCAAGACTTGGGTACTGGGTACGATGGAGAGCTTCAGGACCAATAGCAAGATGCAAACGCGCCCTTGGCAAATTTAAATTAAGATCAAGAAAATAGAATAAAAAGAATAAAAAGAATAAAAAGAAAAGAAGTGTCACAGCTCGCCAAGGCTCTTCTCAGCACCCTTGCCTTGCGCTGTTTCATCCAAATAGCGCCGGCCGCCCCCCTCCTCGTCCTCTGTGCCAATCCTTCAGCCAGGCGTTGCGGAGGTACATGCTACTCGCGCAGCTGCCGGGCGCGGGAGCAGGTACCTGGCGATTCGCTTGCCGTGCAGGTACTGGGTACGGGCTGTTACAGCCGACGCCAGACCCAGAGCCTGATCCAATCCAATGACCTTCAACTCGTTTCGAGCCTCTCAGTCTCCATAATGTCAATACCTACCTCATGTGCAGCCGGACCAGGACAGGCCCTGCTGCGCTGGGAGCCAGAGTGCGAGTGACACTGCCGTGTCATGTCATTTATGTCATGCTACGCTGGAGAGCGGCACTTGCATGCCGCCACCAGCCAGCCAATTCGATTCGTGCCGCGTCGTGTCGTGTCGACCGTCAGTAGTCCTGGTTGTCCATGGCAGAGGCCTCAACGCCAGCTTCGCATCCACCCAATAATGCAGCGCCTGCAGCTCCAGCTCCAGCCATGGCCATGCAGCCAGCCAGCCCAGTCCAATCCAGCCCAGTCTTAGCCCAGCCCGGCCGGGCCTTGCGCTTCTGCCTCTCAGTGCCTCTCAGCCGGGCTTGCGCTGTCCCCGTTAAACACCTCGGCTACCGGCCAATGGGCGCCGCTGCTGAGGCCCTGCACAGCCAGGCGGCCCGCCAACTAAAATATAGCGGCGTGGTCCTTCCCTGGAACGCCCCCAGCCCCAGCGCCCAAAGCCCCTACCGACTGACTTCATACATTGAGGTGCTCCGTAACACTGGCAAATACTGACAGCCTCGCCTGAGCCTTGAACTCCCTCGCAGGTCCCCTCTTCCCACCCCAAAAAAAAGGCCAGCCTTACTCCCTCGTCCTCTTTTGCTGTCTCACCTCATCTCTGCTTCTCCCAGCCGGCCGTCGTTTTGCTCCTGTTGCCTCGTTTCCATCCTCGAATCTCCCCAATTGCCACGTGCTGCTTCTCTGTCGCTGCTGCTACGCTCTCGAGGCTGTCGTGTCCGCATTCAATTCAGCATTCCACGCCTCGCCCAGCCCGGAAATCCCCCCTCCGAAGCCTCCAGAGCCTCTGCAGCTCGTCTTGTCGTCTCCCTCGTCTCGCCGTGCCTCCTCACTGAGCCTGTCCATGGAACCGTCCAGTAAAAAGCGGAAGCTGGCTCCCAAAGTCACCACTTCTGCAGCTCCCAATCCTCAGCCTGCTGCGCAGTATTCTCACGAGACGGTTAGCCTTGCATCTCTCTCCAACTGCCTCGCCAGTCTCACTCTCTCGCCATCTCTGTCCATCTCCCTTTTACTTTTTCCTTCCACATTTCCCCCTGCTGCTTCTTCTACTTCCAGCATCGGTTGCTAACGTGTGCTGTCATCCTTGTCTAGCCACAACAACAGCCTTACCCCGTACACGATGTTCCGGTTGCCGAACGACAAGACTTCGAGGCCTTTGCGCGCCATCTACAGGATGCTGCCATGCTGATACAGCGCCAGACAGAGCGTCCACCCCACAGCGATGTATCTGTCTTGCTGTTAAATTGGGAGGAAGATCGTACGGTGGATGAGGACGTCACTGCGATGGAGCAAGTCATGCAGAAGCAGTATGGCTTCAACACTCAGCGCTGGCAGATTCCCACCGTACCGAATCCAAGCATCAAGCTTGGCGTCCAGATGGCCTCTTTTCTCGAAAACGCAAGACCCAACCATCTCCTCATCATATACTATGCTGGTTACGGGTACGCCGGCCCCGACGGACAGCTGTATTGGGCCTGGTGAGTCTTCTGTCATTTGGGGCGCTCTATAATCCAAGCTCCTCTCACAATCTCCTCCTCCTCTCTCCTACCTTCGTATAATGCTTGCTGCAATCCGCCATCGTCTCTAATTCCGCTTGCCCGTTTAGCAATGCACGCGAAGATGCTGCCAAGCTCAAATGGGATGGTGTAAGGTGTCTGTTCGAAGATGCCCAGTCCGACATCCTCTTGCTTCTTGATACGTGTGCCAAACCAGACCCCACAGCTGCCGGCAGCCACGGCGTGAAGCAGGCAATTGCAGCTTGCTCGCCAGAGCACAAGCTTCGTGATGATCCTGGTCAACGCACCTTCACCTCCTATCTAGTTGAATCGCTCCACAAGCTGAGTAGCGCGCAGCAGCCCTTCAGCGCTCAGAGATTACACGAGGAGGTTTGCGTCCTGAAACAGCAACAGCAGCAGCCACATACAAACAGCCCCGCCACAGCTTCTTCTGCATCGCTCGTAATGCCCATATTCTTCACCCTCACTCCCGCAAAGGGGCACAGCCTGATGCTGGCATCAATGGTAGGCAGAGCGCCTGTACCTCCTCTGAACGGCGTAGATGTGCCAGAAGGACAGAGCAGTCGCGCTCGTGAGGACAATCTCATCGACGCAGATTCCGTCACTGACCTCAGATTTGAGGAGGCTCGGATCTTGGTCTGCACAACGTTCGTCGGCGACGCGAGTCCCGATATGTCTTACTTTCACCAGTGGCTGCAGAACAAGCCAACCCTCAGCGCTGCCATTGCCGTCGAGGGCATGTTCCTTGGCCCCCCCACCATGCTGCTGATATCGATGCCCCACTCCATATGGAATGTCGTCCAGCATGATAAAGTCTGCTGTTTCCTGGGCTACATTAGCTCTCACAACATGATTCATCTGTATGAAAAATTGGTGGGGCCTGGTGGTATCCGGCCGTCTGCCAAGGAAGTAGAGGATGGCCGCATCTTGTTGGAAGCCAGAGAGTTGGCGGCGGGGACACCTTCGCGTACTCGACGAGATCCAGATCCGTATCTTCATGCAGCAGCCCGAGATGGTCTTGAATACAGGTCACAGAGTAGCCCCTCTGGAGCGGCATATACCCCGGCTACCCCTCGAAACATTGCGCCTATAAAGGCTAAAGACGACGTCGAGGATTCTGCAGAGATGCAGGAAGCCGCAGAACAGCTCAAGGCCTTGAGCCATGTTCGGCCGAGAGGCGACGACGGCCCTCCTCCACCTCACCCACCTATTCCTACACCCGCTGCTCCTCCTACGCTCCCTGCTCTCCCTCCACTTCCCCCAATTTCTGCACTCCCGGCATCCCCAGTACTTCCTGCAGTACGACAACACCGGACAACGCTTCCAGATGGCATCCCCGAATCGAGACACAGTGAGGCAAACTCATCCCGCGAAATCGTCGATCCTGGAACTGCTGATGCCATGGCTGTGGACTCGGCTCCACATTTGCGTATGAAGGCGCCGCGGCGGTCTCTCCCCAAGCAAGAGACCCGTTGCAACCATTGCAGCCACGCACCTTTCAAGGATACGTCTTCACTCCGTAAACACATCGCAGCTGCCCATACGCGGCCGTTCCCCTGTGCTTTCTCATTTGCTGGCTGTGCTAGTACATTTGGATCAAAGAATGAATGGAAACGTCACATTGCCTCGCAGCATCTCTGTCTAACATACTATTGCTGCTCTGCATGCCCGCAGAGCGCGGTAGAGGGCAAAGGTAACGAGTTCAACCGCAAAGATCTCTTCACTCAACATCTCCGCCGAATGCACGCTCCGTTCCAGATCAAAAGAACCATTGCCAAGGGCGATAGCAAGCTGATGGCCGAGTGGGATGCTCACGTCAAAGAAATGCAGCAGTCTTGCCTGGTCACTCGGCGGCACCCTCCTCAAAAGTCAGCTTGCCCCAGGAAAGAGTGCAATGCCGTTTTCGAGGGGCCCACGTCGTGGGATGAGTGGACTGAGCATGTGGGGCGGCACATGGAGAAGGGTGAAGCCCAACGACTGGGCATCGACAAGCTGCTGGCAGAATGGGCTCTTGACGAAGGCATCATTGAGCTGAGAAGCGATGGCGAGTACCGTTTGTGCGCCACAAACGGCGTTTTCCCCGGTACCAGCAACGGTAGCATGAATAACGGAATCGCCGTCCATACTCAGCCAGCGCTAGAGCACAAAGAGTCTACTCTTTCCCTTCCGGAAAATACATCTGCAGAAGAGACTTCGGTAATGGAACCAAAGCCAGCTGATGATACGGTAATGGCAGAAGGATGAGCCCTTTTCTTTCTCCTTTTAGGAGAGAGAACATGGCCCATTGACATCTACCTAAAGTGACCAGCTTACGAATGCTTGGCCATCATTGCCGCTGTCGGATCAGGTCTCTCAGTGCATGAATGCATGATTCAATATTGCGTATACAAATTCGAGAATGACTAACGAAAGTTACGATAAGGGGGCTTGCCATGGCACATCTCATTTCATTCTTTTCTTTCCTCTCTCATCTTGTCTGTCCTTCCCGTGCATAACACTATCATCGAATGCTCCGAAGCCTAGGTTTGCTATTCGCGGCGTTTATATATATGGTCTTGGCTCCCAACGGTTTTTTCTTTTTTTTTTCTTCTTTTTCTTTTTCAACATACTTGTCACATTTTCCTTTGTCTCTCATGGGCGGCGTTGGTAAGGTTGAAATCCATCAGGAAGGCATCTCAGTGATACAGCGGAGTCTTATTTCTCATACTATTGTTTCCAGCCTTTGCTCTCCGGAAACGGATTTGCGGAAAGCTTATTCTCACAGATACGGGAGCGCTGCTCAATTTTTTCAAGAATTCTAGGATCAAACAAAACTGATGGCCGAGTGGGAAGAAGGGAGGATACAAGCATACAGGCTTTTGAACAAAACATTTATTGGACGGAGCTCGAAAAAATATAGTCATCCATAGGGCCGGCTTGTAGACTTCTGTTCCTTTCAATAGAATGGTAGACGTAAGAATATTACAAAGTTACAGTCCATTAGCTCCAGTTGGCAAGAGTATTGCTCCTATTTATCCAGATCCTCTTCGTTTGTAACCTGCTACGTATTTATTTATGAAAGAATGTAGAAACAGCAGAATCACTCGCTTAAGATGAAAGAAAGGTTAAGAGACAAACTAGTTGCTCATGTGCTAAAACATAATCATGGTGCGCCTAAAAAAGTACTATATATACATGAAATGCCCTTGGGGCATGAAAGCGCTACAACTATATATCCACAAGTTGATTCAGCGACTAAGACTCTCAAAGTGTTCTAAATCTAGAATTCAAAACAACTTGCAACCTTGATAAAAAAAAGTCTTTAACCAATTCTAATGGAAGTAGGTCCATTGAGCGGCAGGTTAACATTGAAAGACTTGCTATTGCTGCTAGCCCCAGTGTTGGGCTTAAGGCCATTTGTTGAGCCGCCCAGGATGGTCACCTTGGAGATGACAAATGGCACACGGAGATCAAAAGTGCCACCCAGGATGAATAGACCATTCTTGTACGTAAAAGTAACGTGGGTGATGGCCTTCTGGTTGATGGAGACGCCGTCGTCGAGGTAGAGCTCGCCGGTGGCAGAGCCGGTGGCGTCGAGCGGGATGAGGAGCTCAAAGTTCTGCTTGCGCAGCTCGGTGGTGGTGTTGGTGGACTTGATGCGGAGGGGCATAATGACACCGCCGCGGATGAAGAGCGGAATGGACGTGGTGTCAACGCCGGTGATGAGGTGGTTTGTGGCGCCACCGACAATCTGAGCGTGCGTGTACCAGTCGTAGAAGATGTCGTCTGGGAGGTAGACGCTGACGCTGGTGGAACCCTGCGCCGTGACGGGGGCGACGATCAGGCCCGGGCCGAAGAAGTATTGAAGCTCCAGGCCCCAGGTGGCTTGGTCGTTGGGGTATTTGAAGAACATGGGGGTGACTGCTGGTGTGCCGTCGGTGGAATGGTGGTTCATGGCAGTGTAGATGTAGTCGAGCAGACGGTAACGAATGTCAATGGCCTTGCGGGCACTGTTGGCCACCGATGTCCATCGGTAAAACTCCTGGCTAGTGCTGCCCAAGTCGTTGTGGTTGCGGTAAAAGGTACTGAAGGCGCCGAGGGAGGCCCATCGAGCGCAGAGCTCCTCGTTCGTGTTGCCGCCAAAGCCACAGACGTCTGAGCCGACCATACCGAACTGGAAGAGGGAGGTGAATGCCAGCATGGTGCGGATGGAGATGGTGTAGTAGCTCCATTGTGACTGGTTGTCTCCAAGCCAGTGGCCGACCTTTGAGCCAGCGCCGGCGAAGGTGCTGCGAGTGATGACCATGGGTCGGAGACCCGGTCGACGAGACTCCATGGCATCGCGTGAGGCTGAGGACATCATGGTGCCGTAAAGGTTGTGCGTGTCGTACATGGCGAGGCCATTCTGGTGGATGACATCGGTGTTGACAGTGTGGTTGGAGATGCCACCCTTGTCAGAGTTCCACGAGACTTGGTAGGCGGCCTTGTTGTGGATGGGGTACTTGGGATAGAGCAAGTCACGGCCGGGCAGGCCCTTTTGGTTACCCAGTTTGTTGTCAGCATTGGTCGTGGAAATAGAGGAGCTGCTCTTCAAGTTCACAGGTAGGCTGCCGCTACCTGCGTTGATTTGCAGTCTCTGAGATTGATCATCGCGCTTGCTGGGGCATCCCGCAGGCTGGAAGTCGCAGGGCCAGCCGGGTAGCGGACGGGGCGGTGACCGGACGGCTGGTGGGGCCGGAGGATAGCCCACAGCGGCGGCGTATGGGTCATCACATGGGAAGTTGCACGGGAAGTTGCTGGGCTCATTCATGTCGATCCACAGAGCATCGACATCCAGACCTGTGTCGGCATTGAAAAAGGTCTGGAACTGGCCGTTCCAGTACGATGTGATGTTGGCAGAGAACCAGTCAGGGAAGACGGTGACACCAGGCCAGACCACACCGATCCAGACAGAGCCGTTTTGGCGCAGCAAGAAGATGTTGTCATCAAGGCCAGTGTTGGCCGGCGGGTAGTCCTGGTAGGCCACAGCAGGGTCAACCATGACGACGTAGTGCTGGTCATTATCGTGAAGGTGGTCAACAAGCTCACGCATCATGGAAATGGGAAAGCGTTGTGGGTCGGTGGTGAAGACTCGTCGAAGGTCCATGTAGTCGATATCCGTCCACATGGTCTCAAGGGGAATGTTGGCCAAGCTGTAGTTTTGGACAACTTCGGCGACATTGAAGGCGTCTTGGTATCCGTATCTGTAAATTGACGCATGCATGTTAGGTTTCGTGCTCAATTCTCATGTATTGGGACATTTCTTGTAATTCATACCTGCACTGGTGGAAGCCGAGGCCCCAGTATGGCTGCATGGTTGGGAAACCAGCAAATTCACCGTACTGCTGCACGGCTGCCACAGGAGTAGGTCCAGCAACAAAGTAAAAGTCGAATACGCCACCAATGGTGTTGTACTCGAGATACTGGTTGCCAGAAGCGTCCTGGTTAATCAGGATATCCATTCCATTGGAGTTGAGGAACAGGACACCATGAGAACCCGTAGCTCGGTGCTCTAGGTAGAACGGGTGAGTTCCATAGAGATTCGAGTTGGCAGGAATGCCGTAGCTGTCCTGATTCCACATCGTGCGGATGTAGTTGGTCGTCTGCAGGCGGAGAGAGTCGGAATGCTCGCCCAAACCGTACAGGTTCGGGTTCGCAGGCAGGCTGGTGCGGAGGCGAAGGTACTGCGACTCAAAGACGAGCGACGCTGGAGAGGTATTGAATATGACCTCGCCGGTTTTGGCGCGGGTGATGTTGAAGGAGAATGGGCTCGCTGTGTAGCTGAATTTGAGGTTGCTGGACTGCGATGAGATTGCGCCTCCGGGACGTGGGAAGACGGATTCGGGGACTTGATAAACCTGGTTGCCCTTGTCCTGGATGAGGACATGAACACGATCCGCTGGTAGCTGGTTAGCTTCATGAAGCTTCAATTGCAGTATAGCACTTCAATGGCTCTCAAAACGATGCCTCAGCTAAATCACGGTATCATCGGCTGTACTTACCAGTCTGGTACGTGACCTGGAGAATGAGGTTCGGCAGGTCTGTTCCGTACACATTGCACGCAGCTCCAGCCAGCGTCAGATCGGCTGTCACGCCGGTGGGCGTAACGCGAATGTTGGTAGCATTGTAGCCTGGACAATTAGCCAGAGCGTCTGTCGTAGCTCCATCTCTGTGAAAGATGGCGGCTGCAGAGGTGAGCCCCGCGAACAGGGCGGCCTTCCAGTGAAGCATCATCGCGGCTGTGACGACAGCGACAACTAGAGGGATGGCGAGAGGAGGGATGGGTCTCGAGGTCCCCAGCTGGATAGCCATGGTTGCGGTGATGCTGGTGATCCCTTATATATGTATGTCTATACCTGGTCGCAAATATGGATGGCCGATGGGTTCGGCCAAGACAGCATTGAATGCCGGAGAATGTCGATGTCTGGGCCCTGTCAGATGTTCTTGCCCACCAGCGAGCTTAGCTCGTCAGCTGTCACCCCGGCTAGAAGAAGAGTGCGACATGGCAAATCCAAGTTCCTGTTAGTGGCCAATTCGAGGCAGAGCAGCTGTGGATACAGGCGAGAGCGAGGAGGGGCACGCATATATCATGCATATCTCCAAGACACGGGACCCCGGCACATTGACCCGCGTCGAGTTGGGGTTGATTGTTAGTCCAAGGCTGCGCGCACCGGTGCGAGATGAGATTCCTAGCAGAATCGCCAAAGGTGCTGGGTTAGAAGCCTTGGTACCTGTCCTTGGTACCTGTTTAGGCCGCGGTCTAGCGTGTGTTAACGGGCAGCCCGGAGGTTTCCTGCAAGGAGAATTGATGGAATAGTGAATGAGGCTTGAGCGAGGTCTCAGCAAAAGTCGCCAAGCAGGAGAAGTGAGACAAGAGTCGTGCTCGTACGGATATTGTCATCTCAGTCCAAGACATTGTGATTCGGTTGCCGGGGAGAGCAGGGAGCCGCACAGTTAGCCAATGCATGTCTCTGCTACTTGTCCATGTCGGGCTATCCATGTCCATCCATATCCTTCGTGTCTGGCAGTGGAATCGCGGCCGTTTGGCGGGAATTCGATAGAGGAGAAGCTCGAATTCGGGCCTACGAACTAGGAGACAAGATTGAAGCGTGCAATAGGACTAGCATCCTATTGCATAGGTGGGCACCATTACTTTGGTCCAACGACGAGCAGCATTGGAGGAAAAAGAAAAAAAAAACCAATGAGCTCATCCAGCGAGTGGGGTTCAATGCGAGCTTTCAGCGGCCTCTCAGTAACTCTAACGGCTTTGCTAACTCTAAGCGCCCTGTACCTGCGCAACTGGCGACCCCAGCTCCCCCGCACCAAGCCCTCTCGTGTCATTTATCTGGGGGCGCACAGGGCATCGACAAGGTTTGTCCCCCCTGAAGCCGCCACCCGATGCGCCGCGGGCTGCTTTTCGCCGGGCCTAAAACCCGCTAAACGCTACAAAGTAGGACTAGCATGGAGTTACCCCGTACAGGAGCCCGTCTGCCGCCGGCAGTGATTTTCAGGGCAGATTCACACATGCCCGCACAGGAAACATTATCCTGTATTAGGATCGGTTTGCACTCCTGGAAAGCGGTTATTCGGTATCTAAACCGGAGATGAGGAACCAGAGGATCCTAATTACCCCAGTTTCTCCATTTAGGCGCGTAAAGGGCCGACTCAGAGGGCGGAGAGCTATATCCATACAGCACTTTTGCTTGAGCGCGTGCATTGCTAATAGTCCGCCGGCCGGAATGAGATGGCAGTATCGAGGGCGAGTGATGGGCACGAGTCAAATATTGCTACCCAAGATCAAGCATGGAGGGCGTCTGATGGAGTCTGTATGAATTTAGGAAGCGCCTCTAGCACTTCCTATAGTATTTGAAGTATTTAGTCCTGTTACGCAGCTTGGTGCAGCTCTTGGGGATGCCCGTATATAATGTACCTACTGAGGTATCCAACATCTCACTTCTCATACAAATATGCAGATCATCAGACTTTACAGCGTCGCAGCACTACAATCGATCTAAATCAGACGATCCCCCTTACTTCCAGCAAACGTGCCACAGGTAGCAATGCTTGGGTACCATTTTCCCTTTATTTTTTCTCGGCGCATACACGCATCATATATTGAGCACCGACAGTTATGGAGTAAATCTACTTAGCAGCACTACCTGCCTGCATATAATGAGCTGATACGTTGATATTGATACAGCTGCGTGCATGTGATATATCCGCTTAGCCGTTGAATACGACCGGCACTAAATCCATAAGGCAGCGAAACCGGTGGTATTTTTGAGCTCAAGTAATTAATTGTATTGAGCTCCATTCTTCATCTTGGCACGGTAGCATCAGCCGCGGTCGACAACTTCCGAATGGTGGCACCGCATTGGACCCTCGCACTAGGCAAGAGGGTGTGTTAATTTCCCGCCCGCCAACCGACGAGCTCAGTTCGCGTCACGGTCCTTCGCTCATGGGATCCCCGGTGCAACGCTGGGAGATCTCTGGTGATGGGATCTAATTTTTTTTTTCTTGTTTCATTTTCCCCAACAAATACACATCATAAACTCTCAGTATATATCAGCTCCTCATTTTGCTATGTAAGCTATACCTCATCACGCCACGTGAGCATTAACCTGTACCAATTTCAGATCTTTCTTTGGCACCTACCAGGCACCCCTTGAGAATGAAAGCTGTGAAAGGCTTCACCTTCTTGTATAGGCCAAGATTCCGCCTGGGCCTTTTTTTCTTCTAATCACTTTTTCTCGGCTCTGCCTCGGTGCCTTAGCTATCCCGAGATCGCTGAGCTGCAATGCTACGCTACAGCCTATTAAATGTGCATAAACTATTTGTTTCGTTTTGCCCTCGCTGCATGTTGGTCCTCTATATGTGGAGAAATAGTACCGGTGGCGAGGTCAGATGCCATTCCCAGCTTCTTCATCTGTATAACAGGAAATGCGGCGCCAACTACTAGCAAGGCTAAAAGCAATATCACAATCAAATATGTTTAGTGATGGACATTTTAGTAGAAGAAAGAAGAAAAAACTGGTATATTATTAATGTCAGGTCTCACGTCCAGCAAACTCCGCGGCACAAAAAAGAGATCGATAGCTTGCAGCCAGACAAATTCACCTAACCTAGAAGCAGTTGTGCTCCCCTTTGTGCTTTTGCTTCTCCATCTATCTGACACAGCAATAGTATTACACATGCATCTCTCCATTATAGTAGATACCAGACAATACTCTGCTTGGACCTTTGGGCGATAGAATACATGTACGCTGTGCTTCTATTGCCGTTTCAGTTGGAGAATAAGCTTATTTCTTGCCGAGAAAGCCACTTCTTCAAGTCGGTAGTGCTGCCATCTTTGCTCACTTTAGTAAATAAATTTCTACACTATCTAGACCAGGAAAAAAATCAATTCATATTTTACTCTTATTGATTAGATTGGATATACCCCCTTCCACGTTGACTGGCCCTTGAGGAACACACTAGGAGATTGGTGCTCGCCCTCTCTTCCGCAGAGAAAATTGCACGTGATTGACTTCTTGAACGCCGCGATGCACGAGCTCGACTTGGATAATGGAGAGATGAAAAGATAAACAAAATTCATAATACACAATGTAAGATGCATAAAACGCATGCATTAGGAGAGCATATTGAATTGATACGCTGGCAAGGCGACGAATTGCAGCTCGCGTTGGTCCAGAGACCCCGCCAACACAAGTCAGTGTACATCCAGCCCACGCCCAGTAGCACGCAAACGCTGCTGTACCGGGTGTGTATCACCTGTAAGCCAGCTGGCAGCCCCTTGCGTCTCGCGCGCAACCCATTCTTTTTCCACCTGGGACAAGAGAATAGAAAAAAAGAGCGAGAAGAGGAGAGCAAAGAGAAGAATTCGCATTGGGCATAGCCCTTGACAGCCTGAGCCTCGCGTTGCCACCCAGAGGTCTCATCTCTCCAGGCGCCGCCCTTTATCAGGAGCAAGGACACACAGGGGGCCGATGTACAGCGCCGCCACGATAAGCTGTCGCGGTACTTTGACCATCTTAGCGAGCCCGAAGAAGCCCCAACAATGGCGGCCGGAGCCCCAGAGCCTCAGATCTTCGCTAACAACCTCCACCAAGATCAAGCCACGCGCGACATGAACTTTGCGACTCCGCTCAACTTGGATCCCATTCTCCAGCATCAGCAAAGCCAGCAGCCGCAGCCACAGCTACAGCCGCAGCTACAGTCGCAGATTCAGGCCCAGGCCCAAGCTCAAGCGCAGATTCAGGCGCGGCATCAGCTTCAACAACAGCAACAGCAGCAGCAACAGCAGCAGCAACAGCAACACCAAAACCTCCAGCAGCAGCAACAGCTTCAGCAGCACTACCTCCAGCAGCACTACTTCCAGCACCAGCAACAGCAGCTCCAGCAACAGGCGCTCTATCATCAGCAGCAACAGCAACAACAGCAACAGCACCAGCAGCTGCAACAGCAGCAGCAGTTCCAAATGAACGGCATGAATGGCGCCAACATGGGCGCCGTCATGCCCGCGCCCACGCCGGCGGGACACCAGGCCGAGCTGAACTACATCTATGGCATGGTCGAAGAGCTTAGCCGACAGCTCGCGGATAACAGAAAGGTCACTGAGGATATTGTCACCGGACTGGGGCGAGTGCGCAACAAGGCAAAGGCGCAGGGGTTGGGCAATAACGAGATGATTTCGTCTGCGGCCGACGACATCAATGGTGAGTTGTGTTTGGACGTCCAGCTCTACTCGGTGTAATGCTAACCTGTAATGTTTTCACAGCCCAAGAATCAAATCTCGACACCATCATCTCAGAACTCTCCGAGTCCTTCGACAAGGCCAAACACAGCCGCGACGCCAACGCCGCCCTCCTCTCGCAGTACGCAAACGCCATCTCCCTCATGCTCAAGCAGTTCCATGAATACAAGTCCAAGCACGTCGTCGACGTCGCCGCCTGGCACCGCTCCTACCGCGCACAGCTCGACGAGGCCCGTCGCGAGAACAGCCGGCTGCGCGAGCAGATATGGGAGATGCAGACCCACGCTGGCCGCGCGAACGAGTCACTACGCCAGTTCCGACGCAAGTACGATGAGGACGAAGAGAGGTTTGCGAAGCGCGTAGACGATACCGCTCTGAGACAGGAGCTACGTTTTTGGAAGCGCATGGCAATGCCTGAGCTGGAAGACGACGACCCCTACTGGAGCGGGGATGATGATATCATTGACGAGGCTGAGAAGGAGAGGCTGAGAGAGCTGGAACTGCGGGCAGCCCAGGAGCAGCACATGGTTGACAGCCAGGGTGAAGACAGCGATGAGCAGCACCACCTGTCGTCTATGGGCATGATGGGTGGTATTGCTATGCAAAGGGAAGACTCAAATAGCCAGATACTACCCATACCGCCTCCTCGGCCACTCAGCGCGGCATCTAGTACAGGTTCAACAGGCAGATGATGAGACTGATGATGGGGATGTAAAAGCCTATCCAGTGCGAGATATGAGAGTGTATGGACACGAGGGGAAACAAGAATGGGGATTAGGTATACCCGAATCATGATGCTACGAGTGATAGCGGAGCGGGAGGCGGAAGGGCTTTTGATGGATTGTAAATACATGTAATGAATGGGAAGAGCTGGTCTAGGTGGTATAGCATGGCATTTGATCAAGGCAATTATTCTGTCGAAACCAAGATAAATTAGAACAAACCTGAATATTTCGTAAAAGGTACATTACGGGTATCGTGCCCCTTTCTTTTCTTTCTTCACATGGATTATATGCTTTCCCATTCCTTGCTTTCCAAATTCTTTGTAGTCCTTCGAATATAATAGTACATGGCGACCAAAGTTAAAGTACGTAGCGATTACTTTGGAGGCCGATCTGAGTCTTTCCACAAGAGAGACAGTAGCAGCATGCCCAGAGCTAATATCCGCTCTGCTCGCGTCGGCCATCATCTTCTCCATCCCTATTCTCCTTGGACGAAGCCGCAGCCTCGCCCGCCTCCTTGATACCCTGCTCGTCGCCGCGCAGCTTCGCAAAGTACGCCTTGATATCCTCTGCGCCCACCGCCTTGCCGCTCTCGGCAAACTGCTTGAAGAACGGCGTGAGCTGCTCCTTGAGGTGGTTGTACGCCATGACGCCCTCGATGGCCTTGACACGATCCATGTTGCGCAGGGCGCTCTCGCCGCGGTCCAAAAGACTGCCGCTTCCGTGGGTCGAGCCTCCGTGCTGGGAAGCTCCATCGTCTGACAGAGGGGGCTCGTAGACTTCTTCTTCCTCTAGGAGCTGGGGGTGGGCGTTGATTCTGCCATAGCAGTCTGAGCAGTGGCAGAGTTTCTCGCGGAAGTCCTCTTTGAAGAAAAGAGAGAAGCGGCCTTCAGGTGCGACGGGTAAGTTGGGCAGCTTGCACGAAACTAGACCGCCACTCTTGGTTTCTCCCTCTACAGCGTGCTCTCCTGGCTTGGTAGCATCCTCAGTGGGCTGAACTGCGGCATCTTCCATTGTGGCAGATTCAATAGTCGATGCTTGGCCCTCGCTCTTAATGCGCTTCGCGTCTGCTGACTCGTCATTCTCATCGTCTTCGGCCTTGCGTTTCTTGGATGCAGCTGTTCCTGTGCTCTCATTGGATGGCGACGCTGCAGAAGCCTCGGGCTGATCTAGAAACAGAGCTGGTAGGAAGCCTGAGGTTCCCGCGTACTGTTTGACCCATGGATTTGCCTCTACGCACTTGTAACATAAGAACCCTTCAAAGTCGTCTTCAGCTGGGAACCCGGGAGGCATCGGCGGCTCGTCATCGTCATCTTCAACTGCCACGTCGTCCGCGGCTTCTGTTGTGCTATTATTTGATTGGGCCTCGTCCTTTTCGGTAATTGTAGCAAGGGCACCTCCCTTTTTCTCAATCTCCTTTGATACAGCCTTGGACTTGCTTTTGTTCATCTGCTCAAACCATTTGGGCCCCATACCCACGAGGCAGCCAGGGTGATACCAGTCCTCTCCACAGCCTCCAGTCTCGGCAGTGCCTAGCCCAAGGCATTGGAACATGGTACCCTTTTGTTCGAAGGGATCATAATCGCACTCGCAGCAGCAGAATCGATTCTTGAAATTGTGATTGTATTTGTTGTTGACATCAGGCTCTTCAGAGTGTACGCTGCCCTTGGTATTGGTCTCGCTATTGATGCGCAGCGTGCATGGGCTGCTGGATGGAAAGCGCGTGGTTCCACAATCGCAGGTGAAGTTTCTCTTCTGGAAAATCTCGACAAGAGCATGTTCCCCGTGGCATGAGACTGAGCAGGCATAGCACATGCCCGCCGGGTTCCAGGGATCTTCAGGCTTCGTCGGCGCAGGGTTGCAGGTCAAGCAAGCGAATACATTTTGTCGAAGCGGACCGAGGATCTTGGTGCATGTTTCAATGCTCTGTTGAGGTAAAATAGTTAGCGAGGAGTAAATTGTAGTGTATGGTGGGATTTGAAGCTCTGGCGTAGACATACATAAGGCAGGGCCTCGCGAGCGTCGGCTTCGAGGATTTCTTGGTCGCGAAGAAAGCTGTCAATATCAACGTCAGTACGGCGCATCCGGTACGCCTTATAGGCCACTGAACTGAATCGCAACCTACTCAGCGGCAGTTTGAGAGTCGTCGGATGCTCGCGACTGCTGGGAAAAGCTGTTGCTGCGGCCTGTAGCACGGTCTGTCTTTGTCTCTGCAGCGGATAACGATAACGACTCAATCGTTGGAGGTGGAGGAGGGTTGTTAGACATGGTCTCAATGCAAACAAACGACCAAACAATTGATGAAGCGGCGAGACGGCCAGAGATGGAATGGATAGACAAGAGTTCGAAAGAAAGATTCGAGAGCTAGTGCTACCAGAAGAAGGGCTGTGGCTGTAGCTTATGGTCTTACAGCTTGGTTTACCATGTAGGTACCCTGTGGTAGACGGGGCGACGGCACTGTAAGACTTGACTTGCGACAAGCTTAGCAGACAATATTAATTGTACGTGAAGCAGCGCGTTTAAGTGGTCTACTGATTAGTTATTTTTGTCCTAGTGACACGAGATGACAAACGCATGAATCGACAGGTACAAAAACCACTTTACGCGTCGGTGCCAAACGGGCTTAGCGCCGATCAATTAACGCGTCTTCAGCGCGTTTAGCACGCCTAGCAGCACCAAGCTCAGCCAATTGCTCCCTAATCTCGTTGCCCCCACCGACAAGGCACAAAGCAGCTGCATCGCCAGATTTCGCTTTTATTTCTTCAAGCTGCAAACCCCCAAAGCAGCCACCGACGACCAGCGTGAACCCATTGGTAGTCGCCATTATGAGGTATGCCAATTGACTCTGTCCTCTGCAAAGCTTCTCTAACCTTCAACACCAGTTCTCCGCTTCGTAATCACCCTGCATCTGGCAATCGCGGCTCTGCCCCGCGGTCAGGCCGCAAGCGCTCTCGTCCTGATGGCGACGATGTGTCTACACCTGGTGCCCTGAGCTCCAGCCCGCTGCCCTCATCTCCACCAGGGCCTCTCAACTTTGCTCATGGAGTCGAAGATGACGAGGATATCGAGGAAGAAGCAGAGATTCAGGATGACATTGACGACATTGACGAGATGGCGGACGATGATGTCGATCTGTTCCGTGAAGGTTTCGAGGCCGATTATATAGACAGAGAGAATGATGTCTACGAAGGTGCAGGATTGGATGACGATGGCGACTACGACTCCATGGACCTGGGCGATAGACGGCGGCTGGAGGCCCAGCTGAATCGACGAGACAAAGAGGTTGCCCGTCGGCAAAGAATCCCCGCTGCGTTCCTCCCCGGCGATGACGATGACGGCGATATCGACCTGACGGCGCAGCCTCGTAGACGGAGACATCACTACGATGAAGACCCTGATGAGGCCATGGATGCTGATATCATGGAAGAGGAGCTCTCTCTCGAAGCTCTAGGTGATGTCAAAGCCTCCAATCTGACCGAGTGGGTGTCGCAACCTCCGGTCCAGCGGACAATCAAGCGAGAATTCAAGGCATTCTTGACATCCTACATTGACGCCTCTGGTTCCTCCGTCTATGGTAACCGGATTCGTACGTTGGGTGAGATCAACGCAGAGTCTTTGGAGGTCTCGTACGAGCATCTGGCCGAAAGCAAGGCCATCCTTGCCTACTTCTTGGCCAATGCCCCGGCAGAGATGCTCAAGCTGTTTGATGAAGTAGCTATGGATGTTGTGTTGCTGCACTACCCTGATTATGAACGGATTCATTCCGAAATCCACGTCCGCATCTTTGACCTGCCTGTCCACTATACCCTTCGACAGCTGCGTCAATCGCATCTCAACTGCCTTGTGCGAGTCAGCGGTGTTGTTACTCGCCGGAGTGGTGTCTTCCCTCAGCTCAAATATGTCAAATTTGACTGTGGCAAGTGTGGTGAGACTCTGGGCCCTTTCCAACAGGAATCACATGTCGAAGTCAAAGTCACCTTCTGCCAGAGCTGCCAGTCTCGCGGCCCCTTCACCTTGAACTCTGAAAAGACCGTCTATCGCAACTATCAACGACTCACACTGCAAGAGTCGCCGGGCACTGTTCCTGCCGGTCGTCTTCCCCGCCACAGAGAAGTCATTCTTTTGTGGGATCTCATTGACAAGGCCAAGCCTGGAGAGGAGATTGAGGTTACGGGTGTTTACCGAAACAACTACGACGCTCAACTGAACAACCGAAACGGCTTTCCAGTTTTTGCCACCATTCTTGAGGCCAACAACGTCGTCAAGACTCACGACCAGCTCGCTGGATTCCGCTTGACCGAAGAGGATGAGCAGGAGATTCGAAAACTGGCCCGCGATCCCAACATTGTGGACCGAATTGTCAACTCTATCGCCCCCAGCATTTATGGACATACCGACATCAAAACTGCGGTTGCTCTGTCTCTATTTGGTGGCGTTGCAAAGACTGGCCGAGGAGCACATCATGTCCGTGGTGATATCAACGTGCTCCTTCTTGGTGACCCCGGAACGGCCAAATCGCAAGTCCTCAAGTATGTCGAGAAGACAGCACACAGAGCTGTATTTGCGACTGGTCAAGGTGCTAGTGCTGTTGGTCTGACGGCTAGTGTCCGTCGAGACCCCTTGACAAGCGAGTGGACGCTTGAAGGCGGTGCTCTCGTCTTGGCCGATAGGGGCACATGCCTCATCGACGAGTTCGACAAGATGAATGACCAAGACAGAACTTCGATTCACGAAGCCATGGAACAGCAGACCATTTCTATATCCAAAGCGGGTATTGTAACCACTTTACAGGCTCGTTGCGGCATCATTGCTGCTGCCAATCCGATGGGAGGACGTTACAATTCAATGATCCCGTTTTCAGCCAACGTGGAGCTGACAGAACCTATCTTGTCGCGTTTCGACATCTTGTGTGTTGTGCGAGATTTGGTAGAGCCCTCTGAAGATGAACGGTTGGCGAGGTTTATCGTTGGTTCTCACGGACGAAGCCATCCTTTGTCACAGGCTCGCCCCGACGCAAATGGTACTGCCACTACAACACAGGATAGCGCAATGGATACTCAGCAGACAAGCGCTTCAAGAGGCCAGAGAGAGGGAGAGATTCCGCAAGAGTTATTGCGCAAATACATCCTGTATGCTCGAGAGCGTTGCAGCCCCAAGCTCTACCACATGGATGAGGACAAAGTAGCGCGACTTTTCGCAGATATGCGAAGGGAATCTCTTGCAACAGGAGCTTATCCGATTACTGTAAGTTTAGATCTAATCAGTTGACAGACAAACATCCCTTATCTGGCATCGTGCGATACTAACATCCATTGCTTTAGGTTCGTCATCTTGAAGCCATCATTCGAATCAGCGAAGCGTTCTGCCGAATGCGTCTTTCCGAATACTGCTCAGCCCAAGACATTGACCGAGCAATTGCCGTTACAGTAGAGAGTTTTGTTGGCAGCCAAAAGGTCAGCTGCAAGAAGGCTCTGGCACGAGCCTTTGCCAAGTACACGCTGGCCCGGCCGGGTGCGAAGAAGGGAGCGGGCGCAGCAAGCCAGCGGCGACCAGACGCTGTGATGGCATGATGATTGTTTTCTGTAATGGGGTAATGGGGTTAAGAGAATGTATCTATGGACATGTTTACTAAAGATGATGAGGGTTTGGACTAGAGTATTGAAGGCGTTTGGAATTGAAACAAATAGCACAGGTCTAAAAACAAAGGATGCGATTTTTACACTGTTGGCTGCACAAATTTCTCATGCCTGAGGCTGTTTGTACTTGAGTATTAAAGGCAATCCATGCTATTTACCAGCGAGCTTCGCAAGGCTGCTCTCTGACTCAAAGGAGGCGAGATGCTACATTCTATCGCTGATCATTCCAATTGTCACTCCTCCATTGCATAAAGCAAAAATAGTACATGTTTGCATCTTGTCGGGAAGCGCAGCCCAATCAAGCCAAGCTGGGCGGTGTCTTCATAAATGAATCGTAGTCTCCTGAATATGAAGCGATGGACTGGCAATTTTTTATTAAAGCACACCTATATATACTTGGGTATGTGGCAAAGGTAGTAAGCATAACTTGTGCTATATTATAATGTGTATTATATAGTTCTCTGCCCTTAAAATCTCCACCTACACTTGAAATATGTTGTAAAGGCCATGTCTAGTCACTCTATTTTCATATTGTGAAGAGATTGCCTTTCCATCTTGTAAACAGACGAAGGAAAAAACAGCGTGCCATCATGTAACATGGTGGAAGACGCACTCTAGTATTAGAGCTAAAGGCTGTACAATAATGCAGGCACTGCCGCAATACCAGCAACAAGGCCTAAGACGGGGTGGCTGTTACCGGCACCATTGTCTGTTTTAACAGCTGGGTTAGAAATTGTAGAAGTAGGGTTGTCAGAATTGGAGACGGTGACAGATGCTGGGTCGGAAGAGGCCGAGTTGAGAGAGTCAGTGGCAGTTGCTGTGTTGGTGGCAGCAGCTGTGGTGCCGGCGGAGCTCGACTTACCAGAGCTTGAGCTGGATCCCGAGCCAGAGCCAGAGCTTATGGCGTCCGAGTCGTCTGGATGTCCGGGGCGGCGCGGTTTGACGCCAGCGGCGTCCTCGACCTCCTTCGCATAATTGGAGTCCTGAACGTTGATCAAGGCTTTGCAGGAGCTCGTGTCACTCATGCAAGTGACCTGGCCGCAGCCGCTGTTTGTGCCGCCGACGCAGCAGTACGCACCAGTGCTTTTCGTCTTCATAACGCCTGGGCAACACACTGTGACCTGGTTCGGGGCGATACCGTTTATGATCTGCTGCTGGCCATCACCACAGGAGGAATCCTGGTATTTTGAATATTGTTATCAGCATTCGTTGCCCTCGGTTTATCACAGGGCTTTTCTAGTATGCCCAGTCGACAAAAAGAAAAACTTACAGCAGAGGCAATGGCTGCGCATAGCGCGATGAGTAGGGTGTTGGACAAATTCACCATGTTGACGGGAGAACCTCTGGATACAAGGGGATATGTAAGAAGACTATTTGAACAGGATTCTTGTAGTTGTAGGGTTCAATGATGATTTCAGAATTTGTTGCTTAAGATCATGGGCAAGGAAAGCCCACTATATATATACATGTATATATGCGTCTCCCCCTATTACTTCACACATAGTGTCTGTGCACATTACATTTCTTTTACTTTTTTTAACATCAACTTGCCGTTTGGAACTATCACTAGCGGAACAGCCTTGCAACAGGGGTAGCGCAATCAATTACTGATTCTGGCTTGTGGAGCACGCAAAGACACCTCGCAGCTTTACGAGGCACAACACGCAGGACCGTAAGCTAAATCATAGAGACGCTGTTGTGTCTGGCTTGGCGTGCCTAATACGAGTGAAGTAGCTTGTGTTGACGATTGTTGAATCCGACAATTGTAATACTTCCCCTGAATGCCTCTGGCTAATAGACGGGCAGAGGATATGTGCTAACACCCACTTGTGGCGCAGCAGGAGGCAGACGTTGAATCCTACCTATGCAGCACTTATCACGTCTCAACTTAGAACTTAGTTAATCGAAATATAACGATACATAAGCATTTGTTATTTTAACTACAAGTAGTCGAAATGTTGAATTAGATGCCCAATATAAAAATATGAAGGCATAATATTATTTCCGTAGAAGTAATAGTATAACAACTATACAAGGTAATATAGCCCATCTCAACTACTAATATTATGATAAAAACTCTCTATTTAACACGATACTCCTGCTTTATTTTCTTGTAATTATAGCACCTGCCTGGGCTGATAAAATTCGCCTCGTCCTGCGAGTCCATATGCAGTTTTAAGCGCAAATTTCTCTATTCCTACGCTGTCTTGTGGCAATCTTCTCTTGAATTTGTCAGATTGCAGAATGAACCTTCGTAAATAGGCTCTCTCGAGGCTATTTGCCCCTTCGTATGCCATAAATAATGCTGGTTGAAATAAACTGGCAGGCAAGATACCCAACGTACCGATATATGCCACGCACATGCAGATGTCCCGAGACCATGCAGCATTCTCACTGTCTAAAAGGACGACTGGTTCATCCAAAATAATGGCCAAGTCGTGTAGAATTCTGTTCAGAACAATGGAGAGCACCTTGTATGTAATCCAACACTCTGCTGACCCCATATTCTTGAAGTGATACTTTATGCCTAGAGGGGATTCGTTGTCTGGCATCTCAACAATGTTACCCAACCTGCGCATCTTGGAAACTATGCTTCCGCCAAGAGCCTTGAGCTCTGGAACTATATTTAGAACTCGCCTCTGAAGAGCTGCAGCGCTCTCTCTCATGGAAACTGTGTCAGGATTGCTGTATACAAGCTTATGTTCATGCACTAGCACTGGCCAATACCTACTATGCAGGTCCATAGCATACACATCCAGACGTTCACTTGGAATATCTAAACCGTTTCTCAGGGCGTCTTCCATCGTATCTTTCCACTTTGGCGTAGAATAAAGGATGTGGCCTCCCTCGACAAGCGAGAGTGACAGCTAAATGAAGTTAGCCCTGTATTTATCACTACCCGTTCAAAATACATACCATTGGTTCCACATTATCAAACGCCAGACACGTATCAAGCTCATCGCTGAGCTTCGGCGGCCCCCTCTTAAGCATTAGCCCGTACATCCCTTGTCCATGCAGTGCTCTATGGCGGGGCCGTTTCGCATCGAACATAATCTCGACTCGTTCCATCATGGTGACTGCAGCCAGAGTCTCAGTGCGAAGCTGTTGATTTTCATCGTCGAGAGCGATTTGTAGACTGCGAAGCGCCTTGCCATACACTTTGGAGTCAATTATTCTTTCAACTGGTAGAGCCCGTCGGTAATTGGCCCATGTGGAACAAAGCAGAGCAACACAGTCACGTAACGCAGGGCTTGCTCCAATACGAGCAGGCACAAAGTTAAGGTGACCCATAGTCAGCAGTAATGCACTATCTGGGCCATTTTCAAGATGCCTGACAAGACTGGCGGCTAGGCGATCTGCTACGGTCGTGGGATTGGGACGTGGCTCTTGTGATAGACGCAGTATGCTGTAGGAGGCCCCACCTGGTACATTTCGAGAGTTGATGGCGACGATGGCGTGAGAAGGTGCGCTAGATAGCAACGGTAGACTTGTAGATTTGGCTGGCACCTCGGAATCTGCTCCGCTGGTGGTGGCATAGATGCCATTGTGGACAAACTTGGCCTCAGTCGGCGGTCCAGAGCAGACGGCATCGGCCTGAAAGCATGGTGTGCAAGTCGGCCATTTCTGATCACACTGCTGACTGTATGAGTGAACACATCTCAAGGCCATTAGCTCAATGCGGGAATCCGACCTTGACTTTGCGGCGCTTGCAGCGTTGACACCGTTTGGATGTAGGAATGCGTGGCATGATAAGGGCATTTGGCTGGTCTTGAGGAAGTAGATTACAAGCTGCGTGGCCACTATTGGATTTAAGCTACACCTGCGTTGTCCTAATTGGAACGAAGTATCTACCTTGTTCAACTTTAATAGGATATATATTGCAGGTGCTTAGATCATCAGCATGACCATTGGGTTATAATTGTAACATAGGAAGATCCTATGCCCGTATATATTCGGGCTATTTCGCGGCTGGTCTTTCGCAGGAGCGCTAATGCAACAGTCTAGTATATCCATGTATTACAATGACGACTATGTGATGACGCGCGCCATATCTTACTCGATTAGGCAGTCTAGTGTGCATGCTTACGGTTCTGCGACAATAGAAGGACGAAGTTGATGATTGGTCAATATTTTGACAGACTGATGGAATGACTCCTGTAGCGGAATGGCCGACAGCAAAAGCTCGATGTTTCAAGTACGTACTGAGAGAGAATAGCCAATGATGAGCAAAACGAGAATCCATCGCCGATATAAGGCAGACGCCTTGGGCAAGGAATAAGCAAAGAAGCGTCATGAGTATGCCTAGCAGTTGGAGGAAAACTTTGCATGCAAAAGTGATTCGAAAGTGCTTAGCATCGGTAACACGTACTGCGACAACGCCCACGGAGAAGAAGATAAGACTTTATCGCTCTCTCTCATGGAAATTTGAGGACAGAGTGCGAGTGTCTGGGTATAAATTCTTGAAAGTTGTCAACCATTTGCTACTACCCAAGGACTGATTGCACTCAGGCTGCAATACCACTATTGGGGGATCATTGGGTTTGAGCTCGTCCTTTTGACAACTAAAAGTTAATTATCCTTTATCACAACCAAATATCCCTTATACCTTACATAGGACTACTTTTTCGAGGTCCATAATTGATTCCGTTTGGTTGGTTTCTTGGTATTACTTCGTAGCAGAGTACTAGTAATACGGCGAGGCTAAGAAACCAGCGTCTTATTACAGAATGCAACACAAAGAACTAAGATCACTTTTCTCTCGTTGGATTTAGGGGAAAAAAAAGCTAACAGCAGAATCTTCCCTTTACAATCCATCATCTCTTCTTAGCGAATGTTGATTCCGCCCTATAAAGTTGACTTCCGCTTTATGCGTGATAGCCGTCTTTGCCGCTATGACGCTATATCCGATTTTAGTAAAAGTCCCCGCGTGGCATCATGACGCAGAATGAATCCCGTTCATTGTCTTTGTTCTTTGCGCTCTTCATCCTAACTTTTGATGAACGTTGGCCTCTTGCTTGGCCAAAGGAAGAGTAAGAGATATTTTCCATTACATAATTCATAATTTCCTGCGTCTGCTGAGGACGCTATGACTCGGCAAGAAGGGCGCAAACGCTCGAAGCTTGCCTGTCAGACCTGCCGCGACCTCAAGCGCAGGTGTGATGGCGCTCGTCCTTGCGGAACATGCGTTCGATTTGAATATGACTGCACTTACAACGTATACAGGAAGAGAAGGGAAGTAGAACAGTATCTGGGGCCGGTCGGAGAACTGACGCCTTCGCGCTCAAGTGCAAAATCTTCTCATGATGAATTCCCATCGGCGGCGAGTCCGCATATCCAAGCCCGATCCGTGGAGGCAAACTCATGTCCTGCGTTTGTCAGGACGCTGGCGTTAAGGTTGGATCCGAAAAGGAATCCTCGGATGCTTAGCTTTGCTTGGAATGCCTTTTTTGGATCGCGACAGACTCTACCTACGCCGTCCTTTCAATCCATCATCGACGTGGTATCTCAAAAGAGGCTGGAAGACTTAGCCGCCGTCTATTTCCAAAAGATCGATACAGTCTATGGCTTCGTTGATCGCGAAGAAATGGAAGACAACATACGCCGACGGTGGACGGTTCAAGATGCCACGCAGGCGCAAGACGCCATACTATGCAGCATCGGCGCGCTGGGATGCCTATTTTCACAAACACAGACCGACCCTACCGATCTTGTCGAATCAGCGCTGGTAGAGTTGGCAAAGCTTTTGCTTGAAAAGACACTATCCGATCCTCCGACTACAGATAGCATCACTGCATGGCTACTACGAGTTATCTACCTGCGAGTCGCGGGAAACCAGTATCCTGCCTGGATGGCCAGCTGCACGCTGATGCATATGATAGACGCAGCTGGCTTCAATGTCGAATCGCCTGGGAAAGCCGTCCTCCCATCCCCACCTCAAGAAGTTAGTATGGAGATGAGAAAGAGGATAGTGGCTATCGCACAGCATCTTAACGTATGGATGTCGTTCGACATGGGCCTCACTCGCGTTGCCCTTCCAAACATAAGCACGGCAGTTTCTTCGGCGCGAGAAGGGGACTATACATGTGAAATCATAGAGCTGCTTCCATTTTCAATAGAGCTTGATCCGCAAAGAAAGCCCACAGCGCTTGAGCTAGAGTGTGCTCTGCAAGTTGTGCTGAGCCGCGTGCACTCCAGCCCGCCTTCAATTCTTGCTCAGTGCAATCTAGCGCTTTGTCTCTGCCGCCGCCTACGATCGATGGAGGTTGCCCTGCCAGAATCTGTACTCCAGCAAGTACTTATGCTAACGTCAAATGGCATTCAAGCTGCTCAAGCAGTGTTGGCCGCCCGAGCACCTTGGCACCAGATGGTCTACGTACCATTTCAGATCGTTTGTGTCCTGCTTGCCATAGACACTGTATCTTCAATCTCTCAGCTGCGAGGTGCAATGCAGTGTCTTAGAGACATTACTGCTGTCTATAACACCGTGGCAACACAAGACGCCTTGAAAACCGCTCGCTCACTTGTTTTCCTACATCAAAAAGGAAAGGAAATGTTTGCTTCGGCCTTGGACGAGATACTGAAGAGCGGCCCAACGACTCCCATTGGCGAAGCACCAGGGATCTCACCAATGCTTTGGGAAGATACGTTTGGCACGGGCAACTTTACAGATCAATTTTTTGGCCTCCCATATAACGATATAGATCAGCTTGTGACCCCTGATTTCTTTTGGAACATTAACGGTTATGGGTTTTGAGTACAGGACAATAATCACCAAGTTTTACGTAATATATTAATACCCCGAGATCTCGATTAAAGAATACGACATATTTATATAAATCATTCGATTTACAGTTAAAGATAATGAATACCACACGAAGCAGAAATGCACAGAATCTGTCCTAGCGCGCTATATCAAATTCACTTCCTAAGACAAGTGACAGCTCTTTGGCTACAAGACTTGGTGAATTTCCCATGTTGATATGCATACTGCTTGTTTAGCAAATGGCGTTAAACAGTATATATATATTCTAATGTCTATCGCGTAAGACAATTTTGCCAGGGTTATTTCACTCTTTAGAGCCATGTGAATGAAACAACCCCTGTGCACTGATGTTTATCTAGTTGAGCAGAGTGAGCTCTCTCTTAACACTATCTCGTAAACCAGCCTTATCCTTGATGCCCAATAGCTCGCAGTCATTCATCCCAAGGTCAACAGGGCCCATGGGCCCATCGGCAAAAAAGGTATACTGAACATAAGGACCAATCGACTGCTTGTATTCCCCCTTTGCGACACTGGCAGTTGCTGCCTGTATCAAATCGCTGCCTTTGACATGGCTGACCTGGTACTTGGAGCCAGATTCTTCTTCAAAAGTCTTCAAAAGTTCATTTTGAGTGGTTACAAATGAATAGGCATTCAGAAATTTGTTTGCTGTTTCTTCCGGCTTCTTCAAAATGGCAGCAACAATTTCGCCAACAAAATAAGTGTTTGAAGCCGCCCACGGCTTGTTGCCGGAGTCGATAATTTCTCCAGTTTTAGCTTGGGCGTTGATTCCGAGAATAAATTGAGTTTGAATGCCCTTATTTCCACTGTTAGCGCATGATATCCATTGCGAGGTATTATACGAGTGATTATGGCCTTACCCAGTCAAAGAAAAAGCCACATGCTACCCCTGTCCAGCTAAACCACTTGTTCTTCGCAGCAATTTCATCCAGATATTCATTTAACTTGACTTTATTGACTACCATCCAACCCATATCTTTTTCCTCGGTACGTCGATTATCGACGCCATATTCAGATGGAAGAAATCGTCGGACTTTGGCAGCAACGGCAGCGTCGACAATTTTTTTTTGGTCCTCAAGAGCTGCTGGGGAGATTGCAGAAACCAAGGCATCGTGACCTTCTAGTACATTTTGAACTGCTTCCTTTGAGGTAATGTCCACTCTTTTCACGTCGACTCCATCCACAAAGGTGGCTTGGGACTCAAGTCGGGTGATGACAGTAACCTCAAAGTTAGAATCCAAAAGGGCTTTGATGATGGAAGGTCCGATGTTTCCAGAGCCCTGATCGGTTATTAGCTTTGTCGAGAGTTCTGCTAAGTCAAATATTTATCGAATAAACTCACACCCAACACCGCGATTTTCTTAATAGTGGACATATTTTTTTTGTCAAAGGCAACTCTTTTTGAGATCCTGTAACAAGTGTTTGATGGTGTATATGCTGTGATTATCAAGAACTCTTTCTTAGTTATCTGCTGTTCATGAAAACTGAGATGAACACCCAAGGGAATAGCTACCACTTTAAATAATTCTCGTGGCATCTGGTATGCCCTTAATGCAGCATGTCTACTTCGCAGTGGAGTCCTATTGCGAGCGAAATGAGAAGATTGACTGCTGAGAAATCAGAATAGAGAGTATGAGACGCTAATTTTTGCTCATGTAACTCAAATATGGGTAAATTGTATTATTAACATCATGTCTTTCTTCTTTAGACGTTTGTTTCTACTATGAATTACTACTGGAACGACTATATCCAACGCAATGTGGCGGATTAGATAAGTAATCGAATTATGAGATTCAGTCCAAGGGGCTTCTAGGTTGTATGAACTGACATGAAATGCGCGTCCTTTGTATGTTAGGCAGCTTCATTGACGAATCCTTCAGCCCTAGATACAGAGCTTCCATGTAAAAATTCTGTAGCCACATCAGGTATCCCTGTGCTAAGCTGCAGTCAATTTCAATTGGATCCTTGGTGGATTAGTACGCAACGACTAATCGTTAGCGAATTTCTTGCGGGCTGCGGGTTTCGGCGGCAATATCGGAATGTGGCGGCGAATGAATGATAGATCACCGCAACCGCCGCACCGTCCCGCAACTCACTCTTGTCTTCGTGATTCAACGTCTATCTCTTCTTCCAATGGATCCCATGAAAGGTGCAAGCCGCTATACGCGGACCGCTTGCTTCCCCTGCCGCCACAGCAAGAGACGTTGCGACAAATCTCTACCAGCATGCCAGCTATGTATCCGGAAAGGAGTCGAATGCAGCTACCCAACACGCCGAGCCCAGAAATACGTTGTGCTACCACAATCCAGCGAGACATCCCAAACTACGGCACCTACGAGAGATGATTCGATAACCAGCAGGGTAACGCGCAGTAGTGAGTCAGTTTCACTGGAGCGAGAGCTATCCTGGGAAGCCTCATATGCTGCGACGGGCATAGTCCAGTCGTTTGCTACGGCTACAGCTATTCAATTCATTGCACCTAGAATTTTCCGCGACGCACACTTGGAGATTCCACGTGTTAACATTGCCATCCCTAAGGATGTTTCTGCTCACGTTGGAGACCTTGGACAGATTCGTGATATTTATACCACGTTTTCTTCACAAGCTGTTATATGGACGCCAGTGATCTTTCGAAAGAACTTTTTCAACATTGCACTCAACCCACTATCTCCACGACGGACTGAGGGCATTTTGATGTGCTTATGTATGAAATTGTACTGCACACCCGCGCCTTCATACGAGGATGAGGGGAAAAGGACGCTTTACAAGATAGTTAAAGAATTCTACGCTGAGGTAGAAGCTACTGGAATCATGTCTACTTGTATTTTGCAGTCAGCTCTGCTGATTGCCGTCTACGAGATTGGGAATGCAATTTACCCGGCCGCATATATGACCGTTGGAAGCTGTGCTAGGTACGGTGTCGCTTTGGGTTTGGACAAGTTGTTGGTAAATTTGACGGGAGAAGGCAACTTGGGCAAGCCTTGGATGGAAATAGAAGAAATGAGAAGGGTTTGGTGGGGAGTCATCATATTAGATCGGTATGTTATTCCTTGACGATAGCATGGAATTCGTTTTCTGCAGCGTGTTGCGGTCGCTAACACTGAACGCAGATTTCTAAATCTCGGAAACCCTTCAAGGTGTCTAACAACGAAAGACCCAGCATATGATGATTATCTCCCAGTGGACGATCAAGCTTTTTTGGATGCCGTAAGAACTTTTAATGATTATACCAGCTGTGGTAAAATAACTCTTCTGACCCAATACCTTTTAGACAGCAAGGCCTCAAGACAATATTAAAATATCTGCCGCATTTACTCTCAAAATGGGCCCTTTCGCCAGATTAGCCCAGGCCACATATTTGGTAAACCAGGCTCTCAATCTTATATCTTCCCTTTCTGCACAAGATGAGGAAGTTGATTCGGTCGACGTTGGGAAAGAAAGTGCACAGCTACGGCGCACAATTGAGGCACTGATATCGGTAACCAAGACTGAATTCGACTTTCGCGATTTAGTAACTTGCTGTCAAGCTGCAGTTTCTTATTGGTAGGTCCTATCAATTGCAAAAGTATATGGCCAAGGCTGATTCTTGATTAGTTCCATATTATTGCTCCAAGAGTACCACTGGCGACGAGTGCGCATTAGCTCAACCGAAGAGGCATACATTCACATGTTTCCAGAGTCGCGACGCGTCCTGGAGATCTTGACGCAGATGGCAGCTTCTCTTCGAAAGGATGTAGAAGAGGGAAGAACTCTGGATGAGGAAGTCCCGGTGTTTCTCATGCAAGTAGTCTATCAAGGAGCACTGGCGACCATCGAAATGGGTCAAGGAAACCTAAATGATCAACTCAAAGAAAGACTTGAAACATTAAAGTGGCTACTTCAATACATACAGCCGAGGTGGCGGGTATTGGGTAAGTTTGCTGACCATAGTCTTTGTGTATTGGACTCTAATATCGCTGTATAGGTATATATTTATCCATTTTACAATCTAAAGAGGTAATGCTTGCTGCCACCGTTTAGTGGCATCTTAACCACCTGTTATAATAGTACAATTCTAGTAGCAGAAAAGTATAAATTTTCTCTTTAGCCTTGGGTAGACCACCATATAAGTGAAGAAGCGTATGATCTACACTTATAGAGAGAGTATTAACAGACTACTGTATCTTAATGCTTTCAACTTCTAAGCGAATACATGATAGCCTAGCAATAGGCCATGGGTCCTGCCCAAGATATATAATGGTAGCTGTATCATCATGAATTGGATGCTATTATGGCTATAGAGGCAATGACCAAATATGGCGTGATTGTCCAATAATAATACCCCTCTCCATTTCGATGGACGTAATTCTATTACCGAACTACCCGACTGCTTCCACTGGCCATCCAAATGCGCGCATACCACTGGTGGAGGTTTTCCATCCAAGGCGGCATAGGTCCTTTATCGCCCTCTACTTTGCGGTCGCTATGGAACAGACAGCTCTTGAGGGTCAAGCGCGCAACCTGAGCGTCCTGATCGATGGTGGCGCCAATAGAGAACAAGCCGTCTGAAGGTCGCGGACCATTGTTCCGAGGAGAATCACCACAGCGGACAATGACTTCATTCGGAGTGCGATCCACCACTTCAAAATGGTCTGTCAGGCGTGTGCCGGGCTCATAGCTGGAGGCAGCAAGCTGGTCTCGAGTCCATAGCTGTGACGACGTCTCAGGGCTGTACCATTTGCGGTGCAGAAAACGTCGCTGTATTTCATAACCTGTCAAGTGTTAGCAACAAACGTCGTCAACACAATAATACGAGATTCAGTTCAAAATTTCTCACCCCAGCCACTCCATACGCCACGGCAAAACTCCAGAGCGAGATCGCCCTCCTTTTGAAGCAGCTCTGGCCGGATGCGATTGAGAGGGATGGTCTTGACGCAAATATCGTTGGTAGCTGCATTGCTGTGCGGATTGTACTTTTTGTATACACCAGAGCTATACAGCGCATCGTTGAGAGGAATAGGCGCGATGATGCTCGACGACAAGCGAATGTAGCCGACTGCTGCAGCTGTGCCGGCAGTCACTCCGATGGCGGCCTTGCGAATTATCCCCATTGCGAGCTATGTGATGTAGATGATGGGCTTAGATATCGTGGTGTCAGCTTCAGAGGCTTGAATGCGGGCGCAGCACACGATGTAGGTGCAATGGTGAGAGTTTTAGGTTGGAGATAAAGGCACATCGTCAAATTGAAGCTACCGATATCTGCACGGCAGATCTTGGCGCTAATAGCAGCTCATGCTGGCCCCGCCTCGCATATACACGTAGCGCGAACGCCTCCACAATTGTCGACTCGCACTAGCAAAGCTGCGATATGAGCGAAGTTTTGCGGTGTTTTCTATGGCATTGCACTGAAGCCAATTTGGAAGTTACATGTTCCTATTCTAGCCGCACAAGGAGAAAATCTATGTGCGTCAATTAGTCTATAAAGCAGCTCAAAAGATAATGCTTGGAAATTAAACTTTAACATTGCAAAAAAAGATCTTATAATCTTCATGCTGTATGAACGGACGGGATTACCTTTCACGCATTCCATGTATGCGCAATGAATTTCGCAAAGCTTTCAGACCAAAGGGTGTATGGTATCTTTTGAGAGTTCTATTCTTAATAGCGCATTGCGATACTATATATAAAATCTTCATTATGCTTCCTCATATAACGTATAAAGAGTGGTATATCGTGAACGCAGCTAGCAGGCCTATCTTTACGCATTCAACTCTAGATCAAAAGCGCACACATTACAGTGCCAAGCAATATTTTAAAGTAGCATTTGACAAGCTCTTTTCTAATCTCTAAACGATTAATTTTATTTTCCCATCAGCGATGTGGCCGAAACACCCTTGCACTGATATCTCTATCGCTGACTGCGTTTAATTCGTTATCTCACTAGATACGTTTATACCTACAGAATTTGAGTATGATCTAACCCATTGACAGGTGTATCGCCGCAAGTGACACCATGGAACACTGAACCGATAATCATTTATTCGAGGATCAAATGTATTTTCTTTCCTTTCATTCTCCGAAATGACAGCCCAAGAGGCAATCATCTTTTCAGCTTCGAATCTTAGTGAGAGAGACAATTTTTATATAGGTAAGGGATTCGAATATTGAAAATATACATGATGTAATGAAGAATGCTCTAGCAATCCGATGAGCCCACAATTTCAGTATATATATTAGAAATATAGCATCAAGAATGCCTTTACAGGAATATGTAGTAATAGAAGATAGTGGATCATTCATGCCTCATCAAATTCCGCAATAAGAAACTCACGATTTCTCAGCACCATTCCTCTTTTATATATTATAACTATTAAAATTATGTCTGGCCATATGTATACTGTATACATCATATCATTATGTTACGATGTATAAACTTGACCTACAAGGCTAAAGTTGTAACAGTCAGCGATTGGACTGATCTAGACTAGGTCATTTCAGCCAAAGAGAGATGGAACACATTCTAATACATGAATAGATGGATAAGATTCATGGTCGCAGCTTGGTCTGGATGATAAAAGGCATATATACGTATGCCAATCTCGTTGGTATACCCAAATTGGATAATTCCGTCATCTTGCAATAGAGAGAGGTGCACGCTACAAGTTTGTCAATAGAGGCTATATAATAACAATTCCTACTTCATAATACAAAATAAGGAGCTATTTGCACCTTTATTATTAGGTAATGGCACATATAACATGTCCCACAGAACGCCTAGTGGTATCCAGCTTGTGGGTTTGAGCTAGCGGCGACATCGACTAACAACCCCAGATTGATGCGGCTGTCAGAATACGAAATTAGCGCCAGCTTTCGGAGCAAAACAGAATTTCCGTATCCGAGTGGAGCTCAGGGGTCTCGCCTTTTGCCATGAAAAAAAAAAAAAAAAAAATTAAAGTACTATGTGGAAGAATAACTATAAATATGGTAAAAGTATCATTAAGCCCATGCGCCATGTCCATGGCCTCCCCTGGCGCTACAAGCCTCTCCAAACTTTAACGGCCCTGTTTGATAACGATGTGTCAAAGTACACCTTAGTATCTATGAAATGGCTGCTTGAACGAGAGCCGAGACTGCGCAATCACTGCTGAACGACGACGGAGCCGGCCGATGAGGCTCTAACTATTTGCGATGCCGTAATACACATGGCACGCTGGCGTCTAGCTCTTCTTCATGATGCCTTTAGTGCTCGATGCCGTCGAAATCCTCATTTGCCCGAGCTAGTAGAGTAGAGTGATACGCGGAGTACTCCGCGAGCCCTTACAAAAGATCTCGACTAAGATTGCCACCACCAGCTCTAGTGCCCGGAAGCTTGACCGACGCAGCATTCTTCTCAGCCAACTGGGAGCGACTTACCCACCGAATATCGGATAGCCGTGCCGTAGTGCGGTGCCATTCTTCTGCTAGTACTCAAGTTTTAGCCACTAGTGCCGAATTTGATATCAACTGGAGTTGGATGAATGAAGTGAGAATTTACGAGAGAAAACAAGATTAAAACACCTTGGAAATAAGCATGAAACAAAGCAAGAAGCCGCAGAAAGGTACCCAGCCATCGGGAAAACATGCCCCTGGCATGTAGTACAGAATAGCCCAGTGATCAACACAGAGTACCTTATGGCACAGTGGTATTTACCACACACTCCTTGACACCTCAATGGGCGAGCGTAAGACATTGATATCGCTGCGTTCCTCGTACTCCACCCCGCAATATCAATGACTAGCGTACTCCGTACGTCTCATACTTATACCAGTATGTGCTCCGTAACGTGGCAAGGGTCCGGCTTTTGAACCTCGCTACGGGAAAGGCAGCTCGGCTCAACTAAACTGGCTAGGGACTTAGTAGTGCATGAAGATAAGCCTACTTTGTACAATCTTTAACAGGTCGCGTGAGGTTGGTGCGCAAAAGGCACCGCTAAAAACTGGACCCCACGGCCCGTCTTATCTGGAGAGAAAAAAAGATTGTTAAAAAGGTACGGCTCCGCACCACTTCGAGGTTTCAGCAGGAGAAAAGCGCACACTTGCAACTATTTTCCCCAGAGTGCTGCGGCCGGACAATTCAATAGGATGGAGTACGACCCAGAGATCGGCCACAGGCCAGCTGGCCATCATGTTGACGAGAAAGATCCCGTGGCCAACATTTCTGACGACACTTCCACGGAGCTGGCTACTGGACCAACAAGCGGCCTGCTGTTTCGTCTTCGCAGGCTAGAGGCGCATATGGATAAGAAGCTTGGAATCGAATCTGAAGCCATCAACCGCAAACTGGAGGAAGACAAAAAGCCAGTCCCATTCATCGAAGAACTGACTATGGCCCTGCTCTGGGCTAGTGGAACTATGAATACGTCTTGCTTTGCGACTGGCTTCCTGGGCGCTCAGTTTGGATTGAGCCTTAAACAAGCCATTGTTGTTACAATCTTTGCCTCGATTCTTGGTGGCGCTATTACCGGCTACTGTGCGACTTTTGGAGCCGCGACTGGATTACGACAGATCAGTGTGAGCCGATACAGCTTTGGCTGGTGGCCAAACAAGGTCATTGCGCTGCTCAACAGTATCCAGCAGATGGGCTGGGCGGCAGTGTCGTGTATCACAGGTGGTCTGGCCTTGACCGCCGTGTCTGACGGCCATGTCTCACTGATCCTTGGTATCGTCATTTTGGCTGTCGTTGCTCTTGTTATATCATTCATTGGTTTGAACGCTATTCTGGTGTATGAAAGATATGCCTGGATCATCTTTTTCGTTATTTTCCTCATCATCTTCGGCGAAACTGGCAAATATGCAGACAACTCTTCGCCTGCGACTGCTACTGGAGGTACACTCGCTGGTGCTGTCCTCAGCTTATTGGCCATTGTATATGGATCAAGCGCTTCCTGGTGCACCATGGTCAGCGACTACTACGTCCACTATCCGGCAAATGTTAGCCGAGTCAAAGTCTTCCTCATGACTACATTTGGTATTGCAATTCCCACGTCTATTGGTATGGTTGCTGGCTGTGTTGTAGCCTCAGCTCTGGGCTCCAAGCCTGACTGGGCGGCTGCAAACGAGCAAGGCCTGGGATATCTGATCCAAACCATGCTCTATCCGAAAGGATTCGCCAAGTTCCTACTTACTCTGCTCGTGCTATCTGGAATCAACACCAACGTCATCAGCATTTACAGTGCTGCTATTTCGTTTCAGCAACTTTCACGACCTTTTGCCCTCATTCCTCGATTTATCTGGACCATATTCTGCTTTCTTTGCATTCTTGCTTTAGCCCTTGGTGGTAGAGAGCAGCTAAATGCTTACCTGCAGAACTTTTTGAGTCTTCTTGGATATTGGTGCACAAGTTATGCTATTATCTTGTTTGAAGAGCACGTTTTCTTTCGAAAGGGCGACTTCAAAAACTATGACCTGGAAGGCTGGAATGACCCCGCACGACTGCCCGTGGGTATTGGAGCATCTGTCGCATTCCTTCTTGGTGTCATTTGCTGGTGCATGGGTATGGATGAAACGTGGTTCGTTGGACCTATTGCAAAACTTATTGGCGATTATGGCGGTGATGTTGCCAATGAGTTTACCTTTGTGGTAACAGCAATTACTTATGCACCAGCAAGATATCTTGAGCTGAAGTATATCGGTCGGTAAAGTGGCTGATTTGTAAATACGATGGCCGCTGCACTTATATTTCCAAGTCTCTATAACATATACTTTTACTTTGGAGACAAAATCCTCCACGCGGTCTAAAAATACCACAGTACTTAATAATGAATAAAATTTAATGACAAAATCTTGTATATTGCCGCCGTGTTTTAATCTCCCAGCCATATAGTCATGAGGGTTGGTATCTGTAGTAAGCGAAACGGGTATAACTAACTGGAAACAGCAGCGTGTGGAAGATGAGAATGAAACACCGCACCACTGGAAAACAACACTACGTTTGTTTCAATTGATCATATTTGGACAATATCATCTTGTTATAAAACGCAATAATTCTATATTTCTTCTCCTTAATAAGATGCGTAGCTCTGAAGCATTTGAGTGATTGCTCTTGCTCTTTTATAAGATTTTGACGTAAAGCTACTTTCATCAAGCTTGTCAAAGTATTTAATCTGCCATTTAGGAGCTGGCTGGGACGCAGTTTATCTCCAAAAGGCTATTATCCATGTTTGTACAGATCCATTGAGGCGTTTTGCCGCTGGGATTTGCCACCGAGATATTTTGGGCAGCAATATTTATACATTTCTTCAAAATACCGTATTAGCTCAGGTTTATTCCACTTCTAATAGTAACTTACTTCAGGAGATGAGCATGTCAGAGTGCCCACTTTAGGATCGTATTTGGACGATGTTGTTCCCCACATGTTTTTAAATAAGACATCGCTGATGGTCATGTTGGAAGGATATTTATCGCAGATAGTCTGGTTGCTTTGACCGTAACACTGGTTAATCTCAATAGCCCAGTCGTTGTTGTCGTTGTAAAACGTATCGTAGGTAACGTTCTTCACATATCCCGCTCCACCGCCTCCTGATAGGCCAGGTTGGAATGGAGTATCTGTACCAGGCCATACCTTAATACGGGCGCCGTCGCTGGCATTTGACATGGAGATGTTGTATACATATACGTTCTCAACTATGTCGTACTCTGCAGGATATTGGCCGAGAGAGCCGACTGAGATGCCGTGTGAGCCGTTGCACTGCATGCCTTGAACAATGATATTGGTGCTGTTGGGCTTGAAAGACACGCAATCATCGCTGTTATTAACAAGGGAGTTTTGTATAACGACACGATTACTCTTAAAGGTGTCCCATCCATCACCATTCTTGGCCGGATTGCTGCTCACGCTGCGAACTGCGATATCAATATCGCTGACAAGGATATCAGTGCTATTAGCGATAAGGTTAAACCACTACACGCAGTCAGTGATTACTCCCTTTCTTCACATACGCAAATTTACTTACATCAGGAGAGTTTCGCATTTTGAGGCCCGTAACAGAGCCCGATTTGAGTCCGTCTAAAACAAACAGAATAGGTCGCAAAAGAGTAGGATTAGTTGCAAATGCATCATACCAAGCCTGGCCGTTTCCGTCAATTAAACCGTGCCCCCCTCCGTAAATATTGACATCTTTCCCTCCAAAACGCCAGAAGGCAGACGAATTCTGAAAGGCATATTTGAATGAATTCTCCACCCAATAGTCAATGTCGTTGGAGAATGTTATGGTGCCAGTGAGAACAACATCTACAGCCTCCAAAAACGTAAGGTCTAGAGGGGAAGCAATAGTGTAACTGCCATCCAGTACCACGCGGCCACCTCTATTACATTCTTTAAAGGCTTTCAAAATCTCGGGAGCGTTGTCGATTTTCTTTTGATTGTGCAAATAGGAAGAGCTGGAGACGTAACATGTCTTGTGGCGATTAGGAGAGTGCGGGAATGGCCGCCCTGGCGTCTTGGGGCCCCATTGAAGCTTGGGTCTGTCAAGTACAGTCTTACGAGCATCAATGGGAGACACGGAAAGTAATAGAGCGCCCCAAAATATTAGCTTGCTGAGAATAGCCATTTTACCAGCTGTACACCAGGACAAGAGAAGATGAAGGCCAGCAGAAGTATAGAGAATATTTTAGAGGGTAAATATTGCCATGATATATATACACATCTCATAGGAAGTGATAATGGATCACCAACATTTTAAAGACCCGGCTGGATTCATCCGGCTATTCAGCTTAGCCTCACGCCAAGTTACTGGGCATTGAGGATTACCTCCAATTTTTTTGCGGAGAAGTGGACCTTTCTCTGCAATGCGGCAGCAGAGACTGACTTTGAGTGGAGCGGCTATCAGATAGGTGTGCATCTATGCGAAGTAATTAATAAAATATTACTAGGGAGTACCGATGTCATTGCTGTTGGAACTGTGTTAAACCGCCGTAAGTAATTTACTTGCGCTAGGGGAGCTTTCCTATAGGCTGGCTGTGGACGGCTATTGGAGTAAATTCCTTGTGTCAATGCTGCACCTCGGGAATATTGCCCCGAGTTACCGGTTCTTCCATTACCCATGAACTCCTTTTTAACTTCCACAAGATGCTGGGGAAGCTGGCAATTCAGTGAAAATACGGGGTAGTGGAAGCGGATTCATGGAAAATTTAGCCCCGCAGTTCTAGCTAAGCTTCGGATTTCTTGCTCAGAAGCTATTGAAGATTGCTGTGTAAAATAAAGTATATTTTATCAATAGGTTTACTTCTATTAACACACCCTTGGAAACTTATCGCTATTAGGCGCTACTGGTGATGTGTACAATGGTTGAGGAGGATCTTTTGTAACAATAGTGGAGAGAGTAATGGTCACAGAAGTTGCCGAAGCCGTGGAAAACAGATAAACTGTCTTAAAGTATATGTTAAAAATAGCGGTGAAACTAATAACTTGCAAGGCCTTTCCTTGCGACATGTTCAGAGAAAGAGAGAATTCAGATCATAGAGCAAGAATACTGGTGGAAAAAATAAGTAGCAGTTTTCTCAATGAGATTGTAAAATGTTGCTCTGAATACCAAGGATCAGATCAGATGGGAGGTATAAGCAACCGCCGATCAATATAGCCGACGGTATTAACGTAGCAGGTGAAAAATCATATCGGCTCCTTGTTCCACGAGCTAAGAGAGCTACCTATAAGAGGTTTCCATCTTTGATTTGGCGTACCACAGTCTTTATATCGGCGCGTTGTCGTATCAAGCGATAAAGTGCCTGAGACTCCTCCTCCGGCATGTTTTTAACAGCATCGAAAAAATATTGATACTCGCGGCTCTTCTTCCTCTCCTCTAGAAGTTTTCGCATCAGCATTTCTGCTTCCGTCTCAGTAGATGCATATTGACAATTGATATCTTGCTGAGCACATGAGAGACATCTAGGCTGGTCTCCGCTACACTGAAAAGATCAATCAGCTTGGCTACAGCCTTGGAGGATGGGTAGGCACTGAGAGGATAAAAATGGAGTATACTTCTGTTTTGCTCTTCTGACAGGTTTCACATGCAGCATTTACACCATTGCGCTTTGGCAAGGTATGATCCTGGCGTAGATTGTCGGCGGAAGTAGAGTTCGAGTCAGAATTAGGCGCGGGCTGGCCCGGATCTGGGGCGCTTTCGTGGGACGTGTCACGCTGCATCGTAACGCTGCGGTGAAGCTATCGTTGTGTAGCGGGAGCAAGATATGTCATATATCGATCGAAACGGTATCGCTGCTCAGGGCCAAAGTGATCAAATCTAGATCGCGTGAGCTTTTCATCAGAGGAGCACGTGCAACGGGCCAATCAGATGAAATGGAGGCCACTCTGAAATATCACGCCAGGGCGCAGGATGCCTTGGTACAGGCTATACAAGTATAGCGTGAATGTATGGATTTCTTTAAAAACCCATCGTCAGGTTATTGAGTTGTTCAGCGCTACCACGCTGCCTTCAATTGGTATATGAGCATCCTTTCTTAATTGCTCTTAGATTACGTGTGTGCACTGCACCTAATCTCCAACATTTACTGGCATGGCTTGAAACAAATGTTTTTATTAAATACATAATTAAAATTCATCATTGAAGCAAAAATCAGCTGTAAATAACATCTATATATTACTTATTTGCAATGTCCATCATCTATCAGCAAGTAAAGCTATATGTTATCATCGCATATCTTCGTTTGGGCCAACAATTCACATATCTGGTAAATCAGTGCAAGGGTTTAGAACATGCACCATTTAAGTGCCAGTAAATTAACAGAAGTCAGCTATAGAGCTCAATATGGTAACTAAACAGCCCAGTCTAATGGAGCTATTGCCATCTATGTAAGCTAAATGTCCATGTACCACAACAGTTAAAGACGACAATGCTATGTCAATATAGAGCACGCAAAGCAATGTCCTTGCCCCTTGCATAAAATACAATTGATCTTTACTAAGCTCCGAAGCTCTGTGCCAAGTATCAATCGTAGCCTTGTAATCTGAAATAGCATTTTTGTGCTACAGCTGTTTCAAGAGAATGGTAACGTATGAAATACTCCATAAATAATTTCATGGCTAGGAGTATAAGCGACATGAGGCGAGAACAAGACCTCCAGGAGTTGGTCCCATTGACTTATGCTTGCTGGGCCGTCTCAAGAGTTCCGTTGAATTCTTTCTCCATTTCAATGAAACACATATCTTGTGGCAGTGCCATGCTGATGAATCGTTCGCGGGGAAATGGCGATGTCTCGCCCGTCTTCTGGTAGCCTTGGCGCATGTACCACTCAATAAGAGCCTTGCGTATCGAAAGTGCGTTTAGCGAGAACTTTTCAGCTCCCCAAACCCGTCGACAGTATGCTTCAGCGTAAGCAAGGACCAGGCGCCCAACGCCACTGCGCTGATAGCGGTCGCTAACTGCAATCATAGAGAGGCGACCACAGTTGCCGTCGCGCTTAGCGACCTCGATAGATGCGACCAGGCTGTTGTCGTTGTCCAGAGCCATAAGGATAGTATTTTCCGGGTTGTTGATCTTGGAAACCACTTCCTCAACATCAATCCGAAAGCTGGATGCGAGTTCCGTATTGCCAGTCCAATCAGATCTGCTATCCTCGGTGCGAAATGCAGACTGGACCAGCTGCTGGATCTGCTCTGCATCCTCGAGAGTCGCTGTACGGAATTGAAGGTTGAGAGATGCCATTCTGTAAGAAAGATGGGTCACAAATGGATGTTTATTGACTTTTTGAGAACTCTGTGCTGAAATGAATCGTTGCCGTTTGATAGATGGCTTCTTGGGCCTACACTTGGCCTATAATTTATACTTTTTTTTCTCTTAATTTTCTCATGGCATACGAAGTATATCGTGCTACGAATTGCTGAGCCCTTCAGCGCTTGCTTTGTTCAATAAGGGCGCTAATGACTCCGCAGGGCTTAACCGCGAGCTCTCCAGGTTATCAGTTGACCTGCTAGGCTTCCATTTTGTAGCACTTCCCCTTAAAACAAGCTTAAAATCTGTCCAAGTTTTTGTCGAATGCTGCGTAAAAGGCGCGCACAAGGCGCGAAATAACGCTCAGCACATGTGTTGGCAATTAACATGTGCGCGCCTTTTCTAGGCATCAAAACAATTCTTCAAAAGGATGATTTTATCTTAATATGCGCGAAATAGCCTCATGCTGACGAGCCGTGAGAGTATTGGTCCAGTGTCAAGTCCATTGTTGAATTTCCAGGGATGGCTGGTGAATGTTCGGCGCAGCTGAGCCGTATATACATGTAATATCCACCCAAATTCGATCGCGGCAATCCCCGCAAGAAGCACAGTCCATGACTGCCGCATCCATAATCATCTCCTACAGTAATACAATACTGCTACTCACGCCAAGATGAATTTAGCCAAAATATTCCGACTGGCACACACTGCGGCGCGATGAACCCGGCTTGGCCACGAATGTTCCGTAACGCGACGCGGATCGATATCCCATCTCGGGAGGGGCTCTATCTCCCCGCATCGAAGAATGAAGCCGGCAAGATGGCCCTTAGAATAGAAGCTCTATATAGCATAGGACTGCACTGAGTCGCACTGTTCTCGCTGCGCGTGTAAGTGTTTTTATATATAAGAAGATTTCAGTAATTTTCAAAGTCTTTTTTCGACTTCAATAAACAGAACCAAAAGGAAGACATAATATTTCTGCTTATGCCCTCACTTATTCATCATGTTTGGCAAGATCGCTCTCGAAGAATGCTGGACTATTCAAGAAGAATTAGCGAACAATGATCCAGGGAAATTTGTTGCTGCTGGAACTGGCTCTCGTTTGACAAACGAGCTGCTCGACATCCACGATATGCGTTTGAAGCAGATGGATGAGAACAACGTTGACTTTATGGTTCTTTCATTCAACTCTCCCGGTTGCCAGGGTATCGCCAACAAGGCGAAAGCCGAGGCTCAGGCAACGCTGGCGAATGACCGCATGGAGGCCGAGGTGATGAAAGCGCCTAACCGCTTTGCAGCATTTGCCGCGCTGAGCATGCATGACCCTGCACAGGCGGCGGCAGAATTTCGCCGCTGCATGACGGAGAAGAAGGGCTTTGTTGGTGTACTTCTCAATGACTATCAGAGCTGTGGTGAAGATGGTAACGGCATGCTGTATTACGACCAGCCAGAATACGATGTCTTCTGGCAGGCGGCAAATGACCTCGAAGCTCCTGTCTACATGCATCCACGACCCTCCAATAAGCTGATCCATAAGCTTATGTGGGATGGTCGCCCTTGGCTCGACTTCTCTGCTCTAGGGTATGCGGATCGGCTCAATATGCATATCCTGGGAATCGTCACAAACGGTATCTTGGATCGGTTTCCAAAGGTGAAACTGATTTTTGGGCATATGGGCGAACACATGTGAGTCCCATGTCTTCTTTTGACCTTATACGCAGTCCAAAGCTAACGAAAAAGCAGTCCTTATGATATTTATCGCATTGACCACAAGCTTGACCGCAGCAGGTTCCCAAACATGCCTATGCGCAAAGACAAGCTTGTACGTGATTATTTTGGCGAACAGCTCTTCATCACCACTTCTGGACATTTCTCCACGCCAGCCTTGATGTGTGCCATGGGAGAAGTTGGGGTGCAGTCAATCATGTTTTCTATCGACTACCCATTTGAAAGCATCCCCAACGCATGCGGTACGTTTTCTCCTCCAGACGTTCAACATTACTTTCTAACTCTCATTTTAATATAGCGTGGTGGGATGAGCATGTAGCTGCAAGTGTCAATCAGCATGATTACACCAATATGGGGCGCAATAATGTTCTTAGAATTATTCCTAGGCTAACTCAAGAGCCGCATAATCTGAAGGCCATGACGCCAAAAGAGTGTAGAGTGGGAAGGCTAGCGGCAGACGAAGGTGAGGTTTGTTATGGTTTATATAACAAGTCATGGAACAAGCGGGAGATTAAGATAGTGCCACAAAATTAAGGGTAACTGCGGGACGATCAAATTACAACCAATTGATGAATATTTTCATCCATGTTCAATTGCTGTGAAATGAATGAGTATTTAATTAAAAAGAAATAGGTTTCAATATAATCGATGCAGATATTAGCATGTAACATCATTACACATATAGTGCTGTCACATATTGTGATGAAAATGACTCTCAAGCATTAACAGCATGCCTACCCATTAAACATAAAGGTATAAAAACGGCCACGCGCATTTATAAATCCTTGTGAAACGTAGGATTACCAAGACGTTTCCGCCATCCCGCACCCTTGAAATAGAGAGGAATGAGAGGCAAGTAAAAGGCAAACGTAATAAACGCCAAGGTGATCCAGGCATCCTCAATCCCTACCTGTTCTGAGAAAGGGATACAGTAAAATCCAATTGTGAAACTATACACCTGTCTCCCAAAGTTAATGATCGAACCAAGTTCGGGGGATTGAGGCTTATAACACTATTGCAAACGAAAAATATTAGCATGTAGTTGAGATTGAGACACGGATGTGCAGTTTACTCACCTCCGCCGTATAGGTATAAACTCCTGTGGTAACGACCTGCAATCCTGCGCTAGCAATGGCAATTCCAAATGCCACTCCGATCCAATGAGTCTTATTTTGAAGGCAGACTCCTTCGATAATGATGCCGAGAGGCGTTAGCACCACGGCTGGAATGATCCCCAGGAGACGATCCTCAGGACTACGCTCGCCTCCGCGGCGTATAGCTCTCTTCTCACTGATCCAGTCGGATATGCCTCCAGCAAACAGCTCGCCGATAAGACTGCCAACTGTGATGGGGATACCTAGAAGGAGACCTGTTTGCTGGGGTTGGAAGTGATAGATTTGGCCGAAGAGGTTCGCGCTAGTTATAATGAAAAGGATACTTCCATAGGCGAAAGAAATCGAGTAGCACCATGTTGGCAGCAACACGCTGGGGTACATGATCATCTGAAACGGCCGGAAAAAATCCACAAGTTTAACCTGTCGTGTAGGATGTGCCCTTCTCTTCATAAGCATATTCGACATCCAAGACTGTGAGGGACGTGACACAGCCTCTGGTGTGCGAGAGTAGAGCGTTTCAGGGACAGTAAAAATAAAGATGATAAGGATTCCTCCTGTCAGTATGGCCGGAACATAGAAGCACCAGTGCCAGCTCAAATTCTTTTCGATGTAGCCGCCGATTAGTGGCGCGATGTGGCCACCAGTTAAGAAGCTGATGGTATAGACACCCATGTACAGCCCTCGTTCGTGGGCAAAGTACATGTCACAGACGGTAGCACTGCCCAAGCCTAGCGGCACGCCGCCGAAAAAGCCATTGAGACAACGCAAGGCGATGAGGGTGCCGTAGTTCTTAGCCGCGCCGGAAGCACCGCAGAAGGCCACTGCAGCGGCCACGGTGAAGATGTATACTGGCCGGCGGCCATAGACGTTTGCGATCGGATTCCATACGATAGTTGAGATACCGGCCAGGAGAATGAAAGTACTAGTCACGTACGCAGTTGTAACAAGATCCTTGTGGAGGAACAAAGACAGAGGAACAAAAGCTGGCGTCTAGCCACGAGTCGAGGCGCAATTAGTACAAGAAGATCGTGTTAAAGACGCGCGATCGGTGGGGCTTCGGATACACATACAATCAAAGAAGCACTAAATAAGGCCAGAAAAGAGAAAAGAGAGACCTCAACCAAAACCATTAGCTTCAACCAGCGATTCCAGTTGAGCGGGTCTTTGGGGTCATCGGTGGGCTGAGGTGACAATGGAAGACCGCGAGGGTCTAGCTTCAAAGGTCGATGAGCTTCTTCCTCATGTTCTCCCTCATGTTTGGCACTGCCACTGTTTTGTGAATGATCTTCACTGGCGGATACATCCGCCTTATCCATTGGCACAGCCATTGATATTGGGACAACGAAGAGAAAGCGGTAGTAGTAATACGTTAAAACAGATGGCGGGATTCACGGTGGCGTGAGATTTGGTTATTCATCATTTAGACGAAACTTAGCCATTGTCTTGTGCGGGAAGAGGTTTTCGTGCGCGGTTATTACGCGTGGTATTTATCGTATGCCGCCTGATTGCAAAGACCCCAGACAAATGCTGGGATCAAGATAAGCGACGAACGACGCGCCTTCGGGGGGAGTTTAGGGTTCTCCCCCACACTGCCAGACGCCACAAAAGCCAGTGGAAGCTGCAACCACACGTTTGCGTACAATGTTATATGGCGGTAGGCAAGCGAAACGCGGGGTAAGAAGGGCATTTAAACAGCTGTGCCGAGAGCTTCAACTATATTTCACTTTGTGATCATGGTTATGAGCCGTGCCTTGCGTTCTGGCAGGAGTTCATTTGAAGAAGCTATATCCGTATATTGCGCTACTGTCTAGCTAGCCTCAGAGCCGGCTCGTTCCATGTCTCTATATACGCTTGTCATCACATAACGGCTCGCTGAATCATGGATGCTTCATGTTGCCAAACCCGCGCTTTGATTGTAGATACCATATTAGGCTGTTATCTCATGTGCTACGTCAAATATTACATCAGTTATTAATTATTCTATTCACGTTTGTGAGGTGATTATCCAGGCACTACTCCGTTAAGAACTGGTGGAGATCGCATCAACGACTCAGCAGCTCCGGGGTTCTCCACACCCCACGACCAAGTGGCCGAGCCTAGATTTGAATGGAGCTCTAATTGAGAGCCTAGATCCATGGTTAGATCCTGAGTAGTGTCCCACAGTGACCACAAGTCGACGCCTCCGTCTTCAGTGGCTTCATCCTCTGGTAATGTTGTGCCGTTGCTATACGCTGTAGCCTCTCCGGCCCATCTGTCACTTCCCGGCATGACAGTCGGAGGAGTATTGTACCGCTCAACTGTCCGTCGTCGTTCATCGGGCATAGTCCTATCTAGGAAACCAAGCAGCTGTTGTAAAAATGCATATGCTCGTTGTGCACAGAGGTGGTTGCCGGACATTTGGCGAATCATAGTCACCGCCTGGTCTAGGTGCATCAATGCGCTTCGGTCATCTCGAAACTCTGGATCAACGACATGGGAGACGATTATGAGGATCGAAGTAAACACTTGACAATTCTGTTAGCGGGAACTTGTTATATTAGGTAGAGAGTCAGCAGCTCTCGACTTACAGTAATATAAATTGAACCAGCTGGGCCCCATTGCTTTTTTGGTCCGGTCATGTCGCTCAGCTACGAGTCGAATCGTTTCTTCCGCTGTGCTAACACAAACTTGCCGGCTACGCTGTAGTATGCTTGTTCGTAGCCGGCCTCCTTCCCATTCTTTGGTAGCTGGAGCCGAAGTAGAAGATGCCGATGAAAGTGCACTGAGGCCCGAGACCAGCGACTGTCTGTGGATCAATATGCAGACCATGTTGGCTCGAAGCGCTAGGATAAGAGTAGATTCTTCTTCCGGTGGTATGCCTTCGCGGATGCGAAGCCTGTCAGGCATTTCGGCCTGCCAAGCTTCAAACTCCTCGTCAAGTCTGACCAAGTCTGATAATGTTGGTTGACCGCCCAACATCATTGTCGCTTCCAAAAGACGATACAATTTCGATACCTGCAGGAAAAATGACATGCTCGATGTAGTTTGGACTGAGGGGAATAATAACCGAGTCGGCCGAATGCAGTCATCATCTAGATCTTCTGGTAAAGGAGTTGAGAAGGTAGACGTTGAGGTAGCAGCGGGGCGGCCATAAATCATGCTGAGAAGCTGATCTAGCCCAAAGCATGCATACCACACTCGCTTGCGGACTTCCTGGTCTATACAGTCGAATTTCTCAGGGTCAGGGGGGCGATGCAACTCTAGATCGTAGGCTATACGGATGGCAAGCCCTAGCACCGTCCAGCACTCGTCACTGTAGCTGGAGCTTTGCAGAAAGCGAGCGCCGAGAAGCAAGGCTTGAACCTTTTCGATCCTCCACTCCGACATGAGATTTGGCTGCATAAGTTGCATGGCGGTATCGTAATACTTGCGAGAGATAACATCCGAGCCCTCTTGTCCCCGTCGACTGTGCGCCGCAGTCAGTGCGCATATCATGTTGAGGATGGCCAGTGTGTAAATATGGTCATTTGTCCGAACCGCATGACGATTATTGAGCACTTGGTCAAACTGAGCCATGATGGAAGGAACATGGAATATCGGAGTGAGTTCATGATGGAAGTCGAAATATACTTTGATCAATTCTTGGGCGTTGGGAGGCAGCGAGAACAGATCAGTTGGGTTCCTTGATTCGACAGAGTAGTCTCTAGGGGAGGAAAAGGACCGAGCATCTAGCTTGGCAGATGGGTGATTCATGGCGTTGAGTATCAGCCGCGTAAAAGATTCTCCAGCCTTGCCGCTGAGAAATATGTCTGGGGTTGTTGGGAGAACATGGTGATGCTGCTGCTGGTAGTTGCGGCCCGCCGGCCAGCCTATTGACTGGATAGAATGCTGCATTGGCGGTAACCTCGCCTCGTACTGGATAATTGATGGAACAGGGGAATTGTGCTGGACTATGGGTAGAGCATGTGATGGCTGCGGTCGCTGCTGGGTCTTGTCTCGCTGCGTGTCCTCGAAGTTGCGTACCCGACGTTCTAATGATCGAATATATCTAGATGAAAGTTAGCGTTTCGGTCTACGAAAAAGCAACGCAGTGAATTATTACGCCTGCGCCGACTTAGTCATGCCCCGAAGCATCTCGTCGGACGCTTGTGCCGGCACGATGTGGTCGCATTTTGTCTTGCGCTGCCGACAGCTGCGGCATGCCACTGTCGCACGTCGCCGCTTCCTGGGGCCGTCTTTGCGTTCAGGGCCAGCGCCGGCCTGTGCTGTCGACGGCATAGGGGACGTGCTAGCCATTTCGTAGCCGATAATGACTCAAGAGAGAGGTGGAAGGGTTCTGCGGAATTCCAGGGACGTAGTGCGTGATCCCGTCGTGAAAGTCGCGGCTCGGGATGGTGACGCCGTCGCAAAACGATGCGCTAAATCGACCTGTCGTATCCAGGTAGCCGCGAGTCGTGGTGCATTGTTTTGCGAGCACTGGACTGGCCCGGCAGAGAGTATGAATGAAATCGAATTGGTCCACGGGAGACGAAACGGCTCCCGAATCGCGAATAAGCTAAGCGGCGCTGAGAGATATGGCACGTACCCAAGTTCTCCACCCCCCAGCGCCACCAACCCCAGGCAAGCTTAGCTGGGAACTGATCTGGGGTTCATCTCCGGAGCTGTCCTGCGTACGGGGTAACAGGATCGCGTTCTGATCTGTAATCTGCAAGGTGTATGTACAGATGGATGTGCCCCAATTTGAACTAGTTTGGCGCCTTGAGACCTTCGTCGGCGAGAGCATTGGTTGTTCTCCGCAAGAACTTCATACGTGCTTGATTACTATTACCTATATGAATCACATTGCCCTGTACTGGAAAACACCTCGGGGTTTTTGGGGCCCTGCTGAGCTTTCGCCACATAAACGTCAAATAGAGTTATTTGACCCCATAACAGTAAGCGACAGGCGTCACAGCGGGGAAGCTGAGAGATCGGCATTGCCATGTGCTCTATAGGTATGTACAAAATTGTAGAAGAATTGTGCTTATTCGCGGAGAAGACCCGTCAAGGCATTACCTGTGCGCTATTCCCAAGTCTGCGGGATCGATGTATGATCACTGTAAGATAAAACATCTACAAACTGACACTCATCGAAGCACATGCAGAACCTGTCATGGCAGGTGAATTTTCTATTCGTCGTGTATCTTTTATTAGCGATATTATTCTTGGCTGATTAGCACTTCGTGTTCATTAATAGAATTTATCGTGCCATCCTTCAAAGTTCCTGTGGTTAGTGAGTCCACTAGATGCTGCTTCTTTGCTTTATATTCCGCCTCAATATCTCCTGTCCAGATCCATCCCATACGGTCTTTTAAACTATCTCGCACAAGAGGAAGGCAGTCTTCATAAGTCTTGCCCTTCATTTCAGGCGTCTGCATTTCATATACTTGCCCAGCTTGGCGAGCTGTAGCTTGCGCTTTCTGAGCACGAGGGAGACGAACATCTTGGTACACCTGCATCCACTGTTCAAGTGTTTGGGTGCTTCCCCTTGAAGATGCGGCAAGATAGTCAGCTATGGCCAATCCTAGGATATATCCATCCTCGATAGCTTGGCCAGCACCGGCTCCTACTGCATGTTAGTTGAAATCCAGAGCATATTATTTCATTTCATGTGTTCTCACCCTGATGTGGAAGCATCTATAATCGTTGAATCGTTAGAAAAGTTCAAATAATGCCATACATGTGTCAAATCTGTGCCAATTACTTACCGCGTGCGCTGCATCTCCCATGAGCACTATTTTGCCGCTTCCAAAGACCCATTGATCCAAGAGTTCGCGGTCATTTAGAATCCATTTGGATGGAAATTCGTTCATGAAAGATATGGTTTTACGGACAGTAGGATCGAATGACTCAAACTCTTTCTGTACTTCGCTTCGGTGGCCCGTGGCCGTCCAGCTCTCCAGGGCGCGGTCGTCATCAGAATATACAAAAGCAACAATATTGAGGATTTTGTTTTTGCTAATAGGAAAAGCTAGAAAGTGCTTGTCTGGACCAAGCCAGCTTATCGAATAAGACTTGAATGGCCACCAAGACTCGAGATCTTTGATGGGTACTAATCCTCGATAGCACATACGGCCGCTATATTTAGGATTGTCAGAGCGAAACTGAGAACGAATATTGGAGTGAATTCCATCACATCCAACAACGAGATCTGCTGTCGCCGTCGTCCCATCGGCAAAATGAAGCTCAACAAAGCTTCCTTGGTCCTGAAAATGCGTTAATAACAAACAGATCTGTTCTCGGCTCCCAACTGATCTTACCTTCAGCTCGATACACTGCTTATTATTGTGAAGAGTAGCTGCGTTTCTCTCCTTGACATGACTAAACAGCAATTCCAAAAATTCAGCTCGGTGAACAGGGCTTTGCCTTATCTCCTGCCGGTCATCCACAGGCACAGTAACGATCTCGTTACCGTTGTCATATCGACGGAACGAGATCCAAATGCCATTACGATGGCCGGAGATTTGATTTAAGTCTTTTCCTACACCAATGCGATGAAGAAGCTTGGCAGCATTGACTCCTATACCCAAACCAGCTCCAATTTCTTTATACTCTGGTGCTTGCTCGTATACATCAATGATAACACTCCCATCTTTGGGACAGTGGTGATGAATTGAAAGGGCTGCACAAAGGCCGCCAATGCCACCGCCAACGACAGCGATATGAAACGGGAGCTTCTGACTAGGCATATTTGATAGAATTTGAGTTTTTTTCACCAGATCAACATCACATCCCTTTAGGCTTCTTTGGGCGCGCCATACTTATATATTGGCGCGCTTTCCTTTCTCCATTGTTGAACAGGCGACCTTTAAGGGTGCTCTATTTCCGAGACCCTCCGAATGTGGACAAGCCGGATGAGCGCTTAACTCCCCGCGTTAGTGCCTTTCCCCGTTGTTTCATGCGGATAAGGCGGTATTTCCGAAAATCGCGCGGGTCAGCTACATCACCTGGCGGCTTGAGCACCTTGAGCGTCTGCTGATCTTTTAAGCTATCATGGCTACATAATAATTGTTGCCGACGATCCGATCTATTGCGGCATCTGTTACGGAGTATTATTATCTGTTTAAGATGAAATTTAATTTCTATTGTTATCGATAGAAAAAACACCCGATTTAGCTCTTAGCCAGGAGCAAAGTACCCAATAACTACTGCGAAGAGGCTGAGTGAACAAGCCGGAGACAGACCTGGCATCTAGCTGGTCAAACCATGCTGCCTAATTTTTGCTTGACAATTAATGAGCAAAAAGCGCTCCCTTTTTTTGTCCTGCATTATAGTAAGTTACTGATTATTCGCGTTGATATTGTATGGAGTTCAGCTAATGATAAGCTTGGAACAACTTGATCTCCCCATTCAAGTCGTATTTACTTGACCAAATTTTCTAAACATAGCGCTTCAACGTCATTTATACAAGTAACTAATTGTAATTTTTGCCTCTTTTATTTTTGCATTTCACTTCTTTTTCCTTTTTGCCTTCCTTGTCTTTAAACAAATCTTTTGTCTGGCACAAGCTGATATGCAAAAGCTTAAGTCTATGAGCAAACAATTGACTGGGAATGTCTTAGCCAAGAACTCTAGCACTCTAACAACTTGATTACATCTAAATACACTATGCTTTGTGCTGGCGGCACATGAATGGACATCACAAAAGGTGCCTACCATCATAATTGCCATATGTTGCGATTACTTATTCATCACCCACTGAAATTTTGAGAGGATTCTTTTTTATTTTTGTCATGTTGTTGAACCATGCATGTACACGATACTCCCTGTAATGTCACTAGTTCAATTATGGCAGAAGGCATCCTGTGAGGCGCATTTACGAGCAAAGTAGTAATTTTTAATATGACAATCTCTGAACAATATCCACGTGGGTAATTCCAAAAGGTAATTTCTTGTGCATGAATGGGATTATAAGTCTCTGAAAATTGTACTTCTACGATGACAATCTTGGAAAGTGTAGAAAATGCAAGGTGCCTCATAGCCCAAATGGTGGCGTCGTCCAATTAACACCAAAACAAAACAAAATAAAAAAATGTGAAACATTTTTCCCATTGTAGAATCATATTCCAGTGAAAATGGTGAATGAATGTCGAATTAAATGAACATTCTCAAGTAAGAGAGCTTTTTGTGCATATTATCGATGGTGTATCAAAATCTAGAGCAAGTCGGGGTCGGGATCGGAGTCGGGGTCGGAATGGATACTGACTGGCTGACTTATTAGTATTCTTTATCCACTTCTTTGATGGCAATCAACATGCTAGATGGCAAAGTTCAAATTGCACCGGGGAACTGGGATGCGAAAAAGTATATAGGCCTGCGTTTTTCAGCACTTGTAGTGTAGCGAGTAGATTAACCACCCTACAAGAAAATAAAACGATAATCACTTTTTGACTCTATCCCTAGCGAATAAGAATGGCGCAACAATCGGAAATCATTTTGAAATTGAAAAAGAGCATCATTCGACGGTACCGTGAATCAGATGCTGACGCAATTGTTCGTGGCGCAAATACACACCTCGTCTCTCAATATATGACGGATGCCTTTCCGAGCCCATACACGCTTGAAGCTGCTGCAAGGTGGATTAAAATTGCCAGCGAAGAAGGAACCCTTGAATTCTTGATTTGCACTCTTGACAGTAACACTGTTATTGGCAGCTGCGGATTGCAGCATCTGAAGGGCGTGGAATCAAGAACCAAAATTCTTGGATACTGGCTATCGCCAGATTATTGGGGTCAGGGCATCATGACGGAAGCTGTCGCCGGATTAAGCCGATGGGCATTTGAGCAGGTTCCTACATTACTGAGATTGGAAGCTAGCGTTGTGGAAGAAAATGCAGGTAGCATGAAAGTTTTACAGCGGGCTGGATATCAGTATGAAGGTACTAAAAATATGGCAGTTTATAAGAATGGGAAGATAAGCAATGTTGTGCTGTTTGGATTAAGCAGAGATCATTACACCAAGATGGCTGAGGAGGAAAACGAAATTGATACTAACGGGAGAAAATAAGACGTCTCACTCAGTAATGGAGGATGTCTCGAGAGCGAATTGTTATAGCTAGAATCATTGGAAGAGACAATTTTTTTCCCAAGTATACGGTAATGTACCTGCACAGAGTAAGGGTTTAATGATCATAAATGCAATGGAGAAATAGTTGATCATCAAAATTGTATATTACATACAGCTATAACTAGCTGGTCTATCACTTAGTCGAAGTGTAAATGAAGAATTATAATGATTCAATGAAGCCAGCCTGGTAATAGCAAAAATATATATCCCCAAGACTTCATTCAAGCCAATTGAACGTATCGATGTCGTTTAAATCGTAGTGATGGATTACGTGAGAAGCCGGTATCCGAGATCTCGTGTCTTGAATTATGCTAGTACTTGCATGAGGTGGATTGTTGAGGACTTGGTCCAAGACTCCCATGATGAGACATTTTGTCTTAGAACATCGACTTGTACAAGGCACTCGGAGCATTAGCCATTCTATAAAAGCGCCAAGTAAGCTCAATTGTTGAATAATAGCTGAGATGGGAGCTGAAGATATAGAAGAGCCTTTATCGTCCGTCAGAAGAAGGATTTTGCATAAAGTGACAGCAGCTGGAGCCGCATAGCCTGTGATAAACCACTCGTGATCGGCCTCCATACCAACCAAGCAATCATTCCGCGTCCAGAACATAACTGTAACTGATATAATATCCAAGCAGACCTCAATCAGATTATCTTGAGCCATTTTGGGTTGAATATCGTGCAATAATCTTTCGATAAGCAGGAGATTTTGAAGGTGCTCTAATCGGATGAAAAGTTTGGTGTATAAAACATAAGGCTCAAGCGATTTCAACTTTCCATCGGCATCAGATAACTGAAGCCAACTAGGAAGTTGACTGAAAGCATGGACTTGTTTTAGCTTTAATTTACTGTGTTTGAAGATATGTTAGTCTTGAGTAGGTTGAGGATCAAAGGCAACGTACATCAAATCCGAAGGAATTTTCCTTTTTTCATTTAGGGCAATAACCAAAATCTCCTCTCGCAGATGCGCTATCAACCCTCTTGCTCGAAGACTTGTTGTACTATAGATTTTGCCCCCTGAATTCCAGCCATAGTTATCAACTCCTAGCGAGAGAAGATCTGGGTTCTGAGTACGCTTCCTGTGTAAGAGGGTGGTATCGCAGATATCCAATGGCAAAGCTGTAGAGCAATATTGCGATGTTAACATAGGAATTTTCCCCGAGAAAATTGCAGCTGATTTATCAAGAATATATATTGCAGTGAAAAGACGGCGCTCTGATTGCTTCTTTGTATGAGTATCCTGTAGTGAGGAATCAGGCATAGTATGAAGTCGCAAGGAATATGCTAAAGAAACCGTTTCCTTGTGAAGCTTCCAAAAATTGGCATCTAAAAAAAATCTCATTAGCATTGTTAATTGCAGTTAGATGGTGATAAGGAGTCTTCACCGTCAGCTCCATGTAAAATAGATGAAACGATGCTTGTCCGGTATAACAGGTAAAGTAGAAATATATTGCTAGCTTTGGCCAATTGACAGAATCTGACACAGCTTTCCATTATATCGAAAAATTTGGCCACTAGTACTCTGGGCCGATATTGACTGATGTGCTCTTTGTTTTGAAGAGCATATAGAGCCCATGTGCTGAAGAGTAGCCCAATTATCTCCCATCTTAATCTCGGGCCAGAGAATGACGTATACCAGTCTTCTGATAGATAATACTGGTCATCGGAGAGTGCTTCTGCAGTATTTGAGAAAATTATGAGTGCCAGTTCAGTCAAATGCTCTCTTTTCTTGCCCTGCTGGAATGCAGAAGCATAAGTACTTCTTATTTCGGTTAATATCTGCGTTGTAGGCACCGGAACCCATCCAGTGAAGGGATTGATATGAGACTTCGCAAGTATGTGCTCTGCCTCGAGACTTGGCAAGCTAGATAGAGCATCCAAAGCTGCTTGTAATTCGCTGATGTCTACACCTAGCAAAGAGCTTCTCTTATGGGCTAGCGAGCTGAGTGTTGCAGGCATGCCTTCGTAGCGGCTGAGAACTTCGCTCTCATAGAGTGGATTTAGGGTTGGCGCACTTGGCGTCACTTCGACTGCTTCAGACATATTGCTTGATCGTAATGAATCCACGGTGTGATTATTTTGCGGGGACTTGCAGGCAGCAATTTGAAAGCTATTGGAAGGGTGACTGGAGGTCTGCATATGCTGAGGGCTTGCCGCAACATATCTGCAAGGCTTCTTCACCCGACTTCGCTGGCAGCGCAAACATGTTGGAAGAGAGCGATCACATGCATATTTTCGTTTCTTGCAAGGCTCGCAAGCAGCCAACCGACCATTTTTTGTTCGCGGAAGGGTGGCGTCAGATGTTGTTCCATGCGGTTGATCCATTAGGAGATGGAGGTTGAACTTCGCGACGCGCCGTTGTGAGTTGTGAGCCGGCGATTTCAAGGTTCTTTTACTAGGTACATGTTGGCAATACGTGTATATAGCGGGCACGTGATGGCACTACATGTAACTTTGGCTAGCTACAGCACGTAAAACGAGCATAACGATATGGAGACCCACGAATACGAAACATGGAAGCAAGTTTAAATTTGTAGCTATTGATAATTTTTGGATTGGAAAATACTAGGAAAAAACGTATTCCATGTTGGTGAGAGGGCGAAGCGGATAATTACAATATATGTGCTTACCAGCAGCTTCGCAACTCCATAATAATAGGCATCGTCTTGCAACGGTACATGTACTAGGCCTGATAACCGCTGCGGAACTTCGTGGAATGCTCGACCGCTCCCTAAGTTCACTTTCGTTCGTCTCCCCCGAGAGTTTACTACAGGAGTTAACATTGATGAACTTCCTCGCTGAAGTTTTAAAGCCAATTCCTGTGGTTGTTTGGGGCGGACCCGCCCTGGAACACTGCGGGGTGAAGGCGTTCTTCTATGTAAGTGCTGTGATGCATGCTTTCGCTGTTCGAAATCGGTCTTTTGTGCAGCCGCTTAATAGACATATTAGGGTTACTTTTTCATTGTGAACAATTGCGATCTTGAACTCGCTGAGGCAAAGCTGCTGAGTGCCGGATGCATTCGCGCGCCATGGTCATGGGGCTCCTGTGACCCCGCCAGGCTGGAGACTCATGGCGAGAACGTAAAGCGTTCTCACGAAAAATCGATCCCAGAATATGAAGATATCGACAACAATTCAGTTCGTTTTGCATTTCCTCCGGAGAGCGTACAAATTATGAACGAACCCATTACACTCATCCTACCTTCCTTCGTGGGGCTTGGTCCACCACGGGCAGCGGCCTTGGAATACAGAGAGCTGGCTCAGGAAGAGACACAGGACGACGATATTGACAAAGGATTGGACACAGAACAATTAGTACAAAATGAAGATACGTTGCAAGACACAGCTTAAGAAGAGACACAAAACGAAGAGAGAAATTTAACTCGGTTTAACAAAGTACTAGAAGTAGAAATAAACGCACTGGTATAAGAGGAAGATGTGCTTCAAGACGCAAATCAAGGAGCGGCACGGGATCACTACGGGAAATTGACAAAGCATGAAAAAACACCAGAAGGAGCATCAGTACAAGAGGGAGATGCATTTCAAGAACCCGCGCGAACTTCAGAGCCCCAGCTACTTGCAGAGATGGAACCATATCCGGAATCAGAGAATGTACAGGGCGTAAAGAGCCTACAAGTCTCAAATCTCAAGCGAGATACAGAAAATACTCCGGACATGAAGGAACTGCAAAGCTGGGGGGGGATTCCCAGAAAATACAACAGACGATTGTAAATTCATATGCGTTGATGGTTTCCTCTATTATCCTCGTCTTCCGGTTCTGCTTGAAAGCCTGATTCGTGCTCGACTGCGTGTTCCTGAAGACAAGTTGAGTATATGGGCATCCATGCTGCATGTTTGGGCCGTCACCCATCTTTGGGGGCAAACTATGGCACCGGAGGACGTCCTCGATGGAATTAAGGACGATGAGGTGAAGGCTTGGTTAAACAAGGCAACTAAAAGATTCAATGGTGGCATAGATCGGATCACTGTTACCAAGAGGAAAGGGAGGGTGAAATCCACAGGCCACCGGTTGATTTGGATACTTTGTTCCAGGATTAGTACTCTAACAATATCTATATAGTCGAGTGAAGGAGACTATGCTCCACCTTATCAATGAAATAACATTAAATTTTATCATGGCCCAAGAGAAACAAAATGCATATTTAAATATAAATGCAGTCGATTGCAGTTAACAGCCTAATATACCCCTACGATTCTCACGTAATTGGTGCGCATGGAGCCCTTACAACAAAGGTCCACAATTCGGATATAACTCAATTATCCTCTATATTAATTTTTAACTTCTATTCATCTCCAGCGTATACAAATGGCAGGATTCAATTCTAGCCTATAAGGATATATCGAATGTCGCTATGTTAAAAGTATATTAGGCAATAGCTACACTTTACTTACATGTATACAGACGGTGTTTATGTTGCGCCGAATATTGGTAGACACCGAAATAGTATATAAAAGCCATTGTTTTCCACCAACGTAAAAGTACTTATTGGGTCGACTGTAGGCTTTCTCCGTTGGCTATTTTGCGCTGTAGTCTTCGCATTGCTTTGCCATGAAGTACGCTTCTGCGCTTGCGCTCTTCCTCGGAGCGGCTATTCCCGTTCAGGCCGCATTTTCGTGGAAGAATGTCAAAATTGGTGGCGGTGGTGGCTTTATTCCTGGAATCGTCTTTCACCCTAAAACAAAAGGCGTGGCTTATGCCCGAGCAGATATCGGCGGCCTTTATCGTCTGAATTCTGACGATTCCTGGACCGCTATTACAGATGGCATTGCTAATGATGCCGGCTGGCACAACTGGGGCATCGACGCCGTTGCTCTCGATCCCCAGAATGATGAAAAGATATATGCTGCAGTGGGCATGTATACTAACAGCTGGTTCGTACACTTAACTTAGACCTAGGGTTGGTAACTCTGACACGTCTATAGGGATCCCAATAATGGTGCTATTATTAGCTCGTCGGACCGTGGCGCAACTTGGTCCTTTAGCAACCTAACTTTTAAAGTTGGAGGTAACATGCCGGGACGGGGTACTGGAGAGCGCCTAGCTGTTGACCCAGCCAACTCTAATATCATCTATTTTGGGGCTCGGTCTGGAAATGGTCTGTGGAAATCTACAGATGGTGGTGTTACCTTTTCGAAGGTGGCATCATTTACAGACACTGGTCCATATGTACCGGACCCGACTGATACTACTGGTTATAATAGCGATAAACAGGGACTATTATGGGTAACATTTGACTCAACGAGTGGCACTACTGGTGGCGCAACGTCGCGGATATTTGTTGGTACTGCTGATAACATCACTGCTTCAGTATATGTGAGCACAAATGCTGGCTCTACGTGGACTGCCGTCCCTGGACAGCCAGGAAGATACTTTCCCCACAAAGCCAAACTTCAGCCAACTGAAAAAGCTTTGTATCTGACCTATTCCGATGGTACGGGACCATATGACGGCACATCTGGGTCGGTATGGAGATACGACATCACAGTTGGGACTTGGAAAGACATAACTCCCGTGAGCGGATCAGATCTCTACTTCGGCTTTGGCGGTCTCGGACTTGACATGCAAAAACCGGGAACTCTTGTCGTTGCTTCACTGAATTCTTGGTGGCCTGATGCCCAGTTATTCCGTTCGAATGATTCAGGGACGACTTGGAGCCCTCTGTGGGCATGGGCTAGCTACCCTGCCATGACTTATTATTACAGCATCTCGGTAAGCCAAGATTGATGATATACCCTATCATTAGCATTAGCCACTGACCGATATCAAGACTCCGTTAGCCCCATGGATTAAGAATGATTTCATCGATGTAACTCCCGAAACACCCGCTGGCGGAATTATCAAGCGTCTTGGTTGGATGATTGAGTCGCTTGAGATTGATCCCCTGGACAGTAACCATTGGCTCTACGGTACCGGCATGACAATCTTCGGTGGTCATGACCTGACTAAGTGGGATACAACTCACAATGTGACAATTCAGTCACTCGCAGATGGCATCGAAGAGACTGCTATTCAAGGTCTAGCCTCTGCGCCTGGTGGAAGCGAGCTGTTAGTGGCGCTTGGGGATGAGAATGGCTATACTTTTACAAGCGCGAACAACCTTGGTACTTCGCCACAGACAGTTTGGTCGACTCCAACTTGGACGACCTCGACGAGCGTTGACTACGCGGGTAACTCAGTCAAAAATGTCGTCCGAGTCGGCAACACTGCTGGCACTCAACAGGTCGCTATTTCATCTGATGGTGGTGTAACATGGAACATCGACTACGGCGCTGACACAAACATGAATGGCGGCACTGTAGCTTATTCGGCCAACGCTGATACAATCTTGTGGTCGACAGGGTCAACGGGTGTGCAGCGATCTCAATACCAAGGCAGCTTCACTTCTGTCTCTAGTTTGCCTGCAACTGCCGTGATCGCTGCAGACAAGCAGACAAACAGTCTCTTCTATGCTGGATATGCATCGACATTTTATGTTAGCAACAATACTGGTAGCAGCTTTACAGCTGGGCCAAAATTGGGTAGCACAACCTCTATCCGCGACATTATCGCCCACCCAACAACCACAGGCACTTTATATGTTTCCACTGATGCTGGTATCTTCCGTTCTACTGACTCGGGCACGACATTCACTCAGGTTTCCACTGCTCTTACAAACACTTACCAGATCGCCCTTGGCCTCGGCTCTGGATCGAACTGGAATCTGTATGCTTTCGGTACCGGTTCAGCTGGCAACCGGCTTTATGCTAGTGCAGATAACGGCGCAACCTGGACTGATATCCAAGGCAGCACCCAGGGCTTCGGTGCCATTGACGGCACCAAGCTAGCCGGTAGTGCCAGCGTCGCAGGGCAAGTTTATGTCGGCACCAACGGCCGTGGTGTCTTCTATGCCCAGGGCACAATTAGCGGTGGCACAGGTGGAAGCTCTTCTTCTTCGAGTAAGACCAGTAGCACCACGACCGCCAGAAGCAGCACCACGCTAAAATCAACGACTGTATCGGCTACCCGGACCTCGACTGTGACCTCGTCGACTCGTACTAGCTCGTCGTCCAGCCCTACGGGATCAGGTCTTGCACAGCATTACGCTCAGTGCGGAGGCAGTGGCTGGACAGGCCCGACACAGTGTGTATCCCCATATACTTGCCAAGTGCAAAATGATTGTAAGCCAACGTCTCAATCTACTCTACCCCAATATATTGTCACTTAATGGAAAAAGGTTACTAATTTGACGTACATAGTTTACTCCCAATGCCTTTAAACAGAATGAGCTTACGTCCGTCTTGTAATACTAGAGACAATTGAACTTAGTATTCAACGTGAAAAATACCATTATTTGCCATTGACTAACCTTTGTCATGCAAGTTAATGCAATGGTGCAGATGTTCCGTACAGTGTATACAATTTCTATCGCCTTAGTAAACGTCCGAAAAGCCTAGATATTATTAGTATTATGGCTTTAAAGTATCCTAGCAACTTCCTAATTAAGAAGGTAGTCAATATCTTGTATTAAAGAGCCAATAGCAGAAATTCGTAACAGTTCCGAATCATGCTTCGCTGTCATAAGAGGGATCATTTAAGGTATGACAGATATAAGCAAAGAATTATCTATTGGAAAAACTTTGTCAAAATCTTACACGCCAACGGGAATGGACAAAGCATGATAGCATGCGTCACAATAATTTTCTCTGCCTTGTTTTGGGCATTGCTGGCTAGTCATCTTTTGTCATGTTTTACATTATATTGCGCTTGGCAATGTGCAAGTCTTAGCTTATCATAGATTCAGATCCTGGTCTTTGGACCCCTCTATTTCAAATAAGGTATATGACAGCTGTAATTTCCAAAGGCTGACTTTTTTGAACTGTTTTCGCAGAATGTAGACAATCCCTATTTATGTAGGTGTGGCCTAGTACATGTTCTACATGATCACTGTTCAAATCGAAGCGAGCAATTGCTAAGTCCATTGAATATGTATGTGTATATATATGCTTTATGTGTATCAAGACTTTGACTATATACAGAAAATATATACATGTGATTTATATACACTTAGAGTTTGTAATATGTACCTTGAAAATGGAGTTTAACATTGGTTGAATTTGCTGTCAGTGTAGAGCCAGCCAGTCATTCGATTGGCAATGTCATTCACATATGAAGCTGTAGCACCCTCGCCATCGTTCAAATTTCCGGCGTTAACTGAGCCCGAGTTATAGCAGCGAGCAGCCTAGTTGCTAATAGTCAGCATTTGCACAGCTCAGCCTTCAAGAAATGACTTACTTCGTAGATATTTCCATATTGGTTTATGCACTGAACAAGGCCATCTCCAAGGGCAGTTCCCTGGGTTCCATCGATAACCATTTGAGTAATACTAGACTGTTGAGATGAATCGCTGGCTGAATTTCCTACAAATGTTACTCCACCGTCAGATTGCATCAGGCCAGGGTTGTCTGGCTGAGAAGGGTCTGGGTTAGTAGATGGGCAGACATTAACACAGCCAATGGACTTTGAAAGAGTTAGCATATACAAGTAAAAATTAATAGTATATGATGGAAAGAGAGGTACCTCTTGCAAAATCGTTGCCAGAATGAATCTATGGTCAACCAAAGAAGTTTGGGCAACTTGCTGGATGGCATTCCAAATTAAGCCAGTCTGCTCTCCACTGTTGCCAGGTCCAAAAGCACCGGCGCCATTGGAGCAAGATCCAATCCCCAAGTTGGCACACGACTGCGCCATGGCATTTTTTGAGTTGTTCCACATTGCGTCAAACTCGATCCATTCAGAAACCGGAGGGAAGCTTTGCCAGCCACCATAATAGCACTCTATAAACTATTAGCATTCTTACATTCAAAAGGCTAACTGTAGCAAAAGATAACTTGGCAGGTAGAGAGTTACTGTAGTTGTCTGTTCCACCATTTCCAGTGCCGTCGTAAATATTGGCATTATTGTTGTTTCCTGCTCCGCTGCTGAAAGCTGCCGAGCTGGTGACTTTCTGGCTTGAAGGATTGGAAACAGCTAGCGCTAAGCTAGCGAAACCCAAGGGTACAGCAAGTCTGAATTGCATTTTGATTCCTTTATTTTTACTTTAGACAATTGTAAGACAATAATGTGAAGGTTGAGGATTGTTGCACAAATTTTGGACGTGGAAATGATCGTCCCTTTATATAATTAAGATTTAAAGAGCACTTTTGCGATACTCAATGGTGAGTGGACCGGCCTAAGTCGACCAAGGAAAGAGCAATTACGCTCTAAATCTGTAGCTGTCTTTCTAATACTTTTCATATGACCCTGATCATAAATGACCTTGAATAGGAAACTTAGGTGAAAGATATCTCTTGATGTTTCATCTATCGTAGGGTGCAGTTATTGGTGGATAATAACGATTTGCCGTGTTTGCCGTATCTGGGGGAGTTTAAACTAATGCTAATACAAGAGAGCCCTAAAGTAGAAGGAGCTCGAAGCATTTCGGCACTTCGGTCCTTTTACGGCTCACCCGATTTCATTATGTCTAATAGACTTATATGAGCAGTCGCTATATAATTTATCCTCCTGCCCGAGAAGGAAACATTTTATTTGAGTATGTGTGTGGAACTGGACTATTACTAGCCAGGCGCTTGTAGGTATCTAGAAGTAGGTAGTCATTGTAAGGTGAAAAACAAAGTTACTAACCCTAAATGTAAAGATGTCGCTCCATAAAGGCGACAATAATGGTGCCATAAGTCTTTGACTTCGTACAAGGCACAGAAATTATAATGCGATAAATTTGGGTATATAACCATTGGCGGAAATGTATATTACAATAGAGTTTGCCATTTTTCTCAAGTTTAATTTGTTTCAGGAATTCGGATGATAAAATACATGTACTTGAAGGGCTTAATTTATTACGCATGCTTAGTTTCATCATTTAGCGCCTATATACAGGGGAAAACTTCTCTCAATATGCTGGCATTGGCTTTTTTATCCTCGCTATTATTAATCACTAAGTCGTGGCTTCTACTAAAAGTCCGGAGGAGCTGAATTTCATATTTTAACTCAATAATTTACACAGTTTTTATTTAAAACACTGAAGCTAATAAAAAAGTTTTTTCCCTAAAAAAAAAAAAAAAAAAAAAAAAGTCGTACAATCTTTCTCATAAATATAATATGGAGTAAAAGAAAAGCAATACCAAATGTATATACAAATGCTCGTTATGTTTTATTAGAAGCAAGCATAGGCTCCATTATTTGTTAACCAGCGTCTTATCCTAACCCTTTGCCTCATACTCTGTCATATTCCATAAACTGCATCCATACGTCGTCAGGGCAAAAATGCTTCTTCAATACGAGTTTCCCCTTTATATTACCTTCCTTCTCACCTAGCTTCTTGTAATACTCACCTGATAAATCATCCAAGACAGGAATCTCATGAAAATCTCGTGTCACTAGCAGTGAACTTTCACTAGCCAATGAAGAACCGGGGAACATCAACGCAAAAGCATCTAATTAAGTTGTCCAACAAGGTTTCCATGCGCAATACAACGAGATTGCAAGAAGAAAGAGTAGATATATGCTAAGTAAGATCAAAATTAAAATTATCCCGCTTTAGGAAAGAATACACGGGATTGATAGGTCTACCGTTTTTCTTTTTTTTTTTTTGGGCAAGGTGCCGTCCACATTATTAGCTTGTGCATTCACGAATCTACAGCCAAAGTTGCCAAGGTAAAATCTGTTTCAATATCGGCCTAACAAATTCTGTTGTTCGTGAGTACGGACAAAACAAGTAGCCATCATAACCGCCCCGTCTGTAAACAATCTGCCTGAAGGATACAAGGGCAATGTAAAGAAGTGGACTCTTATTTGTTCGGTATTTGATGGCTATCAGATGTATTCATCTGAGGAAATGGAAATAAGAGAGCCCCTGGGATTTTTCTCTTGTTAATCACTTTTTGTCAGCCATGGCCGTGCCTCTTTTGACAAAAATGGGCCCGCTATGTCTTTATTGGTGTTTGAGAAGCTTGAAGTAGCCTGCCGTAGTACTCAAGTTTATCCTCACCAGCTGGGTTCTGCTAGTAAGGCGCATTGTGGTCATTGGTATGGAACCTCGTAATTAGATAAGACTCTCTAGTAAGATCTTGTCTTATAGTTTACTTCCTCCAAGACGTTTTCGTAATTTTGAGAGAGCGTGCATATCGAAGTCAAAATGCCCGTTATTCTCTATGATGCTTCAATATAAAGAGGTAAAGGGTATTAGGAATCTAATGACATCTAATAAGATGTTGATTCAGACTGGAAATAGACTGCTAGTGTTAATAGCATAGTCAAAAGAGATACGATAGAAAGCAGGACCATGGCTCCGCAGATAGTGTGTAATCTTAAACAATCTCCTATCTAACTGCGGTACTTATCATCGTCTGCTCTACAAATTGTGATTTCGATATTTTTTATGACTTCGGCATAAGAGGAGGCCTCTAATAATCTGCTGATATGAATGCATAAAATAGCCTAAGCAAAGCTAGCATATAAAAACCTGATACAATTATTTACACTCTAGATTAAACTAAACGTATATTTAGATTGTAATTGACTCCTTTGCTTTCTCAATTGTAGATTTTATCATATTAGCGATTGACCACACATCTAGAAACATAATTGCGCGGTAGCCTGATTCAATCATTTGTGGAACCATGTCGATGCTCGTAGCAGCACTGGGTGGAGTTAGTATTGCTTTTTAAGCATTTTCACTTTCAGATATTTACTTACCCCCAGAGTGGTACGTTGTATTTTTTGCTTGCCTTTGACATACTCTCCATGGCAGAAACGAGGGTAGGATGAGGTTCGCCCAGAGATAGTGGTACCCCTGCATCTGCCATGAAATCTCCTGGCCCAAACATAAGCGCTGAGACACCAGGTATTGAAGCAATCTCTTCGATATTTGCGATTCCCTTAACGCTCTCTATTTGGGGAATCACAGCGACATGGTTATTTGATGTTTTCATATTAAATGCATCATCTGGATATAATGAAGCATCTGAAATACCAGGAGTAAAAATCCACGGACTAAATGACCGAACGCCAAGAGGAGCTTTTAAATTTAAACGTGGTAAGCAGGTGGCTCTTAAATGCCTTATTTTCACACACTTACGGTAATAAATCTTCTTCATGAACTCCTCGACTTCTTCTTTACTTTCACTATGAGGAATAATAATGCCAGCTGCACCAGCATCCAAAGCTGTAGTTAAAGCCCATTCGTCTTCTTTGGGTATCCTAACCAAGGCCATTGTTTTACCTTCTGAATGATGCTGAGCCGCATGGATAGCGCTGTTTAAGTTAGTGCTCTCATCTTTATCATAGGTAGGTAGGAGTAGTCGTACTCATGAAGTATAATCCGATCGAACATTCCATGCTCAACATCAATCCAAACAAAATCTGGCCTCACAGAAGCGTACACCTTTGTTAAAAAAGAGCTAGGGATACCTTGAGCTACGCCAAACATAGTTTTCTTGGCATCTTTTTGCGCTTCTTGTAAAGCTTCTTGAAGATTTCCAGGGTATGTGAGGAGGGCCGACCGCCATTTTGCCTGCGTGTGCAAGGCAGTGTTGTCTAGATAGCCTTTTCCCGACATATTGAAAAGAAGTGCAATGCTGTTGCGTTTTGACTAAGATATGCTAAAGGCTAACAAGCGAGTCGTCGACTTTATATAGATGGCCTAGAAAAGAAAGCTGTTAATCATATAAGCAATAATTCGTATAGCATCATAGCATTAGTAAACCTATATTCTCACATTCATATCTAGGTTCAGTAGCTGCAACTTAAAGAAGTATATGTGCATCTGTGCAAACAATCTATCGGATGAGCTGTTTTATCAATTTTTATTAGCGCTTATCTAATTCTTACTATGTTTATTATTCTTCAGCAAGCCAGTGTACTTACGTTATTATTGCTTATTTTCTTATACAATTCAAATAGTAGTAAAAAGCTAAAATGCGATGCTATTTTTGCAGCCGTATTTTCGAAAAAGCTAACGAGATATTAGTCTGAATGGCCAGATCACTAAGTCTTTACTAGTAAACTATATGATGTTGTCAAATAGGTATTTCTAAGAATCATAGCCCGCCAATGCCTATTAATCTTTGTACTATTCAAAAATTGTGTGTGAGGGATAGAATTTTTTAAATAGCGATTGTTTGCTGAGTATTTGGCATTCCGCATGCAAATTATTCCATTTTGTCAATAAGGACACAGATTATTAGTGCTCAGAGCCAGATATTAGACAGCAATCAATTTGTAAATGATGTATTCGTAAATAGTGATCTATTCGTCCCTACTTGCTAGAGGTATAGCTCAATTAAGCTTGCATTTAAAATCGCGTTCTCGAGCGCTTGAATCCCGCTGCTAAGTGGATAAAATATCGCGCTGTCCGTTCTATTTAGTTTACCTTAGTGAAGTGTAGCCGTTTATATATTCCCTTTAAATGTATGCTGATTTCGACCTTCATCTCGATTGGTTACATTATCAACACCTCTTTGCTTATATAAATGGCTGAGGCTATCATAGCGTATCGCTATTTATTAATAATTATTATTTTAGTAAACGCTCATTTTTTATCCCACATACATTCGGAATGTATTGCTCTAAATGGATATGAAACAATTTAGCCACGTATGGAGACCTGGAGTATACGAAACGAAACTCCTCTTGCAGCGCACAGTGTGTAAACTGTTAACCATGCGATATGATGCATTTTATGTCAATTCAGGGCGTCGAGCGCGACGCGATTTGGAATGTCTTTGTAATAAATTTCTTAGTGTGTAGCCTCATCGCTACAATTATGCAGCCATGGCCTGTGAAATCGCATTCCTTTATCCAATACTGCCCCAGGCTAGCCGCTACTAGCTAATTTACTGCTGAGCTAAATTCCTATCTGGGGCAATACTTGATGAGAGCAACCTCTTGAAACCTGTATGCCAACTCGCAAGTAAAAGAGGGTCATAGATATGTGTATAGAGTCAAAAGAGCAGATACAAAGTATATATATTGGGATTTAATTTAAGTTGAATCGGCGATTTAAATACCATCTATAACTACAAAATCCAAGAACGTAATTATACGTAGTTCTAGCCACTAGGATTAGCTAAAGCAATATATTATATTCCGTGCAGTAGATTTATTTAGTTATTGTGTAAAGTGGATGTCCTGTCAAACCTGATTCGGGATGCTTAGCAAATAACGCTTAGCAAATCATTACCATGGACTTCAAAGTAGATTTGATATCAAGATGCAGCTAGTGTTACATTGCACTGTGCTGTTACCAAGCATGCTGAAAGCCAGACAGGTATAATGTCGTAATATGGCTTACAAAAAAAAAATTGTAATTAGTAGTAGACTTGTACACATATATATGACTATAAAAGCATGTATGTGCTACTGCTTGAACTGGTAATAAGGAACTTAAAACATTGAGTACATGTTTACACTCATTGGCTATCTTTATTATACGCTATTCTACTACTTTAGCTATACTCCATAGTAGTACTACCATGACTCTTCCTACAGTTCAGAAGAAATGGGTTATCATGGGGCAGGGAAGAGGCCTTGATGAATATAACTTTACCGATGGACCAGTCCCCACAGTAGGTGAACACGGAGTTTTAGTTAAACTACATGCAGCCTCACTGAACTATCGCGATCATCTGATCCCAAAGCCAAAGGTAAATTTCAAAATAAAATGAAAATGGGTATATCCAACCCCCGCTAATACGAACTCATAGGGCAATTATATATTCCAACTAAATCTTCCTGTTGTTGGCGGATCCGATGGAGCCGGAGAGGTTGTTGAAGTTGGACCAAAAGTCACCAAGTGGAAGAAAGGAGATCGAGTTACAGCTCTTTTCAATCCAGGACATCAATCTGGTCAGATGACTATGGTTGCATTGCGCAATGGCAGTATAGGTGGCTCTTATGATGGCACTTTTCAGCAGTATGGGGTGTTTGAAGAGTCCTGGCTAGTGCGCTTAGCCTCTAATTTGTCTTACCTCGAGGGTGCATCGCTCTCTGATTGCGGTGTAACAGCATGGAATGCGCTTTATGGGCTAAAGGCCGTGAAGCCAGGTGAATGGGTTTTGACTCAAGGCACTGGCGGTGTGAGTCTATTCGCGATTCAGGTTTGTTCAGTTTGTTTATACCACAATTCGACCGAGAAGAAATCTAACACGAATATTAGTTTGCTAAGGCAGGAGGCGCTAGGGTTGTTGCTACAACCTCATCTCCCGCGAAATATGAACTGCTGAAAAGCCTTGGTGTTGATCATATTATTAATTATAATGAAGATAAACATTGGGGCCGAACAGCCAGAAAGTTTACGCCCAATGGTGAAGGATTTGATCATGTTATTGACGTCGGCGGCACTGACACATTATCCCAGAGTGTGCAAGCGATTAGGCACGAGGGAATTATTACAGTGATTGGAGTTTTAACTGGCGTGGAAGCTGGAAAGGCCAGTATCTTAGATGCTCTGCTGAATATATGCACTTTCCGTGGTATTCATATCGGCTCTAGAGACCAGATGGAAGACATGATGGCTGCAATAGAAGCCAATGGAATCCAACCTGTCTTGGATAAGAGGGTATTCAAGCTGGAAGAAGTGAGAGAGGGTCTAGAATATCTGGTTCGTGTACTGTGTGTCCCTTGAAAGATAAACGTACTAATAAATCTTATAGGAAGCCAGAAAGCATGTCGGCAAAGTTGTAGTCAAGATTATTTAGCCAACTGGGCATTCATGGAATAAATTTAAATTATTATCTACAGTTACATGAATCTGATTTTCAGTTTATGTTCCATATCGATGTCCTGTGCGGGATATTACTGATCATCTCGTCTATGCCGTTTTCACTTTTGGTTCGTCGCTGACCAACGAGCCGCTAAAAAATCGCTCGTTGGTCAGCTAGCTAGCCCGATAACCCGAATCGTCCGAAAATCCGCAACACCTGGATGACATTAATCGCTGCACTATGGTGTTATTCTAGCGAATTTTAACGTGTTTGAGAAAATCCATGGAATAATCCCTAATATTATGTTAAGCGCAGCCAAACTCGTTAAGTAGGCTGCTTCGACAATAATTAAAATTTTTATAAGATACAATATATCTTCTGTTACGACATGGTTCAGCGTAACAGGTAGAATCCCTTATAAGCAGCTGGTTCCGTTACAGTAATTGCTACAATAGCGATTATTGGCCTAATCTTTTGCCCTGTTTGGCTTAACGGTATAACGGATCGTTACATCTTCTACATTCATTTGTAGTAATAATAAAAGTCATTATGCATTAACCCTAATATTTCCCTTATACGCACATTCGTTGTTGAACATCCTTTACATTCCTCCTACCTCAACACATGCATTTCGAACTCTTTTAAATGTCAAAAAATAGGAAGAGCCCACTGACAGACATCGATTCACAAGTTTGCCTGGGCGGAGGGAAAGTAAAATAATCGAAATATAAAATTGTTCTATTCTATCGTTGCATATAATATTATATATTAATTACCACGGCAGCGCTTCGCCGGTCCAGCTATAGAAGTTCTTCTTTCCGGGGGTAAAGGTTTGGATAACTTTAACACTATACAAAAAGTCAATCACATTGTACTTGTTGATATGAAGCGGTATGACTTACACTCCAGTGGCGCTTTCTGGCACTTCAATATCTCCATAAGCGTTCATATCAGTCTTCACCAATCCAGGATGGACCAAAAGAACAGGCAAGCCCTGTGGGGCCAGAACAGTGTCAAGCTCCTTTCCTAGACGGTTCAAAGCAGTCTGATTTATATTGTTAGTGAGACTTTCAATATATGAAATATTGAATAATGTCTTGCCTTTGAAACATTGTACAATGCTGTCGCGTCAAATCCAGCTCCAAATGCCACTTCGTGAGACGCAGTAATCTCATCGACCAGTTGCATAGAAGCAAACGAGGAAGAAAGGAATACCAGAGACTTTCTCTCGTACTTAGACTTCAACAACAGCGGCGCGAACGCAGCGGCGACGTAATAGGCGCCATAAACATTTGTAGTCATGTTGTCAATCAAAGGCTGAGCGCCCGCGTCAAGCAGATTTCCAAATCCGAGCAAAACGCCAGAGTTGTAGATCACAACATCTACAGACTCAGATTGTTCTCCGATTTTGGACGCAGCCTGTTGAATGGATTTTGAGTCATCTGCATCAAGAGCCACTGTTTGGATTCTTCCTTTGTTTGAGTCTGACAGAGCCTGAAGCTCAGTTGCCTTGTCGGGATTTCTGGCAGTAGCAAAAACAGTGGCTTGGGGGTAAGCAGACAGCTACAGATTGCATTAGACTATGAAATAGTGTACCAGATCTGATAATGAGAACTTACCACCTGCTTTACAATACCCAGGCCAATGCCACGGGAGCCACCAATAATGACAACAGACTTTGCTTCAGACATCTTGGATAAATAGACTGGAATGATTTTAGAAATTTGGATTCGTTCTTTGTTTTCGTTCTGAATTTAGTTTAGAGATTGAGTTGATGCGATGAGCCGCTTGTATTTGGATTTTCGGAGACCAATAAACACTTTATTTATATTCAGTCTATATTCTTGTAATTTCTATGGATGTCCATTATAAATGATAATGTCGACTAAATTGACAAAGGATCTAGAACACGGCGCAATAATTTATAATTCGCTGAACTATAATTCAGCTAACAGCTGCTAGGTCGTCTAGAATAGGAAAATTATAGGCCTATTTCCTAGCTCTTTTTTCAGTTAGTTTTTTCCTAATTCGCCCAGTAGCTATTGATTTCAAATTTGTTACTCAGCGGCGTTCAAGAAGTGGGGTCTTTGCAGCAATTGCCAAAAGGGGAAATCATCATTTTGCTACAAGAAGGCATCGATGCTCGTAACCTGCCTGAACTTGACGTCATCGCTGCGATGTAAAGGAAATTTTGCGCCATCCGCCTAATGCATAGAACAGCGAAGACCCCCCTAGTACCCGTTGGTATAACTTTCAGGACTCCAACCACAAGGCGAAGCCTCATAGTTGGGCCCAAAACCACTGAAACACCCCATTAATCGGCACACTTTTATAGCTTATTCTTATTTTTAATTTTAAATATATATATATATATAGCCTATAAAAACTAGCTGTAATTAACTCATTTTTATTATTTTTATATACCTTTTATATATTATAAGTGTTATTTGAAGCTTTAAAAATTGTTAAAAAAGTAGTGTAAAAAGTCGCTATTTTAGCGTATTTTAAAAATGCACTAAAATAAGCTGTGTGTGCCGCTTTTTAGGGTGTTTTAAGGGTTTTGGGCCCAACTTTAAGGCGAGCCGAAAAGTTGGTTTACTGAAAGTCATACCAACGGGTAGTGCTTTGGAAAGTTTTAAAATCAACATCTTAATTATAGGATGCACACTAAAGGCATCAACTTGTATGCTAAAGCACACCCAAGAAACAATTCACATGTTCATATTCGATTTGCAAATATATAATATGTTAATTGCATTCTTTTCTTTTCATGCAATATCTATGGGTCAAGTACTGTTAGCAGCGGAGAAGGCATTGTAGGTTAGCATATGGCTCGTATAATATTAGTATAATATTTAATTAACTAGCACTATCCAATAGCTGTGTATCTACTAGTATCCTTGATAAAGCTAAGGGAAAAAAGAAAATAGTTGTAGTAATACGTCAGAGCACGAAGTCTTAAGGCAGCATAGAGAAAGCGCGGCTCTCTAACGCATTCTCACTATTTTCAATATACCAAGTGGCAGCTGGTCCCATGGCACGGATATCCTAGCTAAATGTAATACAATTTGGAATCAAATCCTCATGTTGTACTTTGTAAGGCTTCCAGGGTTTGGGCTCTTGCTGCTTCTAGAAAGTTGGCAAAGTACATAATTGGATATATAGGATTATCAAGAAACTAAAGCGCGTCAATTTTAGTAACAGCGCGTATTGCAATGGCGCGTATCGTATAAGCCACATAGATTAGGAGCAATGCTTACAAACAGCTAATTCAATTGATAGTCGAGGATAACGTTAATAACGAAGATGCTATTATCGTAATGTCGTTGGAACGTGCGATGATATGTCGATGATAAGATAAAATAGCGTCTTGACGCGCGCTAGCGAGGTAGAAAGGCGGCTTTTCCCGCCAGATGATTACTATTCAATCGGCTTCTGCCGCATGATTACTATTCAATCTCAAACCTATAGCTGCTTAGAAATTAGGTCTCGGCGAGTTTTCGTAGAGAATGGCTTGAGAAAACAATACCTATTTGAAGCGGAAGAACATGTATTCGGCGAATTTACCGTGTTTACCTAGGTATGTTACCTGTATGAAAAAGCTTAGCAGACCTTGAAACATTTTTTCGCTCTGCTTGCTTTTCGCAGCGCGGCCACATGTATGGTATGCGACATAATTTTTTTCGCCGCACTGAATCATAATTCTTATATATGCTGGACAATGTAAACGTTTTTTCCTTTTTTTCTTTTTCTTTTTCTTTTTCTTTTTTTGGCATTACGAAGTACTTGTTCTTATCATCTCCGCATTACGTCGTCCGCTATTCTTGCTTATCGCGGCTACCCTAAAATTATTTCCAAATTTGGAAGTTATGTTTGTGAACTGCTGTGTTAAGCAGTAAATAGAATACCTGATTTGTTGGGGGTTATACAATGTGCTTTACATGATATTAATTGTTCTTCATCTATCTCAACCACAGTCTTTTAGCAAAGTAGACTTCTTTCTCATGAGTAAGGCATTTGGAGTATTCGACTTATTTGGGCTACGTTTCAGAGAGCCTGCAGCTTGAGTTTTTAGTCAGAAATGAATACGCTTCCTACCAATCAATTGCGCTCCTAGGGAACTGCTATTATCACGTTTCCTATTAATGTATAGTTTTCCAAGTCAAACGAGATGAAGACCGAAAAGCATTTGCACTATTACACATACAGGTACTATATAAGGTAAAATATGTTGATTACTGGAATGCCAAGAGACAATGTGTCTCTATTCAATCGATAAATAAACTAAATTGGGTCTAAAAATACTATTTAAATCTAGCTAGAAATTCATTATCGTTTGTCCGCTGCCGCTGCCGCCTTCATTCGCTTAACAGTGTCTTCTGTTGTCCAAAGCCCGTTGGCCATGAAACGGAAATTAACCATTGCAGCTTGATAGGCGTCTCCCTCATCATTCTGACCGGCGGCGATAGCGTCACGTACCATAGCGATTTCGAAGCCGGCCTCAAGAAGATCACGCATATGGTTCTCTAGGCATAGATTTCCGACAGGGCCCGCCATAATCACCTTCTCGATGCGTCGCATACGCAGCTGCTTAATCAAATCATTTGAAAGGCACGATAAGCCTTTATGAGGGGATGTGTTTGCTGTCTTTCCATCTATAAGATATTTCTTCAATCGCTCTGGGTAGTCGGCACCTGAGCCATGAAAGCCTTCCAAGTCGACAGGGTCTTTCCGGCCAACAAAACCCGCGGGTAGGTTTACGAGGTAGTCTGAAATCGCGTTGTTTGGAGCAACCCATTGAAGATCAGTTGGATAATAATAATGCGGCGAGTGGATGACATGATAATCATTTTCTTTCGCGCACTTCAAAAGTTCCTCGATATTATCAAAGACATTCAGCTCCTTTAGCTTATCCGCAATCATTGGATAATAGCTTCCGGTTTCGACCAGAAATTCATTCTGTAGGTCTGCAAACACAACAGCCGTGCGCTTTTTCTCCAGTTGCATTTCTGGATTGTGGTGTGTAAATATGAAAGACATCTTTGCGGGTGGAGTTGATGCTTTGCACCAAGGTGGAGCGGTAGTAATGACGTTATATAATAGACTTGATAGAATCTTTTGAATAATGTGAATATGTGGTTCCAAGAATTATACGCAAAGCCTCGTTATATATCTGAGCTTTTGTAAATAAAACAAGTTGATTGTATATCGGTGTTGCTATAAAATGAGAGACAGAGCAGTATATATATATACTCATAGCTGTAGTCGTGGAGTTGGGATTGTCTATGGGCAAACGTCTCAGCATTGGACGTCACTCACAAGCTAGCGAACTTACAGTGTATGAGAGTAGTCGTTAGCAGGAGCTCCACACACCTACCCCAGCTAGCGAACCTTAACCATTAATCAGCCAATATATTTGTCATGCTAGACCAGAAAAGGATATTAGGTGGTCATCAAATTAGCTTTTCTGTGCATGCCGCTGCGGCTGGGCGTATGCAAGACGCCGTTTACTATTCATCTCTAGAAAGCAGTGAAAATCTATATTGGAGCGACTTTCTAGGCTACCTTTTTGGTGCCTGAATTCAACGTCATTGGCTAGGCTAGTGTCACTCACTTGGAATCAATATCTGCGATTATATAACCACCTTTACTAATACAGACAACCGTATTTCGTACCTCAAACCATTTTTCAAGATTCTGTCTTCAGCGCAGCGTTCTGAGAATCCAAAATGGGATCATTTATTTAATCTTTATTAGCTAATCTCTTAACTTTAGTCGGATCTCTTTTATCCTAACACAGTTAGTCTAATAAAATGTATTGCTTACCATTTTGTCTAGTTTAAGCATGCGGTATGCAATTGTGCAATATTTGGTCTTTCCACATTTGACGAACAGATTCTCCGCACATTCCGCTACATATATATGAACACTGGCATATAACTACACTATAAGAATCTAGGTTATGTAATTATTTATTATTGATTTGTCACCGGCTGGTACGGCAGTGGTAGTATTCCTCATCTATGGCTTTGTTCATGAGTGGAAGGCGGATGAATTGGTATATAATTAGGCTGGTCATGGCATTTTAACAATGTTTGATACCAATAGTACAACTTTTATTTTCAGTATTTGATTCATAACTTCTCTTTCCAACGTTTCTTCCGTAACGTCTACTCTCAAAATTTGATCTACAATGCAGCGTAAACTTACAGGTCGTAAGATTGCAATTGTTGGCGCTAGTGGTCAACTTGGCAAACCGACTCTCAAAGCACTATTATCCAAAGGGGTTCATACAATAACTGCAATCCAACGCAACGAGTCTACAAGCGAATTTCCGTCGGAAGTAATCGTCAAGAGAGGATCTTTTGAGGATGAGTCTTTCCTCGTGGATGCTCTTCAAGGTCAAGATGCTGTCGTCGTAATTGTTCCAATTCCTAACATGGATCTTGGGGACCGATTTATACGCGCAGCTGCCAAGGCCAGAGTGCCATATATATTACCAACGGAGTTTGGTGTTGATACTCCGAACTTTGAGAATGAACATTCCATGATGGCACCAAAAGTAGCGAGGCGCAGGCTGGTTGAAGAGCTTGGAGTGAGCAGCTGGATTGCTGTGATAGTTAACTTTTGGCTGGATGCAAACATCCAGAGCGGTCTCTGGGGCATCGACGTTAAAGACCGAAAGGTAGAAATGTTGAAAAACGCTGAGGTTAAGATTTCAACGACAACTGTCTCGCGATCTGGAGAGGGAATTGCTGTACTTCTCAGCCTGCCGGAGACAGAATTGGCTCAGTTCAAAAATAAGTCTTACTACTATTCATCTTTTGAGCTCTCTCAGCGAGATATCTTTGAAGCTGTGAAGAGAGCCACGGGAACAAAAGATGCAGACTGGGATATTAGAGAGAAGGATGCCACACAGGTAATTGAAGAATCTGAGCTGAAAATACGGGAAGGCGATGGCTACGCAGAGTGGTATAGACTGTTTGTAATGTTTTTCCAGGGTGTCCATGGTTCGAATTACGAAGACAAGGCTGTTAATCTGCAGGAACATGGCCTGCTGGAAGAGAACCTTGATACCGTCGTCAAGCAGGCAGTCGCTAATTTGTAATTAAATATGTTTGCTTTTTATATTTTGATGTTTTACTGGTAGATATGCTGTATTATCGTGTGAGATAGGCGTATAGCGCTTCAAGACGAATATCTGAAAATGTTAATATACTAAATCATTGTCCGACCACATCTTATTGGATACGATACTTTAAAGTTGCCACAGTTTGGACATGAGGCATCTGATATGGGTAGAAGACGATAGTGTCTGCTACGCCTGGGATGCCAATAGTCGACCGATCCGCTTAGATTTATATATCAAGCTAAATGGACCAATATTATGCTGCTAAAACATTTAAATATGAATTTTTGGGATATAATTACGCCGTATCTTTCTCTTGAGCGATATCCTTCCCAGCTACACACTAGACTTCTTATGTTGACCTTGAGAATTTTTGAAAGCAACTCTGGTATTCACTAGAGATAGTATTGAGCATCGGAACCGCGGGTCGCTAGACAAACAGCTTAGAATCGTCTTTTGTTCCCAATTGTATATTGATAGTCAATTAGCATCCTATTGCATCAGCTCAATTGAATACGATTTTGTCATACCACAAACTGTGTTCTCGATGACGCCTCTTGACCCCTCGGCCAAGGCTAACCCGGGGCGCCAGGGATTTTCGGGTCCGATTTTCGCACCCCGCAGCAGTATCAGTGCGAGCTTAAGAGTTCACTGCAACACCCCGCATTTCAACGCTACCTCCAAATCAACCAACTGCGTCACTAGACTAAGGCGAGTTCTACAACGCTGTTGGCGAGTCTATTTGAAGCCTCGTGTCTTAACGTGTGGTTTAGAGCAGACTGAAGCCACGACTTGCGATGCTCAAACTGTTAAAATGCATGTATATACGATCATTTTACAATTTGCTACTGGAGTCGCCTTCTGTTCTGGAACTCAATGCTGTTCCACTTGAAGATGCTCTGATGCATACATAGTGCATGTACCTTCTCAGGTTACGACCAATATGTGCCCATTCCCTGCCGATCATTCAGAAGTATGGTTGCCCGGCTGCCAATGGGAAAAAGCGGTAGGGATAAGACCACTGGGGTAGATACTTGATCACAAGGCCCAATAATGTCGAATGTTAATTGCAATTAACTTTAGAAAGGGATGTTTGATGTCATCTGCCACCATGCGGTACCGCTTTTGAAGCTCACCACCATCGCTTTGGATTGTTATAAGAGCATGCCTTCTATACACCGTTTTGCCACAATACCACCTCTATTCATCTTTGAAGTGCTACCTCTCAGATAAATAGAAGGCTATTTATACGGGTCGCTGGGGGCACATCATGGGACTTTCTTCATATGTACAGGCCGTTGGTACGGCTGTCGTACTACTGGCACAGTTTGCACATGCGTCGTATAAAGTTCTTAATCTTTCCAAACAGGAGTGGACTCTTACAAGTCCAAACTTCCCGAATATATCCGTCCCGGGAAAGGTCCCATCACACGCCCACGTCGATCTTTACGCAGCGAACATTATTAGCGACCCGTACGTCTTGCAGATGCTCAGAGGGTCAGGCCATGGTATAATTAACATGACAATCATCGCAGTTTGATCGAACTAAATGACTTCAACCTTCGCTGGGTTGGCTTTAATAACTGGACATATACCAGCGAAATCATTGGACTGTACGATCAGTGCGCCGCGACCGATATGCTGCAGGTGCAAGATCTGACCAACCACAGGGAAAGCTCTAGGAACCTGACCACCTACCTCGTCTTTAACGGTCTTGATACCTACGCCGCCATCGACTTCTGCGGACAACAAGTTGCCAATGCTGACAATCAGTTTCGTCAGTGGGTTTTTAATATTTCTGATGTCTTGGCATCATGCCAAGCTCAGCAGCCTCAGCTTGCTGTCAGGTTTGGAGCTGCACCCAATATCTCGGCAACCATTGCAGCAGAACCCGGGCAAGAGACATGGCCAAACGGCATTGATGAGGTCTACGAAATTCCCAACAGACAATTTGTACGGAAGGAGCAGTCTGATTTCGGATGGTGCGCCAACTCTTCATATGCCGAGTTGTTATACCGCTGACGCCATCTGCAGGGACTGGGGCCCAGCTTTTTCTCCTGCAGGCATTTGGCAGCCCGCGTATCTAGTTCAACTTGATGGACCAGAATCTATATATGTTAAAAATTCGGCTTTTGATTTGTACCGATACGGCCAGCTGAACAACTTGCCACCAGATCAGACCGCCGACTGGATTTTTAACGCGAGTGTGGACGTTGTCGGAAACATCCCTCTTGAGGCATACCTGAAATACTCAATTGTGGATTTAGACACAAAAAAGCAGGTGAGTACTGGAAATCTTAGTAACATAGTGAATGGAGGGGACGTCATTACCGGCATTGCGACCCTCGATGCTTCTGAATACGAGCTCTGGTGGCCCAATGGCCTTGGTGCGCAGAAACTCTATAGCATGAACGTCGAAATTATCTCAAAATACAAGACCATTGCGTCTGTCAGCAAGCGAATGGGCTTTAGGACTATAGTTCTCAATATGGAGCCTATTAGCGACCTAGAGTTGTCCCAAGGAATTATTAATGGCAGCAATTGTAAGTCACTAGTCGCTATTTTTCCATATGTATTATAGATAGCAAGCCGACTAATCGGGTTATTGCAGTTCACTTCGAAATCAATGGGCACACTTTTTATGCAAAAGGCAGCAACTTTGTTCCTCCAGACCCTTTTTGGCCGCGTGTCACACCTGAACACATACGTGAAATCCTTTCTGATGTTGTGGACGCTAATCAGAATATGCTGCGCGTCTGGTCCAGCGGCGCATACGCACCTGACTTCATGTACGATCTTGCTGATGAGATGGGAATTCTGCTCTGGTGCGAATTCGAATTTAGCGTTTCTTTGTACCCAGTTGCGCCAGCCTTCCTCGAAAGCGTTCGCCAGGAGGCTGTTTATCAAGTGCGGCGTGTAAACCATCATCCATCCATGGCACTTTGGGCCGGTGGAAATGAAATGGAGAAGGATGAGCTACCTGCTGTCAAGTCTAGTGCTCCAGATCAGTATGAGCGTTACTTGAGTGAGTATCTAGAGCTATTTCTCAACACATTGCTACCTGCCGTCTATGGCAACTCTCGAAGCATCAGCTATATGCCCTGTAGCACCAACAATGGCTACTTGGAACTCAACTTTAGTTTGCCGATTCCCTTTGTTGATCGCCTCTATAATACCACTCCTGGTTATTTGTATGGAGACAGCGACTTTTACGACTATAATGCAGCCCAAGCTTTCGATATCAATCATTACGTTGCTGGCCGATTCGCCAATGAGTTTGGTTTTCATTCTATGCCTAGCATCGAGACATGGCGTGAGGCTATTCCCAACGACCAGCTATCATTTAATTCAACCATGACCGTCTTGCGAAACCATCACTATCCACCTGGCAGCCTTACTACAACTAATACGGCTGATCCTCTCAGAGGTATGGGCGAGATGACACTGGGTGTTCAGCTGTGGTATCCACAGCCCGTCAAAGCAGACCCCATCGCCAACTTCTCTGCTTGGTGCCATGCCACTCAAATTTTTCAGGCCGATTTCTATCATACTAAGATTCAATATTATCGTGCTGGCTCGGGCATGCCTCATCGACAGTTAGGTTCACTGTATTGGCAACTTAACGATATCTGGCAAGCGCCGACATGGTCAAGCAGGGAGTACGACGGTCGCTGGAAGGTCAACTTTTATGCGACAAAAGACATATTCCAACCTGTTATTATTGCCCCAGTATTTAATGTTACTACAGGCATATTGGACATATATGCAGTTTCTGATTTGTGGAGTGATGTTTCGGGTGAGGCCAGTTGGGAATGGATTGGCTATGACGGCAAACCAGTTGGACTAGCCAACTTATCTGTCAAAGCCCAGAAGTTTACGGTTGGCCCAGTTAACTCAACAATATTGGCAAGCATGAATATACCTCAGCTCGCAAGCGGCGGCAGTCTGCCAGCCGCTAATGCAGTTTTGATTGCCAACATTACTGCCACCGGAACGCCACCCAATACTCAGGGCACGAAAACTTATTCCCATTCCAATTATTTCACGGCTACGCCTCTCAGTAAGGCTGAACTGATTGATCCAGGATTATCAATTCGTCAAGAGGAAAATGGCTTCACCGTCACTGCTGAAAAGGGCGTTAGTGCATTTACATGGATCGTACTGGATCCGAGCGATTCAAGCGCCATCGTCACGTTTGATGACAATGGTTTCTGGCTTCGGCAGGGTCAAAGTAAAACGGTTGGATATCGCGTTCGCGGATCCAGCCCCGGCTGGGAGGGTCGTGTGACAGTTAGCAGCATCTGGAACAATACCTTACCTTCGTGATGGAACATGGCCTGGTGTAGCTATAATGTTGATATGGTTAATATTCATCAGTTTGCAACCAAAATTACATTTTCTGCAACAATACAGCGTCTCGTGTTGGATACAAATATTTGCATTTCAAGAATTTCGCTTGTGCTGGTAGTAGAATATAGAAACTAGTTTCAGTTAACTGCAACAAAAAGTTATTATTGTAAAAATTCTCTTCGGTGTCTCTACTGTGCTAAGCTATTGATTAGATATAATCAAAAATGGAACTACAGGTAGAACTAGCCAAGCATCTGAATATTTATTAATAGCAGAAGTTCCACTGTCGATAATCTATTATGTAGTTCCACAGCTCTTTTTTTTTTAAAAAAAAAAAAAGAAAAAAAAAAAAAAGAAAAAAAGGCTTAATATGACTATTATCCGAAATCTATGCCTGAAGAAATCCCTTTGAGACAGCCTTCCGAATGCCTTTATGCCATATTCTAGCCATTTTTTGATATGCTGAATCATTTGGGTGTGTTCCATCAACCAACTCATCGGCGTTAGGCCCATCTGCGCCATGCATATCTACGAGGATTATCCTCTTGTGTTGTTTATGTTTTTGGAGAGCTAACTCTTGAAATTGCGCATTCGCCTGTAATATTCGCTGTTCTGTAAAGATATCCGAATTCAAGAGGAGTGTAGACAAGATGACCGTAGCGCCTGGACAAGTGCTCCAAATGTACTCCACTAACCCACTGACGCGATTTCCAATTTGTCCTATTTCAAGATCCTGAAGACAATCGTTGGAACCAGCGTTGATGGTTACGAGGTTAGGCATTAGCAAGGGGATAGATATACGTGCTTTTCGCTCAATCTGGTCAATCGTGAACCCCCGCCATCCTTCGTTCTGGTTATTAGCCATCGTACCGGATTTTCGCGACCCTACCATTTCCACGATATAACCGTCCGAAGTGAGCATGTCATAAAGGAATTTCCGGTAACCATTCTTATCAGAAGATCCAACGCCATACGTAATCGAACCGCCGAGTGGCATTAAACGCAGTGTTGTAGATTTTGTAATACAATTGCTACCTGTAGCGACGATACCACACAGAACGCTATTAGTGTATAGGAACATTACAGCTTGGAGTTTTGGCTATGCGTCAGTTAGAGTCATACTTGCAATAGGGTGATGGGAATCTCCTTCCCGTAATAGAGGTGATGACTCAGTACTGCTTGAACGCACTGTACCCGTATATATCCGGAGTGGCTGGTAGCTACTGAGTAACGTAGAGCGAGCCCATAATGCGGAAATAGACATTATACCGGTTCGCAGACGCTGAGGCGATAAGATCTGTCACATCAAATTTTGAGAGGCTATGCTGATAAGCTTTATAAAGGAAGTAAGAAGGGTTATTGGGTTTAAACATCTCACAAGCCGCAAACAAGAAAATGTACAGCAAGGGCGTCCATAACATCGGCGCAGAACTAGCTTGCTAGACTGTCATTTTTCCGATCAAGCTAGTCAACCCACTAGACCTAGGTAGTACAGACGACACGGTCCCATGTATAAATATGGCAGTATGGGATAAAAAAAAGTCGTGCATAATTGTACTTGATGTCTAAAGCTTGTAAAAGATATATATTTTCCCGCCTTTCGAAATACTACATCCAATGGCCCTGTGTTTATTGGAATTATTGAATTCAGCTTATCAAGCCGAATCGAAAGATGGTTATGTCATATCCCTAGGTGGCGCACAGATATTGGTCGGCTGAGCTACCTTCTGACTGTGAAAATATTCCTAATCAATTGCCCCTGAAAGAAATGGATCGCTCGCTACAGTTGTCAACTGCGCCATTTACGCCATCTACGAAACGTATTGCAGCATTATTTCTTTCTAGGGGTTATTTTCTTTTCTTTTAGCTTCTCCGTTGTTGATAGTTTGAGTGCAGGTGAATTAATAATGTAAAATTTCATTACGACACAGACAGCATGGCAAGGGCCACTCTGCTATATAGACAGAGCCCAACCCAACTTTGCTTTCTTGAACTGCTCAAATTCGCACATTCTGCTGCAAATAATCACACATGATACTTCATCCACTATTTTTAATAATGTCTACCATAGAGTCCGAGACTTCCCTTCTAACCTCGCTCGATCTACTGATCAATGGCCGTCACTCTGTCCGCCGATTCCTACCTGATAGCATATCACCTGAAATATTAAAAAAGTCGTTGGCGCTAGCTCAGTCAACCGCATCAAACAACAACTTGCAGCCTTGGCGAGCGATAATTTTAACTGGCACGCAATTAGAAAATCTCAAAAATGCTTTGTCACAGGCATGGCGTGAAGGATGGCCTAATTTACCCGAGACACCTACTGATTATATGCATCACAAAGAAGCCTTTGCAGCAGAACTATATGGGAAACTTCTGGCCATTGGTCGGGATGACCATGAAAAGAGACAAACTGCACTAGCAGAGAATTTTCAGCTCTATGGAGCTCAAGCAGCGGCCATAGTATATATGGACAGTCGACTTTCTAAGTATGACATACTTAGTTCTGGGCTCTGGATGCAGAATTTCACACTGGCCCTTCGAGCACAAGGGGTTGAGGCCTGTTACATGGCTAGCATTACAGGATATCCAGAAGTACTACAACGTGAATTGGGTCTTGTTGGGGATGTTAATTTTTTGAGTGGGATAGCAATAGGTTATGAAGACTTGAACTACGTGGGTAACGAACTTAGGATGGGCCGAGACCCGTGGACAAATAATGTTGAGATTCGAGGAAAGACGGACGCTGATAAAGTATAAGGACTAGTAAAATACTAACATAAAATTTGAGTATACTTTTGGTGGATCGTTATATGCGTGCGCTATATAGCAAGACAGACAAACAAGTGGATTAGATGGTATGGGGAGTGGCAGATAATTAACTTAATATCTCTCATGTAGTCTATTCATAGCTTACGCCAATCAAAAAAAAAAGAATCAAATAAAAAATAAGGCGGCATGATCGTCATAGAGATGATGTGCTTCGTATAGGAATTTGGGTCTTACTGACACCTTGCTGATTCTACATCCCTAATATCCGAAACAAGCCTTGTATTTGGTATTCCGTTTATCATACGGAGGTCGCTATTAAAAGTTCTGTCTTACCGCCTTGAGGCCCACTTTACCTGGAATAGTAAAAGAGAGAGGGGGGGGGGGGGGGGGGTTAAAGGAACAAGATTATAGAACATAAAGAATTTAATCAAGGTCAATTACAACACCAGTTTCTAGCCAGCGGTTCTTTTTCCTCTTTTCTATAATTATTTCTACCTTCTAGGTAAATAATTTTTTATATATAATAAGGAATTGATTTAATTTAAGCCTGTATTTGTATTTAAAGTATTTTATCCCAGGTATAAATCCAGGCTATTATTGCCTTGCTTATTAACTTCAAGGCGCTGTGCTTTATAATATTTTTTTTTATATAAAATTACACTAGCTTAATTATATTAAAGTTAAGTAAATTAGCTATCCAGGTTATTTTCTAGACTTAATACTTATTATAAATAATAAATTATATATAATACTAATATAAAAAAGTATTATTCTTTGATATAATAGCCTTAGGGCTAACTTTTTTTATAAATAAAATAAGTCTTAAAATAATAATCTGCTGCTAGTAATACTACTAGTTAATACCACTGCTTTTACTATAAAAAAGCTTTTTTATTTCTTTTATAAACTTTTACTTAAATTTGAAGCTAGGCCTGCTTTAAATATTTAAGTAGTATATATTATTTTTAATTTCTTATATTTTTTTTATTAATAGCTTAATTTTTTTATTTATTTTTTTAATTATTTTTTATTTTTAATATATTTTCTTATAATTTTAAGCTTTTAAGTATAATAAGGCTTTTTTTTATTATATAAAAAAAAGTTTTAAAACTAAAACTTTATATATCCTTTTTATTACTTATAAATATATAAGCAAATTATATATTTTTTTAATAAATATTATATATAATAGCTTTTTTATTAATAAAGAAAAATAATAATAATTTTATTTAATTAAATAATTTTTTTTAATTTTTTAAAGTTTAATATATATGGGTAAGATATTAGGCTAGTTTTACTTTTTTTATTACTGCTATTAAGCCTAGTTTTTTTATTAGTTTTATCTTATAAATCCTAGTAATCTAGAGAACTTGCTATATAATTATTAAAGAGACTTAGCCTTTTAATTTACTTCAAATTAGAGTATAGCTTTTCTCCCTGCTATATTAATTACAGTATACTTTTTATAAGATAATATCTTTAATATTAACTTGCTTATATAGCTAGCCTGACCTAGGTATATCTTATATATAAATATTTAAGATTAGTAGCTTTAATAAGTTAAAGCTATGCTTAATAGCTTAATTTAAAATTAATATTATAGTCTTAGAATAAATCCTAGTAATTTACTATATTTACTTGCTAGAAAACCTAGCTAGTTTTATAGTTAAGGCCTAAGCCTGTGTTACTGTATTATAAAAAATTATTTTTTTTAGAATTATATTATGTGATGCTGCTTAATAGCGCTGTAAGTGTTATGTTATTATTATATTGTGGCTAGGTTAGAATACGGGATTGCTGGCAAGGGAGGAATTCTGCTGGTAGAAAAAATCAGGCGGTGAGACAGAACTTTTGGTAGCGACCTCCGTATATGAACATTTACTTCGTGTGACTTTCTTTTAGATAATGTATACACGCTGAGTCATCAAATCTTTACAACTGGTGCCTTAATGTGGCAATAAGATTCATAATCTATACACGATGATTATGTATATATAGTTACATGTATTACTTATTATGAGAGGTAAAGAATGAAAAGCTTGAGATCAATATACAATATACAGTGCTTATAAATATCTTGGAATTGTATGAAGATTTCATCTCAGAAGAAACTTACATTAGCGCCAATCTTTTCTTATACCTATATCAGTAATCTTCCATAATTAGGAATATTGATTTGGAAACATATCTGGTTCAAATAGCCTTCTTAAACACATCTAATAACCTCACATGGCTATTTCCAACATTAAAAGACTAAAAATCGGTGCATATAGCGACAATTCATCGTGTGTCTGCAATATAACTGTTTATTTTTATTGCGATACCTTTGTAGTCAAGTATCAGCTTGCTCCAGGTCCGAAATTTAGCACGCCTGCGCAAACGACAAAAGCAATATGCCCAATACCAAGAGTGTTGAGTTCCAAACTCGAGATGGTCTTACCTTGAGGGGACTGCTCACATTAATGGATAAGCCAGGTGCGCCGCTGGTGATCTTGCTATCTCCAGTATGACTTCCTCCAAACAACCATAAGGCACAATTTCACTGAGATTAAGCAGTTTGGCGTTATAAGCGCACAATTAATGGATGTCCAAGCAAAAATCTTCAACGATGGTGGATTTGCTACATTAACTTACGATCCCCGGACGTTTGGTAAAAGTGATGGACTGCCAAGACACAATATTAACTTTGACAAGCAGTCAGAGGACGTCTTTGATGCTGTTACGTATGCCACATCATTAATTCCGTGGGTAGATGTAAATCGTATCGCTCTTCGTAAGTAACAGAAACTATTGTTATGCGGAGGATATCCAATAATTTTAGAATTAAATATAGATGCTAACATTCTGCTAGTTGGTGGTGGACATGGAGGAGGTGTTGCTATCTGAGAAGCAGCTGTTGATCCAAGAGTAAAAGCTCTCATAGTGCAGGTTCCTGGACTATCTGGAGATATGGATGCTCGATTTTATCCTCCCGGACTACTGGACCGATCGAGAAGGGCTTTCTCAGAATTTTCCGAAAATTCTGGAAAAAATCAAGAGTATATTCAGTTATTCCCAGCCTCTGCTGAAGAAGCTGCCGCAAACCCTCAAAAAGCACTGCTCGGAGGACCTGCACTTTTCGGATTTTACAGTTTTATTCAAACGTTTACGGATGGGAAAGAATATGACTGGGAAAACAAAGTAACCCTTGAAAGCGCATTCTACAATTTTATTAACGAATTCCGAGCGTATTTACCAAGAGTTTCGCCTACCCCTCTCTTATATGTGTGTCCTAGTGGAGAGCTACCTGCCGAGCCCCATGAAGAAGCATACATGGCAGCGAAAGAACCAAAAGAGTTTTTTTAAGATTGAGCCATTTGATTTCGCAGGTTACATGTCTGGGACTACAAACCAGTCACAGCAGGACATCGAGGTAAAATTTTTACAAAAGTATCTGATGTAGTAGATTTTACTTTAGATTCCAAAAAGTACTTGAAAAGAATTATTTGAGTTATGGAAGTATAGGTATGAACCTTCGGTGCGCGCTGGAGTGCAATTGAGGGTTACGAAATAGCTTATCCACCATCCTATATGGCGTAAATAGAATCAATAATTTATTAAAAAAAATTAAGAAGGTAAATAAAAAAAAAGACAGAAAGAAAGAAGAGAAAAATGGATAATAGGGTTTGTGGGGAAAAGGTAAGATGCGGTGAGCGGACAAAAGTCTGCGACCACATTTACTCGCTGTACTATAGCGCCTGCTTACCACACCATAGTGCTATTGATTTCACCCAGGTTTCTAGTCCACTATAATATAGCGCCATTCTACTAAATACATGGATTCCAATTATTTCACAAAGATGGTGCAGTAAATTTACATAAAATGATTTACTTACCAATGCATGAAAATACTCAAGGAAGGATTAATATTACATATTTGTTAACTTTAAATAGCAGAAGCCTACTTACAAGTACCATTTATGTCAGGCAGGGTGTCCCTTCCCTTACAGCCATTGTACTTATAGATCAAAACAGTAAATGATGCTTGATACAGCCAAGTTGGTATGAAGAAATATTATCATTCATAAAATTTCAATGCTTTTGTGATTAAGAAAGAGATGTCTATGGTGTAGCAGCTCAATTTGGTCAGATGTTTGTGAAACATAATATACTCTCCTTATCCCTTATTGGTGTCATACTACCACTTGGGGCTGCTCCAGTAAATCCCCTACGTTCATTGAAACCTCTCCTTCCAGCGCAGCCATAAGTGATTTGAAATCAGCGAATAGGGTATTTGCTCGTATATGATCAATAAGTGATGAGTTATAAAGCATCGAAACTTCGTATTGATCGCGTTGCCGTTTGACCATCAATATAACTGCCCAGTGATAGTCAGTGTTGAAGTTATCCAGATCTGGCCGGGGGACAATCTTGTTTATTTCTGAATTGTCGGCATTTGTGTTGCACACGTCCTTGGGTTTGTTTAACTCAGATCTCAAATTAACAAATGACTGAACCCAAGGCCGCCCGTCAGCGCTTGGTACTACACCGGGGGCAAATCCTTGCTCCCACTTGGTTGTAGTGGTGATATCATCTTGGACTCGCTGTAACAGCTCTGTGACAGGCTCTTCTTTGCTCTGTACAGAAATTCGGAATGGTACCGCATTTACCAAAGGCCCCATAACACGCCAGACGTCCGCAAATGTGTTAGATGATCTCCCGTGACGACAAAGGCCAAACGTAATATCTCGATGTCCTGATAATTTTGCTAGGGCCATTGCCCATGCAGCGAGGATGACTTGTGTTGGGTTCCTTGGTGTATCGCTATTGGGTTGAGGATTGATAAAGGGAACTGGGAGCATGTCTGTTAAGACATTCTCGACGCTGCCACTGACTACAGCTTGGTCGAGGGGATGGATATTGGCCACGTTTGCGCCACGCAAATAATTTTCCCAACACTTCCTGACCTCTTGCTGCGGGGCAATGAGACGTAGATGTTTGACAAACGCACCAAACCACGGGCGTTCAATATTTTCAGCTCGTGCATAATTGGATGGAGACTGTATGATTTGTGATATCTCTTTGTCAATGAGAAAGCGTGTGAAAGCATCGCAGTGAGTATGATATAAGGAGATTGCAAAAAAGTTGCGACCTTCGTGGGCTGTATCTCCTAGCACAAGAGCATATCTCGCGGCTGGTGCACCCAGCTGAAGCTTCTGGGCAGTTGTGCTGTCAAGAAGTGATCGAAGGCTGGAAGGATAGGACCAATGCGACGTTGTTTCTTTGAGTAAAGCCAGGGCAAACCTATTTTTGCCTATGCCGATGATAGTTGTACGAAAGATTGGATTTTTCATTTCCAAAAGGCGTACAAATTGTTTCAATCCATGTTGTAGATTGGGCCCTTCAACTTCGTAGATGTAATTGATACATCCTGTGCCGCCATTTTGTTGATGATGTAAAAAGAACTCTATAGGGAAACATGTTAGCGAGTCTATCACTTTTCAATAAAAGTTTTGCGTGAATATATTCCTTAATGCATATATCGTTTGATAGATATGAGAATATCGAGTATATTACCTTGAATAGAGCTCACTGGCGCAACTTGCACAATGTCATCTTTTGCAATCCCCACTTGTTCTAGGACTTGAGTAAGTTCTCCAGAGCTTATTCCAACCATACTATCAGTTGCAACACTCTCTATCGTTGCGATTGACTCGATAGGTGCATTTTTTTTCGTGGTTGCACAATATGTGCTTTGCTGATACGCACTTATAGTGTCCCATACATTTTTAATTGTTGCATCTAATTCATCGCAGTATCATGATTAGCATTTCTAGAATAAAATAAGGCATCTCTATATATCACTGCCTTACTATTCAGAAAAGTCGCCAAGTCGATCGTATCAACAAAAGACGCGATTTCGCCTAAAAATTGAATAGCTTTTATCTAGACTAAATCAGCAAGTGCCATTTTCTAGTAGAAAAACTTTTCAACTTACTGAATTACCTCCCACTAAAAATATTCCGCTGTTAGTTCTTTCTTGAAAGTTTAAGGTTGATATGCCTAGGTTTACGTACAGGTCATGAAATTGTCGCTATCAACAAATTTGCTGGATTCAATACCGAGGACATCTGCCCATATCTGCCGTAAAGCCTCGATGGATGCCATCTAGACGTTATTACACTCTTTCAAATTGGTGAAATTCAATGAATAAATATCTTTGCCGCTGAAGAAATGGCTCACTGAAAGGTTGCAATGCATTCGATTTTCAGATATATTCTTGCTCCGCTTATATATGGACAAGAATAGGGGATATGAGCAATAACATAACCGGAAAAGCTTCAAAATGAACCTTATCTATTCGGAGGGGAAAAGGAGCAGAGCTAGCATTCATACAATTTAGTAAGGGGTGGGTGGCAGCATGCTAGAAGCCGCGACATTAAAATACTAGCGCCTTCACCAGATACGCTCGGCACATCATCACCGATCTTAAAGTAGTAATATTATATTATATTAATTAATTTGTAGATGCCAAGGTATGATCTGTCATATGTCAATCAAGTCAGCGACCCGTACGGGTGGTACGGAGCGCACTCACGGATGGAACCTTCGTATTCTGTAAGACAAATTACCAAACTTTTATACATGAAACATTTGTGTCAGATAGAGCAGGCATTCTGTCACCAGCTGTACCAAGGCAGCAGGTAACTGTCATTTTCTAGAAATGGATAAATAGCTTAGATGAATTGGTCAGCTCAAAGCGCTAGCAGGGCTCTCAATCCTTTCCCAGGTGCATACTAGCTGTCAGATTTGGTTGCTATATACGTGCGTAAAAATAGCATATCTCAGCAGAAGCCCTGGTCAGTCCTGTATAAGTATATGCAAGGGCTTATGGATAAATTTTATATAAGCCGTGAAGGATCAGTCCCTTGTTTATTACTAGTACTGCCACTTTACTTATAACAGTGTCTAAGCACCAGGCCTAGTAAGTCGGCGTGATTGTAGAGTCCGAGCATATGCCACAAGAAGAGGTTCGTTCATGTGATATTGGTACAAAAGTTCTTAGAATTGACTAAATCAGGAAGTTATTGACCTAAACATGTGATTGTAGCTTAATTTAAAGATATCCGCTTTTATCTCTTACTGAAGAGACATGGAATTACATCAGAACCAGTGGCCAATTTCTTTAGTTAAATTTCATCTCGTTTTGTAGTTTTTTTTTTTTTTTTTTTTTTTTATTAAAATAAAAGCAAAACACGCTTAGAGAGATTCATTAAGACATATTGTTATTTCTTTTATGGCCTCATCTCGTCCTTTTTCTTCTCTCCCTGTCTCTCTATTGAATATTATATATATATAAATGTGTAACCAAGCATTAAATAAATATTCATATTGAAACTACGTAACGAGTATGGCTTATAGTATACCTCGGTACTAAACCACCGATTTCATCGAAGAGACTTTTGGTAATATTAGAAAATGATTCGCCAAAAGTTTCCGGAGCCCGAAATTAAGAGTGGATCAACGCCAAGAGTGAGGCGAAACGCTGCTATTCTCAATTTAATACCTTTCGTGTTACAATTAAAATTTACTTAGTATTTTCTCAAACTTGCTGCTTAGAGCTATATAGCCTTTATCATTCTCACTCAATGGTCTGTTAATTTCCGAGTATTATTCTGCCTTTGGAGGTCAACATATGTATAAAAATACTCAAACGATATAATATATCTCAAAGTCTTCATAATACGCTCGTAGAAGATATATCTTTAACTTTATAGGGGTGGGCTAAAATTTATATTAGCACATGTAAGCGATCTAAGTAATTTCTATATTAATTTTCTTTTTTGGATTATCGGCACTCGCCGACGTTTATTTTGATCCCCGTAATAAACCGTCTAATAGTATTTGTGTCATGGATGTTACTTTACATTTTTCTATAGTGTACAAGTAATTCATTTTGTGAAATGGAATTTAGAGCAGCCCATTTGCAAAATGCTGGGATAGCTGAGTTCTCATCGGCTTCCCCGTTGGGTTATACGGGATGATCTCAACAAATACAATCTACAGCGCGTATGCATTAGCTCCAATTCTGCAACTTAACATATTCGTTGAATATATAATGCAATAAGATTTTACCTCTTTGGGAACTTTGAATTGTGTTAAATATTGAGCAAAATGGCGCTTCAATTCCGACACAACCAGTGGACCCCGCACCTGATTTGGTTGCAGAGATACGGCAAGCCCTTTGGGAACAAAATATTCGTTAGCACCAGATAGCATTGCAGAAGTGTCGGTAAATGAACATTTGCTCACCAATCTCATCGCCGTACACTTCGTCAGCGATACGAAAGCACGCGGCCCCTGAAACCGATTCATGAGTCAAAGCTACGTGCTCAATCTCGGCAGGACCAATTTTCTCACCGCCTTTATTGATGACCTCTTTAATTCTACCCACCAGCCTCAGGTAACCATCAGGCTCAATGGCGCCGAGATCACCAGTGCGAAAGTATCCGTTGGGAAGAAAAGCCTCAGTATTGGCTTGAGAGTTTTCAAGATATCCTTCCATTACGTTTTGGCCAAGCACGCAAACCTCGCCAATAATACCAGGCGCTTTAGTTAGCGCAGCGATCAAGGTATTGGCGCTATTAACCCCTTGCCCCAATGCGTTGGATGGCAAAACCATCACATCTACAGCATCTGGAATGGGAAAATGGCCCCTGCGTCTCATATTGTCTTCTTTCCAAAGGTTGCAGAATATTGCGGGGGCTGTCTCCGTCATGCCATAAACTTCCAGCAAAGGCGGACCCAACGCAACTAAGCGTTCATACAAATCCGGAGAGATCTCGCTACCACCACATCTGATAAACCTCAGATGTGAGGAAACACGGCCACCAGGCCGCGGGAAGTTTAGGAGTAATCGATGAAGAGTCGGAACAGCATGAAACCATGTGATACCGTAATCGGCACATCGCTGCCAGAAGGCGCCAGGGAGCGAACCTGGAATGACGGCACAGCCTCCAGAGAAGAGCGTAGCAAGCAAAGAGCCACAGAGACCAATAATGTGATGCAGCGGCGTAATTATGATGGTTCTATCACTAGATGAGAGTTGATGATTGGCAATAATAATGCGCATTGCGGTGAGAAGATTGGTGTGACTGAGTAGGACCAATTTGGGTGCACCTGTGGTCCCGCTTGTCGAGAGCATGACAACCTTGTCTTCAGACAGCACCTCATCTCTTGAGAAGATGGTCGCTCCAGTATCAGGAATGGCAGGCGTGCAACTGTTATTGGTGATTTCATGTGGCCTCAGGGCGAGCTTCAAAATCTGTTCATCTCCGTCATTTGGTGTACCCTTTCTGTAGCAGAATGCTACGTGCACTCCCAACTGCTGTGCTGCTTGGAAAGCTGGATCGGTCAAATATGAGCTGTCACCTGGCCCCCGCGCTTGGGGCAGCATCACCACCAAATCGAGTTTCATCTGTGAGAAGATATCCCTGAACTCAGTTTGCGTGTACTGTGGGTTTAGTGGGGCTGCAATACCACGCTGGCGTATAATTCCAAGAAGTATAACAGCAAACTCCAATCCATTCGGTAATACAAGCGCAACTCTGCTGTCTTTTGTAATGCCCATGCAAGCAAGATCGCACTGCACAGAATGTGTCATAAACTCCAACTGGGCATATGAAATTTCATCTTGAAATGATGCAGATCCAGCGGAAGGGCAGATAATCGCGGGGGAGCTATTGCTTCCATAATCGCTGGGAAAGATGAGAGTGTTTATTGAACATGCCATGGCGTATTGAAATTGCGAGATAAAATGTTCTCTGTGTGGTTCCAAGACAACTTCATTAATTTTAAGAACTCTTAGCATTTTATAATATATTGCCTGCCCCCTTTTTATGTGGTCTTAGCTATATTCAGCATAATACTTGGCGCTTCCTGCCTGCAAATACATATTTCGTCTTAGCAGGTGTTTTAATATTAAGGGGGAGCTTAGTGTATCCGCTCATATAGAGAGTAAGATTTTATACATGGCTAGTAAATACATAATTTAAATGAAACATGAATATTTTATCAAATTACGATTATCCGAGGATTATTTACCTTGGCAGTGGCTATTGATACCTCTTTTGTAGTTGTCTAGATGAGAAATCTGTCATCAATTTGTCAGCTAGCTTAGTTATCAACAGATTACTAGCAATTGATTTCCATCTTCAATACTAAATCATTTCGTGATAGTGGTAGCGTAGGGTTTATTGAGCTGCAACTAGATATCAACGCAAGCCTAGATCCCATATATACACAGACAGCAATGTCTTACTTGTTGGTAATTCTTGCATCATCCAAATGTATTGGCATATTCCTTCTCTTTTCGTTTCTTTTCTTGTGCGTCTTCTTTATTTTTCTTCTTCCTTCTCTCTTCTCTCTTCCTTTTTTTTGTTTCTCTTATATCTTTCTTTTTCTCTTTCTTTTTCTCTTTCTTTTTCTCTTTCTTTTTCTCTTTCTTTTTCTCTTTCTTTTTCTCTTTCTTTTTCTCTTTCTTTTTCTCTTTTCTTTTCTCTTTCTTTTTCTCTTTCTTTTTCTCTTTCCCTTTCTCTTTCTTTTTCTTTTTTGCCAGCCAGCTATTTCTTTGTAACTTACAATACAAAATGACAGCCCCATTTTATTAATTGATTAACTCTTACCCATTTCTGCAGCTAATTTTGCCCAGCATCCTCGAGAGGATTTGAAAAAAGGTGAACTTATTTCATTTTTCTGCTTAAAGATGGAGAAATAATATCTTTAGTATTTAAACTAAGCAGATTTACCCATCTTTGCTACTTAATTTCAGCTGCTAAACTGGATCTGCTAAACCCTGAGGGTACATGATATCTTTAATGGCATTTTGCCCTCCTTATACTTTACGGAATACTACTTCTCGTTCTGTGATGACTCTCTTACACATTTCACGGGAAAAATAGCATTCCTCGTCTCGGTAGATAATACTTGTACGGTATGCCTATTGGGAAGTACCAAGTTTTTGATGTATTGGCAATCAAACCTTTAGGAACGATATAAACATACTAAATAGAATTGCGTAAATAGTTATTAATGTGCCTGTTTATATTACATCGCTTGAAAGTGTATATAACCTTTCCCCTGTTTGCCACTATTTCTCTTGCACTAATCACCGGGCAGATAAGTGGTTTTTATTCCTTGAAAATGTATTATGTGCAATGAAAATCCGTGGAAGCGTCTAGAATATGAAAAGAGAGAATGATTTGAAGGGGTAAAACATAGCAGTCGTATATTCCGACTAGCATTCGCCTACAGCTCATGTACGTGTTGCGTCTGTGTTGTAGCTTATTGATTGTAAGTGCTTTTTGTTTAGATATTTGTTTTCTTTGCAATTAAATATTACCAAAGTGTTTGTAAGTGGAAAATGGGAGAGATAAACCGCTGGAAATGGAACTGGGTGCTGACACATAATACCGTCAGCACGGAAAAAACTATACTTTTAATACTATTGGAAGGCGATTTTATATGCCTACTATCTATTCTCGTGTGTGCAACTCATCACTCCACTCTTTTCTCAAGCTTCTCCGGCGCAATGTCTGTCCACACAGCTTGCAAATACTCATTTGTCAATAGGTAAGCATTGAGATTCGGATTGCGGGCGCACTTCCTTGTTATCGCCAACTAAAATATTGGTTATAAGCGGGGTATTGTGTAGGAAAGGGGGGCCTTTTTTGGAATACGACATCTCCGGATTTCCTTTCTTGGACTATATACTCGAAAATAGATCTAAAACTCATATCATGTCGATAAAAGTTCCATGAAGTATTACTAAATTGGGTAAACGCTCGAGACGAAGGATAGTTTAGGAAACTCTATTACGCATTCTAAATACAAAAGTGCCTTAGACTGCGTCGAGAACGACAGGGGAGTAGATACGGACATAAATCATGCGAATTGGTAGCAGAAAATGGATACGAAAATATGAGGTATAGTTTAGCTGGGTATAAAAGGCAGGTGATATTTCCACCTCCAACATGAATGCACCAACAGGCTGCCTTTCATTACAGAACTCAGCAGGAACCTAACCAACATGCATGTTCTTACATTTGTGTCTATTGTCTTTCTGGGCAGTGTTGTCACAGCTCTTCCCCTCAGTACAAGTAAGCCTTTGCGACTTATTATTTGAGCTTTTCCCGCTAATATATTTGATGTAGCCGAAACGGATGCGGCGCTCGTTAAACGCCAATGTGGGCCACCGCCGTTAGGCTCGCCTTTAGATAAACGCTGCATTCCGGTCGCCGAACCTCCTGTTAAGCGCCAATGTGGGCCACCAACGTCGGGCTTGGATGAACGCTGCGTTCCAGTAGCCGACCCTTAAAGAAAAACATAGAGGTTGAGAGTGAGGTTACCCTGCTGCAGCTTGAGGCCTCAGAATGGTAATGGGAGCTGGATAAGTAGGAAAGTGATCTGAGAATGAATAAATTAAGGCGTTAAGACAATTTCGTAAGACCCAAACTTGAGGTATAATAGGGGTTTACTCTTCTCTCATCATCTTCCTGCCGCAAGCTGCTTTGTACATGGCGAGGCTACTTCTCCACCATATTGACTCGAATGAAGGCGGTTTACGCGGTGAATATACTAGAAAAGTTATATGTGCAAAGCTGTTACATTCGTTTTGGTGAGCATTCCACTTGCTCCCGCCATCGTATTTCTTCTTTAAATAGGTCTGGTGTAATAGAGTGTAGAAATCTGCGTAAAACTATGGCCCGTTCCAGCTCCACATCCGTACCATCCCAAATTCGGTATATGTGTCTGGCTGCTTTTGACCCGCCTTTGTCTCCTCTCGTTACTATATCTGATTCTGATACGCCCGCCAACATTGACTGATTATATATGTCTGTATTAGACTAAACAGCGCCTCAAAAAGAGCTGAGACTGGTGATAGGCTTGTTAATGTTACTTGAATTTACAAATCCGTTGAAACTTCTTGCCCGGATTTCCGAATTTCCGCCGTATGGAAGTTTTTTTGAAGGCTGTAATATGATGACCAATCGCTTAGATACAATTAATCAGACGGTGCCTATATGCGCTCTATTGAGAGCTCTTTGATACTAGATAAGGGTGAATTTATCCGCATAACGAGTCTTAAGAAGTATAGCTTTACTTACTAGGTATCTTTGGACTCTTTTGTCTATTTTTACTAGCGGATTTGGTAATATCTATGTCCAGGTACACCACTTTTATTGTTGATTCAATAGAAGATTGTCAGTGGCAGTATATCTGCGAGTACCAATGCTATATATCATGTACAAATTGGCCCGTAAGGCGATCTAGTTGAAGATTATCCAACAAGAGTAGCTTAGAGCTGTCCGCTCTAAAAGTATGGCAATCAAAGTCGACTGTGTTGATAAGGAGGATGTGAATATTTTCCCGATATCGACCTTTTTCTAGGATTGCACTTTAAATAGCTAGATAGTTTCACTAATAGTATCAAACTTTAAAATTGATGTCAAGAATGCACATAGATTAGCGATAGTATAGTTATAAATTCTCTAAGTCTATCCAAGACTCTACCGTGTGATACATAAACCTGGGAGAATATTAACTTGTAGCGTTTGTAGTCCAAAGTTAAACGATAATTCTATAACCCTATATGATAGCTATTGTAAATCCTGTTTCGGCATTGTAGTCCAGTCGTGAAGGCCATGAATTGCTTAAAGGAGTCGCAATGTTAAGCCTAGTCGAAGTATTATCTTCAAAAACCTCTAAATTAAAAATAAAAGTTCCAGTTCGTCGATATATCCCAGTAGATCCCTCTATGTGCTCCAGAACAAGTCCATGAACAGTTGTTGTCACTGGATGTTTTTGCTTTGGAATTGATGTCACAGAGGGCTTGGAGGTTGATATGACTGGTAACCAGCACATTTTGGTTAATGATGGAGAGTGGTGTTCCACCAGCTTTTGGCGGCTTCTTATCATATTTCCATAGCTTGCCATAGGCTGACCAAAGCGTGAATCCGATAATTCTTCGGCTGGACATCTTGTTAGCAACTTTCTCTTTGACCTGAATCATAATTGACGGACTTATCTGGCGTCGAAGGGCCATATCTTCCTCAAAGGTATGGGCATCAGCGTTATCAAAGTATAATCTCAAATTGAAATTCGGATCACTTGGTTCCGGTTCTGGAGTCAGCGTATACTTGAATGCCACGCTTCTGTATAGAGGAAACAGCCGCCCACTAAGATCAATGCGCCCTCCTTCGACTGCGCCCGTTATATCATTTCCAGATAATGCGACCTCAGTTTTTAATATCTTAATCAAAATAGCTGCGCTACCATCCCCTACCGGGGTATATGACATCCTGGCCATGTTTGGGAAAGCATTGTAGGTAGCATCCCAGTAACGTGTTAGTTCCGCCTTGCAATCTAGTGATGACCATGACCAAGAGGGACTATTATTTTGCCTCAAGCAGTTTTTTCTTTCGCATGTATTAAAGCAGGCATGACGCCAAAGGAGTTGGCTTGGCATGAATCTTTCCCATAACCCTGCTGCATACTCTCCTAAGATCGGCTGCAGCCGCTTCGCGATAGCGGAGCAGGCTGGTAATCGATCCTGAGGAAACGTTATGTCGAATGAAGAGAAACGTCCAATAATCTTACTCCACAATTCAAGATACTGCCTTCTGTGCTCGAAATGGAGATGCCATTCCGAAGGCTGCTTCAAGTTCGAAGGAGCCTTATGCATTTGACTCCACGCTTCTTTCGTTACACTGCCACCAGATGTTAAAAGAACATGACTTTCTGATCTCATGCCCCTGCGGCATTCCCAGACAAACTCTCCAGTCGTGCAGTGAAGAACGCGGGGCGAAAGCATACGTTCTTGAAGAACCCAGGCTCTTCGATTTAGTGGTGAGTTATCTAGTACACTTTCTGAAAGTGCGAGAATTCGATTGCACCACCCAGGTCGTGACGAATTGGAGAATGACGATTTTAGGTCAATATCTGCACTGACAATAAGGTTTTTATAAACAAAAGGCCGTGGCCAGTCCACCTTGTGCGTCTCGAGCATTCCGCTATTGTTATCGGGGGCCTGCGTCGCTGCGATGCAGATATATGAATTCTCATATATATCTCCCATTTTTGCTGACTCCTGTCGCCAGTCTCCGATAGAGTCCTGCAAGATACATAAAGAGTCAATCCACACATAACGAAGTTGTAGATGTCGAGCAAGGATGACAACATCATGATATAGGCGAGGAAGTTTATCCACAGAAATTCCCTGCTTAAGAGTACTTTCTGTAACCTTGTTCAATTGAGGCTCATGAATAGATCCCCAACAGTGAGATAGGGTGGCGTATTTGAAGGTAGAAGCTTGTATTTCCGCAGCAATAGTACGTGTATCAACCACTCGCACTGAATCTGTGGACTGAATATTGATGAGGCGTGCTGGAAAATACTGTGATTTATTTGCAGTGTGAATCTGGCATTCTGGATGGTTTTCACCGCACGTATCTAGCCATAGACTAATCATATTCAGTACAGCAGCTGAAGGTGTCTCTTGTCCCAGGTTAATCACTGAATCCAGCAGTTTCTGAGACATCGAGGACGAAGGTATCGCATCAATGAAAAGAGTCGCAAGCTCATCCTCCCGAAGAGTATCATATGGCCACGGCTTGCTTGCCGAAGCCTGAGGCATGATTCCGTTGTTGACACTCACTGTTGCCTGTAAATTCTGGAGAGTAATGTCTTCAAAAGAAACCGAAGGCGGCGCCGGACATCTGAGGGCCAATGTATAATGCTGAGAGCACGGGTTGCTGCCGAATGACTTCATTATGGAGTGCTCTACCGTAGCAGGACGCTTCAACCATTGTTCCATGATATTGCCCCTGGTATGCTTTGATCTCGAGTCCAGAGACTGGATAAGCCATGTACACAACATACATCCTCGTTGCGATGATGCACGAAGCTCTTCACGATCTGATTTATGCGGCATGGAGTTGTCCTCTGCCAATGTAAGGAAAATAGACGAATTTTCGAATTTTTTACCCTCTTCATGGATAGGCGCGTCATATTCCAGGTCGGCTGGCTTCCACCTAACACCACCCAACCTTCGAATCGGCCTCTTTTCTGCCCCATTTTCTAGCTCCAAGACTCGCTGGAGAATAGCATCACAGTGAGAACACAAGTTCGATGCGGCCTTGCGTTGATTATCTTCACCAGATATATCGACGTAGGTGATCTCATTGCCACTGGAGTCTTTCATGGCGTGATGCTGCTTCCAAAGGAGTGATGAGGCTTGCTCAAAGTTGATGATAGCAGCAGCACTACAGCTCAGCAGAATAGGTCTAACTGCTTCTGCATTGAACAGCAAACAGGTAAACTATTATACTCTTTAAAAAATTAGGCCCTTACTTCAATAGGATAGGGCAAGGCAGATCTTTGAGCTTCTGTGGCGCAGTTCGTCCAGAAATTTGCCTTGTACTTTGTCGATCACGGCGTTGCTAGTGATCAGCAGCGTGATGCTATAAACCGTGGTTCACTGATTTCAGCGATAATTCTCACTCTCCACAGCCGCGTTGAACGCAGAAAGGATAATCCTGGTTTCTATATCTCATACACATATATGTTACGAAGTTGCCTTGGCAGGATTTGGAGGAGTGCCAGTAGATGTTTCTCACGTGAGTGGGGTGATCCAACAAACTGCGAAATCGCTCACGTGGTATTTCAAAATGAATAACTTGCGCCATTTATAATTGCCAGCAGCTGTGATGAACCATAGAAAAATTGACGGCATCATACATACATGTATGCAATCCGTGTTAAGATAATGGTTCAAACTAAGTTAGTCTCTTGAAGAATTTCTAGTAGTATTTTTTCAATGTTTTGATCAGTACTATAATTCAATTACCAAGTCTTGTATCAGCACAGGAGTGCTAGTCTACTGTCAGGCTAAAAGATCCGGCTATAGTAACACTTCGGAAATAGCATATATATTGGAAAAGAAATTATGAAAACACTCAGGTGTGATTGTTTACATCTCTTATAGAACTATTATACACCTATGAAGCTATATTTGCCATTTTAATTGAAGCCGAGTGATAAAATCAGCATCCAGCTGGACCGATAAAGTACAATACTAATAATAGTATCCCAAATAGCTGATGGCTAGTTGTCGTTTCTAGGTGAACCAATTAAAATATAATCTGAGCTTTGGCGGGAACGCCAGGGCTACCATTTACAGGCTACAAAAGATAAAATTTACGGCTTGTGAGGCCACTGTAGGCTGTGATAGCAGTGGAATAAGTGACCTAAAAGTCAAATAAGATTTATGGAAGCCCCGGCTGTGGCCATGAGGCTGGTAACAGCATCATAGTCGACCAAGTGTCATGGTAGAAGATTTATATTCCATTGCTATGGGATTTCCCAGATATCAAGAATTTTAATAGTCGATATCCGTGATGCGCAGCTGTGGATCAAGGATTTGACCGTCAGTGCCAAGGTGCACGGTATCTGGTCCTTGAGTAGAGGGGGTAGTATGTTAGAGAGCTGCAGAGCCCCTTGAGAGTTATCGTTCTGCCTCCCACAGCGGCTAAATAGGGCGAGCCAATCCCGAAGTGTCAATTTGAATATCTTTCTCGTGTACAAAGATAGTATCCACGCCATTGGTCTTCACTCTCAGCTGCACAGCATGCATGTCGGCAGTGGAAAGATCAATTAAAACTATGACTGCGTCAAACGACTACGAGCAGTGTTACATAAATCCAGCTGTGTAAGCATGATAACAAACCACTTTTGGTCTGTTCATTGGTTGCTTTGCATTTTTCTTCCATGTAGTCAACGCGTTTGATTGGGGTCAGGTAACCTCCCTGATGGGTTGATTGGGTTGGCCGGGTTGATCGGGTTGATCAAGCCCATATAACAAGATTCAATCATACTGCTCTCCGCGACATCAAAATTGGTGATTTCAATTGTCCTGATGTTGCTGTAATAGAATAATAGCGTTATAAAAATGCTAGTTGTGGGGTTACAGTGTTTATAATACTTGGAAGCGTCTAGCTCGTAAGCGGATGCTGCTGTAACCTACCTACCTTAATTATTGGCCACTGGAAGGCGGTAAAATTTACCTGCGGTATAGATTGCATTAGAGTTAGGTAGTTAATATACATAAACCGACTAAACCCAATCGTTTTAAGTCGAATATTTCGACCTCATATGACAGCGTAAAACGGACAGAGACACCCAATAGAAGAAAATCTTGCGCGGGGACTGGATTTTGATGTCGGTTACTACGAAGTAGTTGTAATGTTAATCGAGGTTTTATCAATACGAACATAACCATTTGTGATGTGTCTCATTAAACGACGAAGAATGCTTTCCATGCACGATAAAAGTCGGCTGTCCGCATTTTTTCACCAGATAGGAAATTAATTAGCTATAGCGATAGCTGTTTTATGGTGTAGTGGAAGTTGTAGGCAATATTATACGGGGCGCTCAGAGACTTTTGGGTCTAGGCTGTACTGAATCAGCGCTATACTACCCTAAATAAGCGCTATATTGTAATACATAAGCGCTATATTTTATGATTTAACCCTTACAATACATAGAAACCTTCAGTTAGATGAGAAGCGTCTATTCTGCAGAATTAATGCCAGTTCTATATCATTTAATGCCCTGCCAAGTATATGTATCAGCTGTAAATCCAAATCCATCCTGTTGGCAAAGTTGATCCATATCTCGCAGCTAATCAACCTATAGAGCGTTGAACAAAGTGTCTAAAAAAAGCCAGCATCATGGACTCCGTAGCGCCACCCCCACCTCCTCCCAAGATTATCAAAGGCAGTCTCGCCTCTGGTGAAGGTATCCTTTGCCTCGGTCTCCCCCGGAGTGGAACATTATCTATCGTCGCTGCACTTCGACAGCTGGGTTACGCGCACGTTCACCATGGCGCAGAACAAGTTTTCAATTCGACAAACTGGGCAGCCTCTATACGTGCCTCGCAGGCTTGCTTTCCTGTGTGGCACGGGGCTGGTAAACATGAATCTTCGCCTTTCACGAAAGCCGACTGGGATGAATTCTTGGGACATTATCAAGTCGTTAGCGATTTCGCTGGCTTCTATGGGGAACACATAGCCAAAGTATACCCAAAGGCAAAGGTGATTCTTGTTCAGCGCCCATTTGACTCTTGGTATCAATCTTTCGACGCAGCGATTCTGCAGGCACTTTTTCAACCAGTTCGTGCGTTTCTTTTCCAGAGAATTATCGCACCTGTCACAGGAATCACTGCATTCGCAGCGCATCCCTACATGGTGTTTGGAAGCTTCAGAGCGCGCAATGTACGGGACGCAAGAAAAAACGCTCGAGCAGTATACGAAGAGCACTACGCAGCTGTGAGAAAGATTGTCCCGCCAGAGAATTTACTCGAGTTTAGTTTTGAGGATGGCTGGGCTCCCCTGTGCGACTTCCTTGACAAAGAGATTCCCGACATTCCGTTTCCACACGTAAATGAACGGAAAGATATCTTGAATATGGTCAATACGCTGTGTCTCATGCTTACCCTCAAATCTCTATGGATTGTCTTGAAGCGTTTGTCGCCACTTTTGGGTGTGATTGTTGGATATTGGCTCGCGCATCGAGATATCACAGCTTTCGAAGCAGTTCTCCGGATTAAAGACAGCTTACATTATTTTTAGTACGTTAGTTCATTTATCTTCCTGTGTAATCATCAGCCCTCTCCAGTAATTACTACATGAGGCATATATAATTCTGAACTTACACATTACCAGATTTAGAGGTTTCAGATTTTAACGACAAGATCATACGTACTGCGAGATATAACTGCTGCCACTTACACGAATAGTAATATTCTCGTGGAATCCAATCTACAAGTGATTCATCACCTACTGTTAGTCTCTTTCGCCAATCAGATGTGTAAATTGAGGAGCAGCCCTCATAAAGAGGATTTTGGTGGATACGTTTTGTAAGGAGCTCTCAGTGCTGACAGTGGCGAAACAAAATACTCCTTTACAAAAAAGTCTTTGTGATGACGTTGAGCATCATTAGCGCTGATGATGGCTCTCCTAACATTTATTCGATAGCAATTGGGCCGAGTCACAAAATGTTTGTGTAGAAACGGTGGTTAGGTTAGGTGTAACTACAACATGGCATAAAGCCTTATTATTACATTTGTTACGCCGCTTTGGTATCCAACTCAAAATGCGATTCTCTACTCTTCTTCTCGCTATCCCTGCAGTTCTGGCTGCTGATACTCCAGCTACTGATAGTAAAGAGCCATGAGTTGCTTCTGGTTGTTACCCATTGTTAGTTTTCTTCAATTAGCTTTACTACTTTGATACGAGATTTAATATAAACTAACCACGGATTTTTTAGTGAGGACCCTGACTGTGGTATTGACTATGCCGTTTGCTCATACGAAAATGGTAAGCATCTCCTCTGCTACTATTGTAGATTATGTTTTTAACAATAAGCAGGGTGGTCCTATAAATACCGAGAGCATGCAGGGAAAGGAAAGGAGTGCAACCCCCCCGGCGCAATTCTTGCGAAGAAAGAGTCTGGACTTCATGGCTATTCTTGTTAAATGGCGCAGCTACAACACAGGGTACTTTTTTTTTTTTTTTCGTTGTAGAGAATCAACTTCTCAGATATTGAAACTAGTTTCATTTCATAAATTAAGACTGATACATTTATCATGTTAAAGCCTTTCGTCAATTGATCCGAACACGTAAAATTTCCAATCTATATCAGCGCTAATGACTCCTCTGAACCTCTATGTTTTAGTTTAATTATTCTCATACCGCATCGAGGAAAGAGTCTCCAGCAGACTTCTTAATCTGTCAGACTAAGCATGTCCAATAACAATCTCAAGTTGTATAAAAGAAGTCTATTACAATGGTCAGCTGAATCATATATAAGGCCATGTGATATATACCTGGATGCAAATCTCCGATCTCTTCCAAGCTTTGTTGCCTAGAGTCAGAGCTCTCAGATGAATGCTGTACTTGTTTCTTCTTATCATTTAAATATCCGAGGTACCAGTGGAGAATTAAAGAAATTAAAACCACTGCTATTGACATTCCTAACGAAGCAGCGTTGCCCCTTTTGTCTGGAGTGTGTTTGTCAATTTCTGGCTTAAACTAATAGTCATATCTTTGCTGCTTACAGTACGGTGGATCGTTATATAGCTGATTGCCTGCAATTGAAAAAGCTTGTGCGCACATGTTAAACAGGGCCAAGGAGGCACCTCTATGAGCGCCAAGTTAGATGATGTACTTCCTTGAAACTGCATTTGATCAATCAGAGCTTACCTCCTAGTATAGCCAATGAAGTTCATAGCTGCCCAAGTTATAATTAAAACAATTTTGGGATACATGCAAAACGCTATTATACATGTTGCAGCAAACCTGGCGTCTCGATTTTCAAGTCCTATTAGCATTGCGTAGCCTGCAATGGCCCCAGCTGTGGATAAGGCAACTGTCAACCCGCGAGCATTTGTTTTGTCTGCAATTCTAGAGAAAAACAATATGCCTAAACAGGCACATCCATAGACAATGACAGTAAACAACTGAGCTCCGACCGAACTATATCCAAAACCCTATCGATTGTCAGCTTAAGGTTCAATTTTTGCTTTATTAGATTGGTGGGTGCTTACGCGAACGAGAGCGGGTAAAAAACTGGACAGTGAAGATATTGTAAAAAGCGAGGCACAATATAAAAGCGTAAATAGCCAGAAATGGATGCTCTTAAGAAGTTCTAAAATCTTCTTTGGCTGTACGCGTACTTCAGATGAGTTGTGTGATCTTTTGCTCCTCTTCATCAACTCTTCTTTCTCCGCGTCGGAGAAGCCATAGCGGACTTCCGAGGGTGAAGCAGGAAGGAAGGCGAAAACAATAAAGGAAAATGCGACAGGTAGGATACCCTCGATTAGAAAGATCCACTTCCAAGCACTCCATCCATTTACCCCGTTTAAATTTTTGCTAATCCCGTATGATAGCAGTCCATTAAACGCGCCGGCGAGAGTCGACGTTGAGAAGAAAATGGCAGCTCGAGTAGCGAGCTCATGGTATTCATACCAGAAAGAAAGATCTGTAATATAGACAATGTTTTAACATGTCTTGGTTAGTTTGGCAAAATATCTGTGCTTGGGGAGAGATACGCACAAAATGCACCACCTTGAACAAAGGCTTCGGCGGCACCAATGAGAAATCGCATGGCTATCAATTGACCGCTAGATTTTACCAGAATCGTGAGGACTGTAAGTATACCCCACTACACATAATGCAACAGTTAGCCAAGACATTCTTTGGGTTATTGGAAAAGTGTCACGTTACTGTTAACATCGCACCACAAAATTGCGCCGGCGCGCGAATCTTTTTAATTAACAATGTTCCTGGAAGTTGAAATAGAACGTAAGAAACTAAAAACATGGAGGAAGCATTTGAATAATCTTTTGGTGAGAGCTGCAGCTCATCTTCTAGCCCAGCAATTTGAGCATTCGCCAAATCAGAGCGATCCTAAAAACAAATCATAAGCCTTTGAACGATTGTAGTGTTGTGGGCAACTCTCATTTACCATTGAAGCAAAGAAATAGACGCTCGAAATAAGCGGAAGAACAAACAAATCAAGCTTCCATTTGAGCTTTTGTCGTTCCTTCTTATCGATTGTTGAATCAATCGGTAACTCGACATGCGAAATATGTGCCTTGTCTTCAGCCTCCAAACGGGCATTATCTGGCGCGATATTAGACATGATGACAAATGCTTAATTCTTTCCAAGTATGATGTAGGTTGGAGAAAATGAGAGACTATTCTAAGTGTGTTGAAAGCAATCAATCTGGACACTTATAGTCTTTGCCAACTACTATTTGTATTATTTCCCAGGGATTCGACTACCTGGCAGGATCACCTCCTGTGTAGATCTATAGTTGGGGTAGAGTGGAGATTAACGAATACAGAGTAAAGCGAAACTCGGTATAACAAGCGAAGAAGGCCGATTGGATTAGCTTGTGCCGCCAGAGTGGCTGGGTCTCTTCGCCAACCTTATTTTACACCTTCTTTTTAACCGCACGGACAATACGAGGTAATGGGTTACATATGATAGCATACGCGGCCTTTGCTCAGCCCCTAGCTTCTCATTTGCGTCATAAAATCAACATTCGACATAGGAGCCCTCCTTAAAACGTAGAATAATTAATAATAATAATGTTTGTTTCAAGAGTCAAAATGCGACTCCTAACGCGCTGTCAAATGAGTGGCGGAATATGTTATAGCTGTATGTTATATATTCTCTATCCTTTGCCTAAATTTCCTAGAACGCTACTGTTATTTAAGATTGTAAGATTTAAGTTCCAAAAATATTGACTTCGATCAACGATTTACCCATATGGACTTCTTTTTACTCAAACCAAGAATACTCTAATTACATGCAACCTGAATCTGTGGCGAGTTTCGCTTCCCATACTATAAACGCTCCGGAAACCGGTAAGCGATATTCGCTTCTCAGCTATAAATTGTTAGTTATTTGTGCTTTGAAGAAATGAAAACCTTGGTTATCATTACTAGATTGCAAAAGCAAGTTACTTTTGGAATAATCCTGTTAGCACATACCATCCTCAACATGGAAACTCTTCTCAGCACTACCAACATACCTCCACAATTCCTAAAGCCTGTATATATGATAGGGAAAATCCCCCGAAGGGCTCTTATATCGGAACCGCGAGTCTCCTATAGCTTATATATCCCGCCAGATCATTACAAGGACAACTTGCAAGCCCAAGTGAACGGCGCGTCACAGGCAGCAGTCTGCAAGCTTCCTTTGTTAGTCTTTATTCATGGCACTCTGCGTGATGATTCCTATGCCGATAGGGGTCTTATTCCATTCGCTGAGTCCACTCCTTGTGCCATTCTAGCACCGCTTTTCCCTGCCGGACTCGATAGCTCTACCGACTTAGACTCGTACAAATTACTTCGATCTCCGACGCTACGATCTGATTTAGCGCTTTTGGATATGCTAAATGAGGTAGCTTATCGCTGGCCTGGAATAGACACAGACAAAATTTTCTTAATGGGTTATTCAGGTGGTGCTCAATTTGCACATCGGTTCCTATACCTCTACCCTGAAAGGCTAGCAGCTGTCAGTATTGGAGCCCCAGGAAGCGTGACTATTTTGGATCGTTCAACTTCATGGCCGACGGGAATATCAGACGTGGAAGAGCTCTTCGAGAAACGTATCGATACAAATTTGATAAAGCAAGTTAAAATACAGCTTGTTGTAGGTGATGCTGATGTTGAAGTTCACGGTGGAACGGAATTTTGGACATGGCTACAAAAGTTTAAGGCTGCAGGAGGCGCCAATCTATCGAGCAGCGCACGGCCGAAAATCCAAGGGAATCAAATTCCAAATAAAGAAATTGTGCAAAATAGACTGGGAACTTTAAAAAGATTACAGGCGTCATGGAGGGAAGATGGGATAAATGCGCAGCTTGATATTGTGGAAGGGGCGAAGCATGAGAGCCTCAAATGTCAAAGTCATTCTTTGAAGTTCTTGCAGTCACTAATTCAGGGATAATGATAATTACACTAGAGCTTAAATAAAAATGTCTACATACAGCTAGATTTAGCGGCGCTGCAGATAATTTTCTCATTTTAGATATAATAGGCAATCTTAAGATCACTTTATATTTGTGCCGAAGAAAATGTTATTAGTAGATGTTAAGTAACGAATCTTGATAACTCCTATTCGCCGCGCTATAAAATCTGAAAATATATATTTTTTTCGAATTCTCCTTTGCAATTAACCGCCATACAGTGCTATATCCATGGCTCATCAAAGTAGTTATTTGAAGGTGAAGCTAAAAACGCGAAGAGGTCGTCATATGTATTAGGAAGCCAATCATTCCAGTTAGACGATACAACATCAGGCCTGGAAAGCCTGGGGTGGCATTCTGAGTTGACTAAATTTGCTGTTAATGACGAATGGCATGAATAAGATTGCATAAACTAACCAGACGTCGCGGGGGTGGCTGCTGTTCGCTCACGAATTTTCCTTGCAATTCTCATGCTATCGTCAACTATGGTAGCACTTGGATCCCCGCTATCGTTACTGAAATATTCTGACGAGATTTTGTCCTCTGCATGTCGAGATAAAAGTCGAATCATCCTTGCAGTTCGAAAGGGCTCGTCTAACTCCTCGTTTGACCAGGCCAGAAAAGTTTCGTACACTTCTTTAATTTTGTTGCGGGCCAAAGTTCGCTCCCGAGGTTGAATATCACGGCCAATGGCGAGAAACTTTGCCAAATACATCCCAGAAATGCATAAAACACGAAAAAAGTGCTTTGGGTAATGTACGGTTTCAGCTCCACGCTCTTGGAGCTTGTAAGGCAACAATTCATCCGCTGGAGGCTGTGGAAAGGATAAACATAAAGATGTATAAATGGTTGTAAGCTGTATGGCCGCATGAAAACCTCTGTACCAAGCTGCCCATTCTTGTGTATTTGTTGTTTTTTCCACCTCTTTCGAAGTCAATGTCAACGAGGGTATAGAGCATAGGCGCAGTTTTGCAGCCAAGAAGTCGATATGGTATCGCTGGGAAACACGTGCCTTGATATTGGCTCCTAAAGAATCTAGATCACGCTCAAGAAGGCCCAACAGGGACATCTGCAGCTGGTTGGAAGAAGAAATACCATGCAGAGTCGTGAAGACCCGAATGGAATGTTGCTGCAACTCGCATCGCGCCCAAAATTCATCAGGAAAATGAGACTGAATATGTGATTTGATAATTGGTAGACGCCCAGCGACGAGACTCATTGGTGGTGGAAAACCATAATCGGTTGCTAGCCTAAATCAGTAGATGCGTCAATAATCTCAATTCATATCACATGTAGAGTGAAATTAAATAGAGAATCATACTCTGTACTAACTATGAAACAGCCCAGCCATGATTTTAAATAAGATATTGACTGAGCAGATCTTTTATCTTCAATATGAACAGGTTCGTGGATGCCAATTTGCTGCACGGCTGAAACAGCAAGGCTGCAATAATTCCAACTTGGATCATCACCCTGGCTTGCGACGGGCATCGGCCAGGTACAGAGCAGTAAAAGTGCTTGAACAGTATATGTACAACGGATAGCTCTAACTATATATTCGGACAGTAGGCTGTGAAAGGCAGATCTCAGTTGTGGAAATTGTCGACTGAAAAGAGGGTGGTTCCGTGCCGATACTAATAAAAGTGCCCAGAAAAGGATATCACTTGCTTGATAAACAGAATCCGCCGATTTTTCAATTTCTAGAAACGGGACATGATCAGAATAATGTTGATGAAAGCTGTACTACGTTAGCAGAATAGTATTTTGCATTTTGAGATTCAAACTTGCTGCTCCAGAAGCTCGTTGGCTATATCAGAGTCGAGTTTCACACCGTTGAGCTCATAGGTCAAGGTGGTGGTAGCTGGCAAGCAGCTGTCAGTAGTCAATGGGGTATGAGGTGCTGCATTTTCGGCGCTATTTGTTTCCTGGCTTTGAAATGCAATGGTTGAGCTAACACCAATGGCCGTAGAAGGGTTTTTGTAAGAATGAATGAGCCTTTCAAGCTCCTCTTTTTCTTCGATCGCCTTTTCTAAAGCCCTAAGGGCAATGAAAGGGGTGGAGTGGTCATTATAAAAAGTCGGTACATAAAGCGAATGAGATGGCTGTTGCTTACCCTCTAACGACTTGTCTCTTGAATCTTGGATCAAAAATGCATGCTTTAACTTGCTTCTCACATCTAGAACAAGGAGCTGGGAATCGCTGTTGTGCATCGCATCGCAGCTTAACGGAGCAGTTAGTTTAAAAAAAATTGTGGCTCCCCGAAATTAAAGTTGCACATGGAGGAGCATACCTTAACCTGTCGGCACGTCGTGCATGCCATAGAAGTACGCGAAGCTCGCCTAGTACCAGACATTGTCGGTCCTGTAGATGAATGTTCCGGTTCTATGCCAAGTTGCAATGAAGAAGTGAGCCGAATCGCCTGTATTCGCTGTAGCTAGGAGTAGGCTGCATGCGTTGCCGATTTTCGCTTGTCGGGCCGAGTATGAAATCCGGTAAGCCCGAGCGGAATTCGCTTCAACGCCATACTCCCAGGGAAAGGTTACTTACTGAATGTTAGTAAGTGGTATTTCATATAACTTGCGTCAAGCAGCCAAGTACTAAGAGGTATTGCCATTCTCATCAATTTTATTTTCCCGTCTTATGCTGGTTACATTAAAACGCTAAAATATGGCATCTAACGCCCATATCGGTGCTGGGCTTGAGCCCCTCTGCCGCATTATTACTCCCATTGGCATGCTGGGGTACGGATTTGACGAGTCTGAAATAAAAGATACTCTGGAATCTTCAGTTCAGAGCGGAATGCCCACCGCAATTATCTTGGATTCTGGCTCTACTGACTCTGGACCTGCGAAATTGGCTCTTGGAACTATGACTTGTCCGCGTGAATCCTATGAAAGAGATTTGCGAAAGCTTGTCGCTACCATAATAAAATATCGCGTTCCAGTGCTCATTGGATCAGGAGGAGGGGATGGAAGCAATGCCCATGTCAAAGAGCTCGTGGATATCGTCAAAGAAATATTAGCGTCGCCTGATTACAAGTAAGGAATCCATTTAATTAGAGTTCTTGCATGTCTACGTTGTATTTACTAACTGTTGTAATCTGCTGGATTCTAGTTCTACTCAATTAAAAGTTATAGCAATATATAGTGACATCGATAGCGCCCTTGTTCTGGAACGTCTTGAGGCGGGAGCCATCTCTGGCTGCGGTCCTTGTGTGCCTCCTTTGACGGCCGAAGATGTGAAGGCCTCAAAGACTATTGTTGGACAAATGGGTCCAGAACCTTACATACGAGCCATGGCTACCCATCCGGATTTCGACATCATTATCGGTGGCCGGTCCTACGATCCGGCGCCGTATGTTGCTTTCAGCGCCTATCATGCATTTAATCAACGCTATAGCCAAATACTTTCTCTGGATAGCCATATATTAGGAGGATTTACTCACATGGGCAAGATAATGGAATGCGGCGGCCTATGTGCTACACCTAAAAGTCCTTCATGCCAGGCGACCATTTACCGAGATGGCAGCTTTGACGTGAGGCCCCTAATGCCTGGCGCTCTTTGCACCCCCACTACCGTCGCAGCGCACACACTATATGAGAAATCTCGCCCCGATCGACTTTATGGACCTGGTGGATACATTGATTTGTCCGCTTCCATGTATTCGACGCTATCCGATAAATGTTCAGTGAGAGTTAGTGGAACCACCTTCCACTCGTCGAAAGGAAGCGGCGACTGCTACACAGTAAAATTGGAAAGCGCGAAGATTATTGGATATCGAACTATGTTCATTGGCTCTTTCGCGGATCCTATTCTTATTTCGCAGCTACATCCGCTTTTGAATAGAGTGAAGGGCTATGTTGCTCAACAACACACCCATATCTCAGAAAAATGGGAGCTAGGGTTCCATACATACGGATATGACGAGACAAACAAAACAGCTCATATGGGCAATGTTTTTTTAGTTGCCGAAGCACTCGCTGAGACACAAGCAACAGCTACCAGCATTGCTTCTACTGCAAGGGTTGCTTGCATTCATGGACCATATGAAGGCCAGAAAGCAACGAGCGGCAATTTTGGTTTTGGATTGGGGGGGAAGGGAGAAATTGAGACAGGTCCATGCGCGGAATTTTCGATTTATCATTTAATGGAACTAAAAGAGGCCGAAGAAGATGCCTCTGAAATTAGTGAACAGGACAAGGAGCCTAGGAGAAATTTATTCTCTTTCAAAGCTTTACTTATCGGAGTGGGAGATCGTGTTCAGCGCTGTCCTTCACCTCAACATAATGACTTCACCTCAACTCTTGGGCATTTATTTCCGCAGCTTACCATAGGCGATGCGCCAAATGCAGTTGAGACTCCCTTCACTCCTCCTCCCACAATCGGTGAAGCGGCCAAAGTCATACGGTCAAAAAATGCGGGTCCATACGAAATTACATTTGACATAATCTTTAACAATAAGGAAACTTACCACTATGTGAAAAAAACCGGCCTTCTCCGAACTGACTTAATTGCAAAGCTATACAATCTCTCCGTTGACGACATTGTGTATTGTGGGTTTTTCGACCAGGCTTTAGCATTCAAGGCCACGATTCCCCGCACGCGCAACGGAAAGCTTGTTGCATCCGGCGGCTTCATGGAAGATGACGTTCATGGGTCGCAGAAATATTTGCCTCTTATGAACCTGAAACTGGACACTGCTGGATAGATACCGGAATTTATTAGACATACCAGAAGCAAAAACTGTAATCTAGAATTGTTTTCTTTGTGCATTAATTATTTTTATGGGTATTATAAGCTAATATATCAGTATCCATTGTTAGAGATGTATGATAGCCATGTTGAGAATCACGTTCTAGAAGAAAGGTTAAGAGACAGGGAAATGTAGTGTAATGTCTGTAATATCCCTTCATCCAATATTTTTACTGCCGCAGCACCTCGTTACTATATTACCCTAACCTTGTATGCGAGCTATAAGTCTTCGATGCTCCTGCAATATATTGTTTGTCACGAACTGGGGTTCGTTTGAAAATCTGAATTCTTACTAACTGGATGATCTAGGATGCGAACAGTGCAGAGCAGCTTGCCACCAAGTTCACCAATACCCAAACTCACCAGACGCTGGTCTTTTTCGGGGTGGCATAACGAAAATTCGTACTCACCAAGCAAGGTAGTTAAAACTTTATAAAGTTCCACCGTGGCAATATTCCGACCAATACATGCTCGGTGGCCAGTACTAAACGGTAGGAGATGTCTGGACTGCGATGGAGATGTGTCTTTCAACCATCGATTTGGGTCGTATCTATCGTGGTCCAAGCCCCATATATCTGGGTTGTGATGCAGTACGTAATTTATAACGCACACATTCGTCTGAGATTACAAAATGTTAAAGAACGAATTCAAATGATAGAGATAGATTAACAGATAGTCTTACCCCTCGAGGAATGAAATTGCCATCGATAAAAAGACCACTTGGATTTATGACTTTCCTCCACAGAGTCATGTTGAATACAGGATCTTTCCGAAAATTCTCCCGAATGCAGGCTGATATATAAGGCAGGCGCTCCAAACCATCAAACGAGTGTGCTACTCGAGTAGGCGACAATCGCGGAAGGTTATCATCAATTTCTTGGACAATGGCCTTTACAACTTGCGGATTCTTCAGTATGTTGTAAAACAACATACTAAGAGTCCCGGATGTGGAATGTGACCCGGCTACCCTATAAATGGTTAACAGCAAATACGTCAGTTATGGTCACAGAATATATACTGGAAGTCTATGGGAATAGGATGAAGGCAGGCTTACAATATGGCGAAAGCCTCGGTATTGACTTCTAGTCTACTCAATGAGGCACCCGTTTCTGGATCTTTCGCATTTATGATGCCGCCAAGCAGATCTTTATGTGGCTGCTCATTAAGAATTCGATATTGGACACACTCCTTGCATCTTTTTATCAACATCGTTCGGCTTTTAATTAGATTTCGAATCCTCGGGATTGGACTCCAAGAGATAATAAATTTGGATACCGCCTGTAGAGGAAGTTGCCCAATTGCGCAGCTGAGTAGAATATGGTCATGGATGGCAGTGATCTCGGGTGGGTCGGTTCTCTTCTGGGCGCCGAATGATCTTGCAAATGCCATTTCGCCCAACCCATCAAGCATACACGAACTCAAAAATTCCTTTCAAAAGTAGCGTAAGCAGTGGCGCAAAAGAAGAAATGTTTCCAAAAGAGTCTTACTTTTAGATCGAACACTTCATGGTTTGATGCCATGGATTCTAATCTTTGCCGCAAAATACCTAATTGATCGTCCATGATTGGTTCAAGACCTCGAACCGAAGTCATAGAAAATGCGTTAGAGAGCTGTCGACGGCGCAAAGCATGTTGCTGTGAATGTTAGTAGTGGCAATACAAAAGATGAAGCGCGAATATATTTTACATCTTCATTGGTTGTTCCAAACAGATTGGGCATAAAGGCTGTGAAAGCATTGTAGAATCCAGCTTTTGGCATAGATCTGCCGGCTTTATAGATAGCAGGCACAGCCTTCGCGTCCCAGAAATGCAAGTCATTCGGCCCCACTCGTACTACAGGACCATAGAGATAGTGAGGCTTGAGAATAGCTTCATGTAAATCTAGCCGAAGAATATGATAAGTCTTCCAAGTGTTGCTCAATGCGGCAAGAGGAGGACCTGGAAACCTGGCAAGAGGGTGGAAAAACATATAATAAGCCACATAGGCAGTGACCAAGAAGCCCGCGGCAAGAGGTACGCCGATTTGGATGTGCAAAACATTGAACTGAGGGAGCAACTCGCGAAACATGTTGAAAACCTGAAAATGGGTTATGATTTGTGAATATCAAAGGATACATATGGTGTCATAGAAGGTGAGCGTCTTCGTACGCCCAGCATTTTGAGAAAAGCGGCTGGTATATATGTATTCAAACAAATATCAGCCTGGTTTCTTCAGCCCCACTAGTTACAATGGTTCTGAAGCTAATTGCTAATCCCGAAATACTCCGTCTCATTGGGAATTGGCGCCAAAACCCGATAGATCGCGGGGTTAGTCGATCAGTAACTCATACATCGGCGGCACAGGTCCTCGGTATTTCTGTTCATCGGAAGAAGTAAGGAGTTTTTGGGTGGCATTACCATATAAGCCAGTGTATGTCCACGTTTAAGATACGCTAGGAATTTTGTAGTAATAGCTACTCCAACAGTTCGAAAGCCAATCAATTCGCCATACCAAATCAGTCGCCTGAAATGCAGACACATATCTATAAACACGCATCTGGCGTGGATCTGACGTTAAATGTCTTTCCACCTCGCACTATTTCTTCCGAAACAATAACAGTAATTCACTACCATGGAGGATACCTGGTAAATTCATCCGAGTTCGTCCTTTCCTATAAGCACAAGCCATTTCTAACTCGCATATGTCTACTGTTGTACAGGTTGTTGGCGATGAAACAACATTTCCTCCAATTTGGCTGCAGAAGACTTGCTCCAAGAGATCCTGGGGTTATGTTACCCCTTCATACCGCCTGCTCCCAGAAGCAAAAGGGGCTGATGTGCTCCAGGATGCATATGATGCTGCCGTATGGACTGTCAACAATCAGTCTGGCCGACTGATCATTGCCGGATCAAGTGCTGGGGGGAATTTGGCATTTTACGTAGCCAACAGATTGGCTGCGGAAGGCAAACCTCCAGTGGCTGTTCTCTCTCTTTACGGCATGCTAGACATCACAAAAAGTCCATACGTCACAGCAGGGCGTACACTGATGAATCAGCCTCTTGTCCTTGAATTTGACCGTGTCATCTCTGGCATTGAGTCAGCCAAAAGCAACCAAGCGCTACGTGGATACCGGTTTCCACCATCCCCGCAAGATGTCCGTATGGTGTGGGTAAATGCCATTCATCAGGCGGCTATGTACCCTGATCTAATCGCCGACCTACCAGGACTTTCTGCTGGAATTCGCCAAGAAGGCCTTGGAGCCATCCCGGCTGATCGTCAAGACAGGTTTCCATTGGCGTTCGAACTGGCAGCCGATTCCCTCCCGACGGTTTTGATTCACGGGACAAATGACTTGGCTGTAGACATGTCACAAAGTTCCGACGCTGCCGCGAAGTTGGAGGAGCATCAGGTTAAAGTTCTCCTACGACTAGTAGAGGGTGCGGGTCATGGCTTCGATGTCAGAAACATCTCACCAGACATTGAAATCGAGGAGATTGGCAACCCCAACCCGTCAATTAAAGCCTTACAACAGACGATCAACTTTCTTGATGAATTAGTTTGTTCCTAAGATTCTTACGAAACCTGATATCAGGCTGGTATATAGCTAATTGACTGCATATATGTCATTGAACAAATTTCACACGCGCTCATGACCTGCCAAATGTAACTCCCTTTGGGAACTTGCGTTTCACTCCAACCATGTTTCGTGCGTAGATCTTCCCACAAATTACCATATCATGTAGACTGTATCAGTACTAGTCTCGAGTATATTGCCAGCTCGGTAGATCCATAGAGAGTGGAGTACGCGGTGATGTTGGATATATGAACCAGGGCATCCATTACTGTATTTGTTAGCCTTTTCTCCGCATTGTGCACAGAATACATGACCCAGGGTTGACGCCACCGAATAGGGGGTTAAATCGTTGCTAGCAGATTTTTTCTATACGTGTCAAACGCATCAACAGTTGCTGCTGTTTTTCATTTCTGTAACCAGTCGATTCATTCGTATCCCTTTGGACATATGGAACCCACCCCAACTCTTTGGTGGCGGGATATACCCACTTGTACCGGCATACCTATGTATACGTGTACCTGGCACCCTCCATGAGCGGCATTAACCCACCATTGACCTATTGAGGTGGCACTAAGGCACTAACCCACCTCTTTCGGCGGCATTTATCCACCACTTCGGACTTCGGGCGGCATTACCAACCCACTAGATCCAGGTGATTCCTATTACCCGTGTTGCCGTCTCAGTGGGACGCCCATCTCATAGACCACCTGTCGCTGTTATGGAATTATATGATTTCCAGAGGCAGTAATGTCAGAGCTTCCATGCTCCCAGAGAGTGCAGTAGTGCACACATGTACATATCAAACATCATTTTATCCTGCAGGGCGCAGTGATCTATCTTATGGTCCGTGCAACAATGGCCCGAATTCCATAGAGTGATGTCAATACATGGACAGCTTATCAAACATCCAAGCTAGCGTAAATAACATCTAAAAAAGCAAGACACTATAGCTTCATATAATAAAACGCGAATTCCAGCACTCTTATATAAATTAAGCTATAAAAAAAGAAATAAAAATTATATAAAAAAAATACTAGTTTACAGCTATAATAATATATTTCTATGTATTTTTTATATTTTCTTAAACAGCTTAAATTATATTTTTAATTTTCTTTTACATTTAATTTATTTAATTTTTAAATTTAATATGAATTTTATTAATTTACTTATCTTTTTCCTTATGGTTTTTAAGCTATTACCTAGTATATTAATATAACTTTTATATTTTTATACCAGGCTTATATATATTAATTAAATTAATAATTTAAAAACCAGTTATAATTATTAAAATTAAAAGTATTATAATAACCTAGACTATTAATTTTAATATTAATTTAATTAGTATAAATAAAAAAAACAGCTAATAATAATTATTTTTAAAAGCTTTAGCTTTTTTTAATATTATTATATACTTAAATAAGTTAAATTATTTTCTTATAATAATTTACTTTTATAATATTTTTTTAAAGTTAAAGCTGCTATAATAAACTACCTAGTCAGGCCTAAACTAGTTAGCTAATTGGTTAGCTAATTAATTAATAGCTTCTAAATAAAAAAGCTGCTTTACAGCCTAGCTAGGAAATAAAATAATAATTTTTTACTTATATACAAGTCTAATTTATTTCCTTTAATAAAAACTAGTAACCAAAACAAGGGGAAATCTTATTAATATTTTATAATAAAAATTATATAAATTTTCCTAGGTTTTTTTACTTAAATATATAACAGTTATTTAAATACAACCTTGTAAAAGATTTTATAGCCTTAATATAGATACAAATATTATAAGGTTAAATTAGAACACAGTTAAAAATAGCTAGCAATTATAAAATTCCTTATAAACAGGTTATTAAACAAGCTTATATACAAATTTCTATAGTAATCAGTTTTATTATTTAGTAAAAAGCACTTTCCGGCTGCCCCAGAGTCTGTAGGACCTAGGAAACTGTTTAAACCTAATAAAAGCTATTCTTTTTACTAAGCTTAATAGCTGCCTTTTTCTTTAAATTATAGCTAAATAGCATAGTACTAATAAAAATCCTTAAGTAATTTTCTTATTTAACCCTATATCTTATAGCCTGCTATAAATAATCCAATTCTAGCTAGCTTAATTAAATAATTTAACTTATTATTTTTCTTTAATTTTTTTTATAGCCTTTTTTTTATTATTTAATTATATGAAGTATTTATTAATTTTTAACTTTAATTCTAGCTGTATATAATTTAACAAGACTTTTAGTTAAATTATAAAAGAAGGAATATAATAAACTGCTTAGTTAAGCTTAGACTAATTAGCTAATTAGTTAACTAATTAATTAATAGTTTTTAAATAAAAAAGTTATTTTATAGCTTAGCTAGAAAATAAAATAATAATCTTTTACTTATATATAAGTTTAACTTATTTCTTTTAATAAATTACTTTTTAATTAATTTTACTTTTAATAATAAAAAAATTAAATAAAATTTTTAATAACACTCTTTTATTTTTATTACTTAATTAATATTAAAATAAATAAATTTTAAATAATTAAATAAGCTTATTTTTAAAAATATATTTAAATATAATATATTTATAATATAACTTATAAATTATATAAAAAATATAAAAATTATAAATTTTTTTTTAAAAATATTTAAAATTAAAAATAATTTTTTATTTTTAAAATAATAAAAATAATATTATTAATATAACTTAATTATAAATTTATAAATATAATAATTAATAAGTTAAATTTATTATTTTATTTATATTTAAAATTTAATAATTTTAAATTTTTAATTTTTAATATTATTAAAAGCTTATAAATTAAATTATATAATTATAAAATTATTATTTTTATTTTAAATAAATTTCTTTAATTATAAAATTATTAATTTAACTATTAAAATTATAATATATTTAAAATATTATTATTAATTAATATAAAAGTAAATTATTTTTTTTTATAATAATAATTATATTATTATAATATATTTTATGATTTAATAAAATAAGCTTATAATTTTATTATAGCTTATAGCTATTTATTATATTTTTTTTTAATAAAAAAAATAATAAAATTATTTTAATTTATAAAAAATTATTAATATTATAATATATATTAAATATAATTTTTTTATATTAAATATTATTTTTAAAAAAAATTATTTTATTTTTATTAATATATTTATATTAATATATTAATAATATAATAAGTATATTATTATATTTATAAATAAATATAAATTTAAAAACTTTATTAAAATAAATTTTTAATTTATTATAATAATTTTTTAAATAAAAAATTTTAATTTATTTTAATAAATTATAAAAAATACTTATAATTTAATTATAATATATTTAAATTTTTTTTATAAAAAAATATAATTATAATTTAAAATATTTTTTTAAAAAAAATATATAATTATTTATTATACTATTAAGCTAAACAAGGTAAAAGATTAAGCTAATAATTATTATTATAGCAATTACTATAACAGAACTAGCTATTATAAAAGATTTAACTATTCCAGGGAACCAGGTTATAATATAATTCTTTCTCCCTCTAGGGCTTATCCTTAAGCCCTAGCTCTTTAAGATAGTAAAATAAAGTTATCCTAGCAGCTTAACTAATAGCTATTTTAACCCTTAAGGCATTACTTAAACACTCCCTGTAATACTAACTTATAAGCCTTATTAGCAGCAAGAGTTATCTAGTCTTATAATTATAATAAGCTAGAATCAAACCTTAAGCTACTAGCTTTTAGTAATTATTATATAATAATCTGTTATATTATTAAATTAAACAAGGTAAAAGATAAGGCTAATAATTATTATTATAGTAATTACTATAATAAAACTAGCTATTATAAGAGATTTAATTATTACAAGGAACCAGGTTATAATAAAATAATATTAATAATATTAAATAAAAGTATATTAAATTTATTTATTTTATAAGTGTAATTTATAAATAATATTATAAAAATATAAATAAATAAATTAATTTTAATTTTTAAAATTATAAATAATTTTATAAATTAGTTTTTTTAATCCCTAAGGTTTTAATAATAATAGAAATTTATATTTTATAATTAATTCTAAAATTATTTTATTTTTATATATTTAAATAATTTTTATTAATAATATTTTATATAATATTATAAATATTTTAATAAGTAATAATATAATAATTTAGTTATTAAATTCCTAGATAAAATTAGTAATATAAAAGATTTCCAAGGGATAAACTTAAGATTTAAATTTATATTAGTAAAGTAGTTTAAAGATTTATAAGTAATAATAACAGGTAATATAATTAATTATTATTAAAGTTAATAAGACTTAATAAGTTATATTTTAATTATATTATAATTAATATATTAATAATTAATTATTTAAATTATTTTAATAAGTATAAAAATATAAGCTTATATATTTAATTAAATAAATTAAATTATTTTATAAAATTAATAATTTTTTTATAAATTAATAAATTATTTAAATAATTTAATAATTTTTTTATAATTAATAAATTAATTTTATATTAATTTAATTATATTTATTTTATAAGCTTATTATTATAATTAAAAAAATTAAATTATAATATAATATTTTTTTTTATTAATTTTATTTTTAAAATTTTATAATTTTTAATATAAATAATATATTTTTTATTTAATAAATATAATTATTTTTTAATTTTGTATTAGTATTTTTTAATTTTTATTTTACTAATTTTATTATATTAAATAAAGTTTTTAAAATAATTTATTTAAAAATTTTATATTATAAATTCTTATTTTAACTTATTATTACTAATATTTAAATAATAAATAAATATTATTTATTTTATATTTTTAAAAATTAAAAAAAATATTTATTATTTTTTAATAATTTTTTTTATTATTTAAAATATATTTATATAAATTATTTATATTATAATATTTAATATTTAATTTTAAAATAATTAAAATATATTATTTTTTATTATTTTTATTTAAAAAATAAATTAAAAAAAATTAAGAAAAAATATTATTATATAAATATAAAAATGAAATATTTTTATAAGTAAAAAAAAATATAATATAAAAAAATAAAATATATTATTATATAAAATATTATTAATTTAAATAAGTTAAAATATATTAAATATAAAAAAATAAAAGCTATTTATTAAATTATTATATTATAATTAAAAATTAATTTTTTTAAAATTATTTTTTTTTTTTTTTAATAATTAATTAAAGATTTTTTAAAAAAATAAAAAATAAATTTTAAATTAATATAATTTTAAATTAATATAATTTTAAATTTTAATAAAAATTTTTTACTAGTATTATTAAAATTTTAAAATATTTAATAAGTTTTTATATTTTTTTTTTTATTTTTTTTTTATTATATTTAATAATATTATTTTTTATTTTTTTTTTATTTTTATAATATTAATATTTTTAATTTTATATTTTTTTTTTAATAATAATTTTATTTTATATAATATTTTTAATATTTTTATTAATTATTATTTTTTTTAAATAATAATATATAAAAAATTAAATATATAAGTGTTTTTTTATTTTTTTTTATTTATTAAAAAGTTTAAATTTATAATTAATTTTTTTAATTTTTTTTAAAATTTTATAAAAGCTAAATTTTTTAAAATTTAACTTATTATTTAATTTATTTATTTTTATATTTACTTATTTATTATTATATATATATTATAATAATTAAAATATATTTTTTTTTAAAAATTTAATTTTTTAAATTTATATTAATTTATATATTTAATTATTTTTTAATATACAAATTTAAATTATATTTTTAATTTATTATATAATTTAATTATATTTTTAATTTTAATAATAATTTTTTAATAACTTTTTTTTATTTAAATAATTTATAAGTTTTAAATTTAAATTTATAATTAAAAAAAAATAATAATTTACTTATAAATTTTAATTTTATATTATTATATAAAAATTATATAATTAAAAGAAATTTTATT